>NW_027176120.1:923435-948435 GCF_023055335.1 Clinocottus analis
TTTACAGTCTTATATGATGCAAACACATCGCAGAGTAATGTTAGAAGAACATAAAGTAATAAATATGAATAAATACACCTGGTTAAGTTAGCAACAGTAGAGATTACAGGCAGTTTAATATGCATGTATATACGTACACAGCAAGAATCAACTGTTCAATTAATCGCTGCATTTTTTTAATGCAACACAGTTCGTAATATAGTTTAATCAAGTAATTTGTGTGTGTAGAGTTGATCATATTTAATTGTTTTATCGTATTGTGCCGTTTCTTGAGTGAACACAGAGCAGAGCCTGTATGAGACCACAGTAACGGTTTACCTTTCTACCAGCAGGTGGCGCTATTTCATGTATTTACTTGTTATATGCGATCTTCTCTGTAGCTACTTGATGAGAAAACTCAACTGAAAGTTGTTCTCTGAATACTACTGTTGTTGAGTCACACAATGTCATTTTAGGGCTTTTTCAGGCGGGAAGTTAGTTGTTTAAGCAGCAAATCTGTGGTCTGTTTGTCAAGAATCAGCCGATTTAACCTTTTTAGTACGGAGCTTGTCGCCAGCGACTTAGAGTCAAACGCAAACTCGACGCAAAGCTAATTTGACCGTAACTCCCTATTTACTTACGCCATCGACGTAAATCCAACTGATTCTGAACGCTAAGAAGGTCCATTACGGTAATGGTGGAAAAAAACAGCAACAAACATGTCTGTGGGGGAGGAAGTGAGCAGCTGTAGAGAATCAGGGGAGACACTTTGACTGGCATTTCACTTCTTTGGAAATAATATGTTGGCATTGTAAATAATAGTGTTATAGTTTATGAGAGTTCTGCCACTTGCTGGCCCACCTAAACCCCTTAATAAAGGCCATTTTCATGTCCCCACAAATATACAGGACAGTTGGAATTGACAGCTGTAGGGATGCAGACCGTCAGGCTGGACTTGGGTTGGGAACCAATGTATTCTGCCCTTGCTTCTGTAGGTTGGCTTAGCAGATAGCTAACAGTAGATCCAGGAAATAAAGAACCAGAAATCCAGGCTGGCATTTAGGGTTTTTACTTGAATCTTTGTTTTTGTAAAACTGTAGAAACAGAACATGACATTAGCTTACAGATGTGTCATAAACGCACAGAAGAATACCAAGCTCAGAATAAACATACAATCAATATGCTGGAAAAGCCAAGTATTCATTAACACCAGACTTCCTGGACTAATTAGAGTTTAAGCTAACTTTAACGTTGTCAACATATTAATGCAGAAGGGACATGTCAATATAAAAATGCTAATCGCGATTAGCATCGCGGTTAGCATCACAGTTAGCATCGCGATTAGCATCCACACAACACAACTGAAACGGTAAACAGACAGAGAATATATCGGAAAATATATTTACATGCACATACAGACGTACTTACAGACTTAGGTCTTTAAAGGCCACCAGACAATAAGTGAGACAAATAGCTGCAGCATGTCTTCTCAGTTGAATCGGAACAAACTACGGCAAGAGAGGAGGGCTAAACAAAGATGCAATTACACTCTGCACCACTTGGCGTCTGGAATGCAACACAAGGAAATGTGAGGCAGAACACAATGCAACATTCCTCTTTTGCATTTTGGACCAACCAGCATGGCACTGTCTCATAAAAATGAATTTCCCATCCAATAACACTGGACAGAAGAATCAGAAGAATTGAGATACAGCAATACAAGTCAAATACAGGAATGTAATCGCAAAGCCACCACTAATTCTGAAGGTTTCTGAGCCTTTTGGGGAGTACTGTATTTAACTTGTGTTTGACATACAGAATTAGAAAAATATCAAAGATTGTCTTTCTTTGCTGATCTAGAAGTGTGCAGATGTCATTGGTTCAGATAAAAATGTGAGGACCTGCTCTGAGGTTGTGACCTGCTGTTCTCAGCTAAACAAAGTCATGACCTGTGGCTCTGCGGTCATGACCTGCTGCTCTGAGCTAAACAAGGTCATATGACCGGCTGATGTAAATGTTTTAGTAACCGACATGTAACCTGGGGAACCAACGGCCTTGTTGCTCAGTTTCACAGGAACAGCAAACTACCTTAATTAATATATTATTATTTATATAATCAGAATCAGCTTTAGGTGTGTACACATTCAATGAATAAGACTTATCTAAATGTACATGCAGAAATATAGACATACGGCTGTAAACAGGCAACAACGTCTAAGAATCATTTGACTACTATAAACTATGTGAGACATCTTAGAAGTGTGAGAGTAGCTGTGCTCTCCATGTTTCAGTTTGAGAACATAAGTCATACAGTCAACTCTTCAAACAGTGTTCACACACAACACAGAGCTGAATCCTTCTGGAGACCAAAGTGCTACGTTAAGATGATGTGATTTAGTCAGAGGTGCTGAGACACTGACAGCAGAGTCAAAACAGATCAGGTTATATGTTGGTGATGACAGTAACAGTAACAACATGATGGTCTGCATCCCTACAGCTCCAGAGGTCACTCTGAGGGGTCACAAGACAGGTAACATGGTAAAAGTACAGAGAGACAATTCATCTCGTTTGTGTTCTTGTAAGATTTTGTCAAACTTGTTGTATCTCAATGGCATTTGGACCAAAGCCTTTGACCAACACTATATATCTTCTCACCTTGGCCCTTTGACCTCTTCTGTACCATTCAATGCAGGATTTTTATTTGTAATAAATTAATCAACCAGGTAGGTAAATTATATGCGTGTTTAATAAGAATAAACGTAGTTGACTTTCCATAATATTTCTCTTTTGAACAATTGAAAATGAACATGAGCGAAGCTTTTGAGATTACCGGAATGAAATTTAACCTATTTTACATCTTCTCAAACAGTTTTGTTTCCCCAAAGCATTGAGTGTCCGTGTTATATAGGCTTTCATATGTGTTCATGTCCAAACGTTTTGAGATTTGTTTATCTCCGTGAAGCAGTTTTCATCCAGCTGAAGACAGGACCCATTATTGTACTCCTCACACATCCAGAAAGGCACTGTTTCCTCCCAGAATAACTTTCTTTGTCCATTTCAACTGTCTTTCTGTGTGTTTGTGGGGACATGAAAGTGGCCTTTATTAAGGGGTTTAGGTGGGCCAGCAAGTGGCAGAACTCTCATAAACTATAACACTATTATTTACAATGCCATCATATTATTTCCAAAGAAGTGAAATGCCAGTCAAAGTGTCTCCCCTGATTCTCTACAGCTGCTCACTTCCTCCCCCACAGACATGTTTGTTGCTGTTTTTTTTGTTTTTTTCCACCATTACCGTAATGGACCTTCTTAGCGTTCAGAATCAGTTGGATTTACGTCGATGGCGTAATAAGGAGTTAAGGTCAAATTAGCTTTGCATCCACTTTGCGTTTGACTCTAAGTCGCTGGCGACAAGCTCCGTACTAAAAAGGTTAAATCGGATGATTCTTGACAAACAGACCACAGATTTGCTGCTTAAACAACTAACTTCCCGCCTGAAAAAGCCCTAAAATGACATTGTGTGACTCAACAACAGTAGTATTCAGAGAACAACTTTCAGTTGAGTTTTCTCATCAAGTAGCTACAGAGAAGATCGCATATAACAAGTAAATACATGAAATAGCGCCACCTGCTGGTAGAAAGGTAAACCTTTACTGTGGTCTCATACAGGCTCTGCTCTGTGTTCACTCAAGAAACGGCACAATACGATAAAACAATTAAATATGATCAACTCTAAACACACAAGTTACTTGATTAAACTATATTACGAACTGTGTTGCATTAAAAAAATGCAGCGATTAATTGAACAGTTGATTCTTGCTGTGTACGTATATACATGCATATTAAACTGCCTGTAGTCTCTACTGTTGCTAACTTAACCAGGTGTATTTATTCATATTTAATAATTAATCTTCTTCTAACGTTACTCTGCGATGTGTTTGCATCATATAAGACTGTAAATGAGAATTAAAAGACCATAAATAATAATACATATTACTGGCTTTTATTTTGACATGAAAATAATCGTCTCTCTTTTCTCGTTTTTGGTTTCAGACGCCAAAAACGAGAAAACGGAAGTAGTTTTCCGTTTTCCCGTTTTTGGTTTGAAACGGAAAACGAAGAAACGGCCGTTTTTCCGTATTTCCGTATTTTGGAATGAACGATAAAACAAACGAACAAAACGTACACGGACCCGACGCCGCTCCACCTTGAGCTTTGTTTCTTTGGTGAGAACTTTTCCTGGTTCATGCAAACCTCATGTAACACACACACACACACACACACACACACACACACACACACTTACACACGGAGAACCCTGCAGCCACTGTACCTGCCGTCCTCCTGCCCTTTATCCCTTCATCCCTTCATCCTTCATCCTTCATCCCTTCATCTTTTATCCCTTCATCCTTCATCCCTTCATCTTTTATCCCTTCATCCTTCATCCCTTCATCCTCTCCTCTGCTTCTTGTCATTAAACTCAGTCATTAATTGAACTCGACGTCTGGAGCCATTGACTCTGACGTCATCAGCCACATTGTGAAATAAAAGTGGTTATGATGATCATGAGGTATTATCCATGCTCCTCCAACAGACAGTAGTTATGATGATCATGAGGTATTATCCATACTCCTCCAACAGACAGTAGTTATGATGATCATGAGGTATTATCCATACTCCTCCAACAGAGTGGTTATGATGATCATGAGGTATTATCCATACTCCTCCAACAGACAGTAGTTATGATGATCATGAGGTATTATCCATACTCCTCCAACAGACAGTAGTTATGATGATCATGAGGTATTATCCATACTCCTCCAACAGACAGTAATAATTATGATCATGCGGTATTATCCATACTCCTCCAACAGAGTGGTTATTATGATCATGAGGTATTATCCATGCTCCTCCAACAGAGTGGTTATGATGATCATGAGGTATTATCCATACTCCTCCAACAGACAGTAGTTATGATGATCATGAGGTATTATCCATGCTCCTCCAACAGACAGTAGTTATTATGATCATAAGGTATTATCCATACTCCTCCAACAGACAGTAATAATTATGATCATAAGGTATTATCCATACTCCTCCAACAGAGTGGTTATTATGATCATGAGGTATTATCCATGCTCCTCCAACAGACAGTAGTTATTATGATCATAAGGTATTATCCATACTCCTCCAACAGACAGTAATAATTATGATCATAAGGTATTATCCATACTCCTCCAACAGAGTGGTTATTATGATCATGAGGTATTATCCATGCTCCTCCAACAGACAGTAGTTATGATGATCATGAGGTATTATCCATGCTCCTCCAACAGACAGTAGTTATGATGATCATGAGGTATTATCCATGCTCCTCCAACAGACAGTAGTTATTATGATCATGAGGTATTATCCATGCTCCTCCAACAGACAGTAGTTATGATGATCATGAGGTATTATCCATGCTCCTCCAACAGACAGTAGTTATGATGATCATGAGGTATTATCCATGCTCCTCCAACAGAGTAGTTATGATGATCATGAGGTATTATCCATGCTCCTCCAACAGAGTGGTTATGATGATCATGAGGTATTATCCATGCTCCTCCAACAGACAGTAGTTATGATGATCATGAGGTATTATCCATGCTCCTCCAACAGACAGTAGTTATGATGATCATGAGGTATTATCCATGCTCCTCCAACAGACAGTAGTTATGATGATCATGAGGTATTATCCATGCTCCTCCAACAGACAGTAGTTATGATGATCATGAGGTATTATCCATGCTCCTCCAACAGACAGTAGTTATGATGATCATGAGGTATTATCCATGCTCCTCCAACAGAGTGGTTATGATGATCATGAGGTATTATCCATGCTCCTCCAACAGAGGGGTTATGATGATCATGAGGTATTATCCATACTCCTCCAACACAGAGCCAACAGGCTGTGAGGAGAGGAACCCTCCATGAGGCCTCAGTGCTCTTCTCCAGCTCAGTCTGACTGCACTGTGACGACTTCAGGCTTTTTAAACGAATCACTTGACCTCTTGTGACCCTGATCTCCATGAGAGGTGGAACGTCTCGTCCAGGAAACAACTTCATCAGAATAGATGAATATTTCCTGCTGCGAAACTAAAACCTCTTCTAACGGACTTTTAATTTAAATGAGACGAGCAGGAGAGACGTTACACAACAGGTCAAAGGTCATCTCCACGTACGCTCCGTCCTCCATCCCACTGAAGTACACCTCACCAGGCCGCTAGTATGTCTGTGTGTGTGTCTCTGTGTCTCTGTGTGTGTCTGTGTGTCTGTGTGTGTGTGTCTCTGTGTCTCTGTGTGTGTCTGTGTGTCTGTGTGTGTGTGTGCCTCTGTGTGTGTGTGTGTGTCTCTGTGTGTCTCTGTGTGTCCCTGTGTGTGTCTCTGTGTGTGTCTGTGTGTGCGTGTGTGTGTGTGTGTGTGTGTGTCTATCTGTGTGTGTCTGTGTGTGTCTGTGTGTGTGTGTGTCTGTGTGTGTGTGTGTGTGTCTGTGTGTGTGTGTGTGTGTCTGTGTGTGTGTGTCTGTGTCTCTGTGTGTTTCTGTGTGTGTGTCTGTGTGTGTCTGTGTTTCTGTGTGTCTGTGTGTGTCTGTGTCTCTGTGTGTTTCTGTGTGTCTGTGTGTCTCTGTGTGTCTGTGTGTGTATGTGTGTCTCTGTGTGTGTGTGTCTGTGTGTCTCTGTGTGTGTCTGTGTGTCTCTGTGTGTGTGTGTGTTTGTGTGTCTGTGTGTGTGTGTGTGTCTGCTCATCCTCTCATGTGAAGGACTGCATCTTCATTATGAGATACACATCTCATTATGATAACATGGGTTCTTTGTTTCATATTTCATATGTCATTATGAGGCATGATCTAAATATCATAATTAATGCTTCACATAATTAAATTCTTATAATTGCACGGCTGAACTTCACGTCTGATTCACGATGTCTCCCTTTGTGTTCTTTGATGGATGCCGTGCCCTTTCACGGATGAACCTTAAACTCAGATTGATGTTGAGGTGCACAGAGAGAAAGAACACTACACTGTGTTTGTTGTAACAGATGAACGCTCTCGTATGTTCTGTCATGACTCCTGTGACGTTTCACCTGCAGTGACCTGCTCACCTGTTCACCACTGAGCTGTGACCCTCCACCTGTCTCTGTCTCCATCCTCCATCCCTCGTTAGCAGCATTCTGTGTGATTCTTCCTCTTCCCTCGTCTCTGAAGCATCTCGGCCTCTCTGAGCGTCTCCTGCACAATAACTCTGTAGCGCTACCTTGAGATGTCAGCAGAGCTCTGCGTTGGGATTGATCTCTTGGTAATCTTCTCTCCCCTCGGGCTCCAGAGCATCTTCTGGCTCAGAACGATTAAAGAGCCCCCCCCCCCCCCCGTCCCCCCTCCTCTCAGACCACCCTGTCGACAGCAGCATCATCAGCATCAGTAATGACGCCGCCCCGAGGCCGCCATGGCTTCTCTTTAGTTAAGGACAATAAAGTCCTCTGGACGTGAGCCTCAGCTGGACTGTGACGCTCTGACGACTCGGCCCGCGAGCAGCACACGTCATCACCGTTAATCAGATGGTATTAAATTATATTCTTATCATATTCTCCCAGCGCTTCAGCGGACTGTACACCGGCTCAGTCAGAGGTCTGTGGCCGTCATCATCGCCACGCCAGACAGACGCCGCTGTTAGGGCCCAGAGCGGAGGACGAGCGCTGTAATTATACTATTCTGTCTGCACTATCGCTCACTGCTGCATCATTATACTCTGCTCTTGTTAAGGTAAATGAACATCTTCATCTCTAATGACTCACACTCGGGTTCTCATCCCTATTCATAAGAGAATCCTCTCTGCTGACAAAGTGCTGCAAACTACCTCAGCAGAGGAGGAAGCACACAACTATGTGTATGTATATATATATATATATATATATATATATATATATATATATATATATATATATATATATATATATATACACACACAGAGACAGACAGACAGTGAACAGCTCTCGACTGTTAACTGTCTCTGAACATGAAGTCTGTGAGTGAAAGAAAAGTCTTTTTATGTTTAAACTGAAAGTAAAATGAGTAAAACTACAGAGTAAATACTCTGGTACAAGACGACGTTGTGCATTTAAAGTAGTACACAAGCTCAATAATATATATTTATTAGGGATGAGTTATTGATGCATTAATGTCTGGCCAGGGTGAAGCTGATTTGAATGTATTTCATTTTAGATTTAATTTTAATTTAATCTGTTAATCTAACCTCATCTCCTGTATTCACACGTTTCATCTCTTGATTGAAATGTTAACGACAACAATATGCAATTGAAATATATAAAAATAAAGTAGGGTGCATGTTTTCAAACGTAAGTTAGTTTTGTGTGTGAAATAAAATACCAACACATGCTTGATTTCTTTTCTTTATAGGTTGAATATTACTTTCTCAAATACATAGTATTTCTTTACAAATATTGTAAGAAAATGAGAACACAGTTAACAGACTTCTTTCCATTTAATAAATATGATTATAAATGCATAAAACAATTACACACAGCACAGTTGAGGTCAAACAAAATCACTGCAACACCTTACCGTCTGTTCTTATAGAAAAGCTGTACAGTAATAAAACTTTTTTATTATTATTAATATTTGTCTACAAAAATAATAATCTTGCTAATTCTGCAGGGAGAGAAAGACGGAGGGAGAGAGAAGGAGGGAAGAAAGAGTAGATGAAGGCTAATCTACAGCTCTCAGGCGCTGTGACATCACAGCTCCCACCAACAGGAGGACCAGTAAGCAGGACGTCCTCCAGTGGGACCAGTCCTCCTCCAGTGGGACCAGTCCTCCTCCAGTAGAACGAGTGGGACCAGTCCTCCCCCAGTAGGACCAGTCCTCCTCCAGTGGGACCAGTCCTCCTCCAGTGGGACCAGTGAGCAGGATGTCCTCCACTGGGACCAGTCCTCCTCCAGTAGGACCAGTCCTCCTCCAGTGGAACCAGTCCTCCTCCAGTAGGACCAGTCCTCCTCCAGTAGGACCACTGGGACCAGTCCTCCTCCAGTAGGACCAGTCCTCCTCCAGTGGAACCAGTCCTCCTCCAGTGGAACCAGTCCTCCTCCAGTAGGACCAGTCCTCCTCCAGTAGGACCAGTGGGACCAGTCCTCCCCCAGTAGGACCAGTCCTCCTTCAGTAGGACCAGTCCTCCTACAGTGGGACCAGTCCTCCTCCAGTAGGGCCAGTCCTAACCCAGTGGGACCAGTCCTCCTACAGTAGGACCAGTCCTCCCCCAGTAGGACCAGCCCAACCTCAGTAGGACCAGTCCTACCCTAGTGGGACCATTCCTCCCCCAGTAGGACCAGTCCTCCTCCAGTAAGACCAGTCCGCCACCGGTGGGTACAGTCCTCGTCCAGTAGAACCAGTCCAAAGTCAGTAGGGCCAGTCCTCCCCTAGTGGGACCGGTCCAACCTTAGTAGGACTAGTCCTCCCCCAGTGGGACCAGTTCTCTTCCAGTAGAACCAGTGAGCAGGATGTCCTCTAGTAGGACCAGTCCTCCCCCAGTAGGACCAGCCCAACCTCAGTAGGACCAGTCCTACCCTAGTGGGACCAGTCCTCTCCCAGTGGGACTAGTGAGCAGGACGTCCTCTAGTAGGACCAGACCTCCCCAGTAGGACGAGTCCCCCCAGTGGGACCAGTCCTCCTCCAGTAGAACCAGTGAGCAGGACGTCCTCTAGTAGGACTAGTCCTCCCCAGTGGGACCAGTCCTCCTCCAGTAGAACCAGTGAGCAGGACGTCCTCTAGTAGGACTAGTCCTCCCCAGTGGGACCAGACCTCCCTAGTAGGACCAGACCTCCCCAGTAGGACGAGTCCCCCCAGTGGGATCAGTCCCCCCAAGTAGGAACAGTCCTCCTCCAGTGGGACCAGTGAGGAGGATGTCCTCCAGTGGGACCAGTCCTCCCCAGTGGGACCAGTCCTCCCCAGTGGGACCAGTCCCCCCTGTGGAGGCAGGAGGTGCTTCACCCCATAGACCTGCTGGTCCTCCCTGTGCTGGTCTGAGGTTTCAAACTGTTTGTTTCCCTCCGGCTGTTTTCAACTAACTCGCTACTATAAATTCTGACTTTGCAACACTTCATTTCCTTAAATTGTAGAAAAAAAAGAAAAATCAAATCAGTCCTGATTGTATTGCTACTTTTCTTAATCTTTCATTGATTCTGCTGGTTTCTAAAACTCACCCTCAGGAGGTAAAATCACTCGTTTTACGCCGACAATGGAAGAAGATCAACCACTTCATGAGAGCAAAGTCCTGCGGCCTCAGATGGAAGAACATGGAGACGAAGACAGAGTTGCTACCAAAGTCTTCTTCGCATGCAGCGGTGAAATCTAGACGCTGGTTTTAAAGAGATTCACCACACCTCCTCCACAAAAGGCTCTGAAAGCGAGGCCTCTGAGACTCACTCAGCTTCAACTGTATGCAAACGCATAACTCCACCACAGAAAGAACTTAAACTAAGTGGAGGAAGAGCTGATCGTCACAGTCAAAGGTTTCTCAATTCTCGTAATGTGTGTGTGTGTGAGAGTGTGTGTGAGAGTGTGTGTGTGTCTTGAGAACTCTTTGGTCTCGTCCACTCTTGGTGTGTTGCTGCTGAGGACTCGAGGACGTGTGAGCGTTGACGTTGGTGCAAAGCGAGGACCACTGTCCATAAAGCTTGAGCGACGACGCGGCAGCGCGTTCTGCAGCGGCGGGGGCGGAGCTTCATGTCGTCTGGATGCTGCGTGTACGAACGTTACAACCGGACTCTTCATCACGTCCCGCTTTGGAGACCTACGGTGGCCTTCAGCTGATGAGTCTCCAGAGCCGCTGGTCTGTCCGGACTGTGGAACCATGACGGGAACATGGCCGACGAGAAGAGGACCCGCCCTCTATCTGAACATGAAGGACTCGCTGTGAGCTACAGAAACACAACCTCTCTTAGTCTCAAGTGATTCAACACTGATGAAACTTATATTATATTTCAATGCATCCCCCTTAATCCCTTAATCCTCCACACAGGCTTCATTCTAACTGATAATATCTCTGGTTCAAACAGTATTAACAAACTCGGACTGGAATAAATTGATTATCACAAACTAATACAAAGTGAACCTGTCTTCTTTAACTGCATTCGATGCTCAAGTTGCCGGTTGCTAGTCCAATCCTGTACAGTGAGCAACCTCCCACTGGCATCAACAATCCACATGACTTTGTGTGAGAAGCATATTAGTTTGTGCCGGTATCCTCAAAGGCCGGAGTCCATCCTGGCGTTCAGGATAATGACAAGTTCACTACAGAGCTACCAAGCAATGCACTCCTTTGTATTCCTTCTGAACTCGTGACCCCGACATGTTCTCTCATCGTTGGGCAGTCCTGCCTCGCCTGATGTGCCTCAACGTCACGACTGTGGGAATCTCTGCTGTGGAAACGCCGGCACAGCCACGACTGAACAATTGTAGAAAAGAGCGTCCGTAGTCGACAGAACCCTCCTGCTGGATTTCTACATCTCAACAGAGTAGAAAGAGGGGGAACTAATCCGGAGAGGTTGCCTCTGGTGATTTGAAGGGCATCAATCAGGACTTCACATCTGTCAGACTCACACAAAGCACCGCGGGGCCGACAGGCCCAACAAGCTAACCATCTGTGTAGCCTGGTAGCATCTGCGCTCTACTTCTCCTGCTCCTACAGTGTGATATAATGAGCCGGGATGAAGATGGGTGCTGCTCCAGAGCGAGTCGGGACATTACCCTAAATGTGTCACCAACCTCAGCTTGAGCTCGACTGGGTGCATCACGCAGGAAGCAGCCTCTTCTTATTCTGTCCAACTGAACCCTCTCGGCCCCAATGAGCACTCTTCCATCTCTCTTAACGCCGCTCCCTCTTTCCTGCCGCCATGCTCTCTGGATTCTCCCACAAAGTGGTTGTATCTCATTCCAACTGCCATCGTGAATCAGAGCTTTGAAAAGTTGAACTCTGCCTCTAGGAGGGATGTTGGCTTTGACCACTTTGGATCACTTATGTTAGTGGGCTAGTCCTCCTGATGCCCTCCTCCAGCCCTACAGGGGAGATGTTAGTGGGCTAGTCCTCCTGTTGCCCTCCTCCAGCCCTACAGGGGAGATGTTAGTGGGCTAGTCCTCCTGTTGGCCTCCTCCAGCCCTACAGGGGAGATGTTAGTGGGCTAGTCCTCCTGTTGCCCTCCTCCAGCCCTACAGGGGAGATGTTAGTGGGCTAGTCCTCCTGTTGGCCTCCTCCAGCCCTACAGGGGAGATGTTAGTGGGCTAGTCCTCCTGTTGGCCTCCTCCAGCCCTACAGGGGAGATGTTAGTGGGCTAGTCCTCCTGTTGCCCTCCTCCAGCCCTACAGGGGAGATGTTAGTGGGATAGTCCTCCTGTTGGCCTCCTCCAGCCCTACAGATGTTCTATCTGCTCAGCTGGATGCTGCAGTGGAGCATTGACGCGTCTTACAAACTGGTCTGTATGGTGAGCAGCACCAGAAGCATTAGATTAACAGCGCATGTTAAATGTATCCAGAAAAACAAACCCTGTAGTTTTGTTAATAAATTAAAATCCGAAAAAAAGGAAATGTTTCAGTAGAAAATGTGTATTGTGCCATTAATCAGCTTTCCAAGAGACAATGGACCAAAAGCTTTGAAGTACCATATTCACATTGTAGAACATTTCTGTTTAGTATGACACTTGTTATTAAAGTACACAAATTTATAACATAGACATTCATGATTGACTAAATAAATGTGTAATTCACTTCAATAACATACTTCATGAAAGTATATTCATATGAATAAATAAAACACTACTGCTGTTAGCTTCATACAACAGCAAAACAATTTCAGATATGTAAGCAAAACCAAAACATTGTTGCTTATTTCTTTTTTTCCCTCTGAAGATCATGCTGGTGTTCCCTCTGAATTATGGATCTGACTTAAAATGTTTAATTCATCGCACATATGTTGAAATAAAATGAAAACCTGTACACAGTTTCTTCTGGTTTGAACAGTGTCAGCAAGGTCCAACATGCACAGGTATAAAGCTCAAAACCTTTGTGTCCCAAAAGATACAAAACAAATCCATGACGCAGCTGGAGAGGTAATCCAGTGCAGAGATCAGACGATGTACGTGGGGAGCTCTGTGGAGAATGTCACATGTACATGAGGTTTCAAACATCCTGCGGATGAAGGAAACAGGCGTCAGAGGACGAGCGGTACGAGAAGCTGAAGGAACAAAGAACACGAAGGCTTTAGATATGCAGCGACACGTTCATTGACTGTTGGGGCTGAAACACGACGTTAAATATGTTAGCAGACAGTTGAGACATCCAGCAGCACCAGCAGCACCACAACGTTAGTGTTCATTTGGTTGTGTTGGTCCAACATGTGTTCTTTGAGCCCTGGTTGGTCTCCTCTTCAGGGGCTTCAGCTGCAGCTCGGTGGCCAGTTAGCTGCTCTTTAAAACCAGTTCTGTGTGAATGCACCAGCACCGGGTTCAGTATTAGAAGCATCTGGTTTCTGTTTAGAGTCCATCACATCGGTGTGACGAAAAGTTAGCTTTTTACTAGCAACTCTTATCTCTTTACAACCTAAATACGCCTCATGTTGCTAGTGGGACTGTTGTTAGTGAGACTGTTGTTAGTGGGACTGTTGTTAGTGAGACTGTTGTTAGTGGGACTGTTGTTAATGGGACTGTTGCTAGTGGGATTGTTGCTAATGGGACTGTTGCTAATGGGACTGTTGCTAGTGGGATTGTTGCTAATGGGACTGTTGCTAATGGGACTGTTGCTAATGGGACTGTTAGTGGGACTGTTGTTAATAGGACTGTTGCTAGTGGGACTGTTGTTAGTGGGACTGTTGCTAGTGGGACTGTTGTTAATGGGGCTGTTGTTAGTGGGACTGTTGTTAGTGGGACTGTTGCTAGTGGGACTGTTGTTAGTGGGACTGTTGTTAGTGGGACTGTTGTTAATGGGACTGTTGCTAGTGAGACTGTTGTTAATGGGACTGTTGCTAGTGAGACTGTTGTTATTGGGGCTGTTGTTAGTGGGACTGTTGTTAGTGGGACTGTTGCTAGTGAGACTGTTGTTAGTGGGACTGTTGTTAGTGGGACTGTTGCTAATGGGACTGTTAGTGGGACTGTTGTTAATAGGACTGTTGCTAGTGGGACTGTTGTTAATGGGACTGTTGCTAGTGAGACTGTTGTTATTGGGGCTGTTGTTAGTGGGACTGTTGTTAGTGGGACTGTTGCTAGTGAGACTGTTGTTAGTGGGACTGTTGTTAGTGGGACTGTTGCTAATGGGACTGTTGCTAATGGGACTGTTAGTGGGACTGTTGTTAATAGGACTGTTGCTAGTGGGACTGTTGTTAGTGGGACTGTTGTTAGTGTGACTGTTGTTAGTGGGACTGTTGCTAGTGTGACTGTTGTTAATGGGGCTGTTGTTAGTGGGACTGTTGTTAGTGGGACTGTTGCTAGTGAGACTGTTGCTAGTGGGACTGTTGTTAGTGGGACTGTTGCTAGTGGGACTGTTGTTAATGGGACTGTTGTTAGTGGGACTGTTGCTAGTGAGACTGTTGTTAGTGGGACTGTTGTTAGAGGGACTGTTGCTAGTGGGACTGTTGTTAGTGGGACTGTTGTTAATGGGGCTGTTGTTAGTGGGACTGTTGTTAGTGGGACTGTTCGTGATGAGACTGTTGCTAGTGAGACTGTTGTTAATGGGACTGTTGCTAGTGGGACTGTTGTTAGTGGGACTGTTGCTAGTGGGACTGTTGTTAGTGGGACTGTTGTTAGTGGGACTGTTGCTAGTGGGACTGTTGTTAGTGGGACTGTTGCTAGTGGGACTGTTGTTAGTGAGACTGTTGCTAGTGGGACTGTTGTTAGTGAGACTGTTGCTAGTGGGACTGTTGTTAGTGAGACTGTTGCTAGTGGGACTGTCGTTAATGGGACTGTTGCTAGTGGGACTGTTGTTAGTGGGACTGTTGTTAGTGGGACTGTTCGTGATGAGACTGTTGCTAGTGAGACTGTTGTTAATGGGACTGTTGCTAGTGGGACTGTTGCTAGTGGGACTGTTCGTGATGAGACTGTTGCTAGTGGGACTGTTGCTAGTGGGACTGTTGCTAGTGAGACTGTTGTTAATGGGACTTGCTAGTGGGACTGTTGCTAGTGGGACTGTTCATGATGAGACTGTTGCTAGTGGGACTGTTGCTAGTGGGACTGTTGCTAGTGGGACTGTTGCTAGTGAGACTGTTGTTAATGGGACTGTTGCTAGTGGGACTGTTGCTAGTGAGACTGTTGTTAGTGAGACTGTTGCTAGTGAGACTGTTGCTAGTGGGACTGTTGCTAGTGAGACTGTTGCTAGTGGGACTGTTGCTAGTGGGACTGTTGCTAGTGGGACTGTTGCTAGTGGGACTGTCGTTAATGGCCGCCGGAAGGAAGAGGAAGTCTTTCTTTCTGTCTGCTTCTTAATGCTGGGAAGACCAGACATTGATTGTTTCAAGGTCCTGTGTCAGTGCTGGTGGTCGTAGTTAAACACTATGAGGACCCGTCACTATCTCTTCAATGTAAAAAAAGATTGATTTGTGCTTTAGAGTGAATTTTACCAGATTTAGTTACTGCAATATAACAGTTTCAAGTTGTTAAGTTCCACAACATTATCTACACCTCTAGCTCTCAAAATGTGCATTGTCCTGTTGAATACAAGCTAATGACAATATCTGTCCATGTCAAACCCTACTTATTCATATTTATAGAGCCACATGCAAAGTTTATATCCCCTGAAAAAAAAGGATTGTCGTCATAAATTCATAAAGGAGTTGGGTTAACATCTTCATGTTAGGTCATTACAATCAAGTATGAGAATAATACAGGTGGGTGACAAACTACAGGAAGAACATGAATAAATCAGGAGAAGCAGATAAATACAAAGGAAACGTCTCCACGCACTAAATCCTTTGATGGATATGAAAACGATGAATCACGACGATGCCGTTGCAGCACCAAGTTTCACAATGTGGGAAGTGTGTGAGCAAACGTCCTGCACTGGATGTTTCTCCAATCTGTCACTCATCTGTATTCTCAGGTGATTAACGGTGACAGCGCTGAAGGGGTTAATGCAGAAGCAGCTGTTTTCATCAACATACTCATTTGTTTTGCTTAGCTGTCGTTGCCCCGAGACCGGACCCTTTCCCTTCTGAGGAACACAACAAGAAGCACAGCATGAGTCTGGTGAAACACGATGGAGGGAGGTCAGCAGTGAGGAACACAATGGAAACGCCCGTCACGGATTAGAGAGTCGAACCAGAGCGCGTCTTACCTTCAGGCCGCGAGTTCAACTCCGTGTCCAGAATCTCCAGAGAGAGCCCGGCGGCCCGCTGGGGGCCGGCGGCGCTCTCTGGTGGACCAGCCGGACTCATCATTTCTTGTTCTTTTTCGTTCTGCATCTGCGCATAGACGTTGAGGCCTGGGATCTTCCTTGAGGAAAGAGTTACAGTGAGGCAAAGGGACAAAGACAAAGGCCAACGGGGCAACCAGAGCCAGGACACCCGGAGCCGTCAGACATTCCTCATCTACTCAACTTGTTGCTGACTGAATCGGGAGATGGAGCTCAGCTGCATGAACATCAGTATTCACTCAGGTCCAGAAGCAGTACAAGCTGTAGTTTGATATGTTCTCCCCACATCTTCATCCCTCATGCCCTTTTCCTTTCAAACTGCAGCTCGGACATAATTTAACATTTCTGAAAGGTCAACTGCTCACGATCAAAGGGCTTATTATTGATAGCGGCTGAATTCTGACTGACATTTCTTTTGCAGAGAATGTCCTGACAAAAGAATCTCCACAGGAATCCAAAAGACGAGAGCAGCGGTTTCCTGTTGAAGACGTCTGACAGGCCGCCGGCCTCACAGGCAGCTCCTGTTTACTGGTGTCAGGACGCCGTGACGCCTCCCACCTCCTCCTGCCTCCGCCCACCTCCGCCCACCTCCTCCCACCTCCTTCCGCCTCCTCCCACCTCCTCCCACCACACAGCAGACATGAACACTTTACCTCTTGAATTTGTAGATAACGAATACAGCCAGACCCATGACCACCACTGACAGCAGCATCAGCATGGCAGAGCCGCTGTGGTTCTTGCTGGTGTCCACTAGGGGCGCTGCAGAGACGGGGAGACAAGAGCCGCAGAGCGTCAGCATCATCACCTGCTGCGCTTCCTCACAGCTGAGTCCTGCAGCGAGCAGCCAACACCTCCATCTACACCTGTTACATCATTATTAATACCTTCTGTATTATGACTTCTCTTCCTCTTTATGTTAACAGCATTTAGGGCAGAAGAGGCACACTTACTCTGTCCGAGTGTCTCTGTGTCGCTACATGCTGGGAGCCAATCAGACACAGGCATGAGATAATAATAGACCTGATTGTCCACTACGGAAGCCCAGAAGCAAACTTATTCAAAAGCGAATGTAACGAGAACATCTTAATGTTATTCCAAATTAGCGTTATGATGATCCACTTATGCAGAATATTTAAGTGCATGTCCAAATGAAAATGCAATAATGACATTGAAAATGTAATGTCACATGAGTTTTTATTTTCCTTTTCAAAAAGTTAAACTATTACTTATTTTAATAACATAAAACTACATTTCAACATTGAAACGTGACGGTTGAGATTAAATGTGGGTTTGACTCTAACAAACGACATTTTAATGTTTATAGAACGACCATCTGGTGACATTGACGACGGATTGTTGCATTTTCATCTTGTAAAGTTTTACTCTTATGACTCATCCATATAGATCATCATGACGTAATTGTGAAATGACATTTTCCATTTCAGTTTATATTTCCATCAGATTCGGACCCCGATGGGCTTCCGTAGGCGAGTGACTCAGGTCTCCTGGTCGTCTGCATGCTTTCAGCCCGTCCCACTACGAGCTCCCAGCATGCTCTCTGTGTACCTGCTGATAGGTGAGCGGCGTACACGGTGACTTGGACGCCGGGCCGCAGCGTGAACTGGACCAGGTTCTGGTTCAAGGCGCCGAGCAGAACCTCAGAGAGCTGTAGAGACACAGAGCAGTTTGATTTAGTGGAAAAGAAACATCATTATTATTGATTATTGTTATTATCTTCAAGCTCCGGTTGGACTCTGTAATAACTCTGCTCTGACATTTCGCTGCAAATCATTTTGTTGTCCTGCTCGTCTCACACGTCCAAACCGTTAATGTCAAACACAAACATAATTGAGTCCAAATATCAGCTTGACTTCCGCAGTGTTCTAGTTTTAATGTCTGCCGAGTCAGTCGGGGAAGGACTGCCGAGCGCAGACGGTGGACAAAATAACAGAAACTATTGTCTGCTCACAGGTCGCAGAAGAAGCTGCACAGATGTGATCGAGCCGCCGCAAAGAGGACCACAAAGAGCAAAGAGGACCACAAAGTGGACCACAAAGAGGACCACAAAGAGCAAAGAGGACCACAAAGAGGACCACAAAGAGGACCACAAAGAGCAAAGAGGACCACAAAGAGGACCACAAAGAGCAAAGAGGACCACAAAGAGCAAAGAGGACCACAAAGAGGACCACAAAGAGCAAAGAGGACCACAAAGTGGACCACAAAGAGGACCACAAAGAGCAAAGAGGACCACAAAGAGGACCACAAAGAGCAAAGAGGACCACAAAGAGGACCACAAAGAGCAAAGAGGACCACAAAGAGCAAAGTGGACCACAAAGAGGACCACAAAGAGCAAAGAGGACCACAAAGAGGACCACAAAGAGCAAAGAGGACCACAAAGAGGACCACAAAGAGCAAAGAGGACCACAAAGAGCAAATACAACGTTGTGTGATAATTATCTGTGTGTGAAACTCAAAGAGACTCATGACATCACACACTGGTTGGTGGACTTCTCCTCTGAAATCTGATAGAAATGTGATGCTGCATTTGTTTTGCCTGATAAAAAACAAATGCTTTAAATAAGGCTTAAAACTAAATATGCCTTTTAAAAAAAATGGTTAGAGTCCCCCAAACTTACCTGAATTATGCATAACTGTAAGCTTTAATAAAGAGACAAGTGATCTGCACAGTTCTCATGACCTCAGAGACAAAGCTGTGTTTGTACGTTCAACATGTTTCTTCCAGCTCTGAAGTCTGTCACATGGAGGTCTGATGCCTCCAGTGGACATGTGAGGAACTGCAGCGTTTGGGTTCATTTCTCAGACGTTACATTACACCTGCATATTTAATTTATTGTTAATATGAAAATATTGACTATTGCAGCTTTACGTTCTGACCAAATAATGACAACATTATGCAAAACAGACAGAGATGAGCACAAAGGACCTGATGCAGCTTAAACATTATGAAGATGTGCAGAATCTGAAGAAGCAACACAACAATCTGTGCTCTCCTGTGTGTGTGTGTGTGTGTGTGTGTGTGTGTGTGTGTGTGTGTGTGTGTGTGTGTGTGTGTGTGTGTGTGAGCCTCCCTCTGCTCTCAGACTACAGAAACCTCAGAACCTCTAACGTTGCTCTAAACCAGGCGGATTACCCTGACCCACAGCCATCATCTCTTTCCCCACACGGAGCCTTTCTTTTATAAATCACTAGCCAGAGGCTCTAAACTTTAGACTCAGAAGAAAAGTATATTTTTCAATGATACTTTCAAACCAAAGAAGTGTTCTTTCTCAGATGCATCTGCACTCGTGCTGCAGCCGCATAGAGAAGCCACCACCTGAACGAAATATGTCTTTTTATGTGTGCAGTGCTAGTTTTTCCTCTGCAGAGGCTCCATTTATCTCATCTGCCTCATTTGCCAAATTAATAGTGATGTGAGTAATTTCTGTAGTGCTTCATTCTCCCTTTTATATTTCTTAGCAGTTTAAATTTAGACTATGCTATGACTAATTACTTTGTTCCCACTGTATACCAGGGTCAGTAAATCTATTACACATTCTAATAAGCAGGGCGCGCTCCACACTTTTAACATGCCAACCTTGAATGAGGATTTATGGCTGGCCTTTGGGAGAGAGGATCTTTCCAGGCAATCAAGCAGGTGTGTGAGCGCGGAGGGAAATCTGATTGATTTCCTTCCCACTTTCCTTCTCTACACATGCCGCTGGAATTCTTCCCACGAAGAGCAGCTCCAGCGCTCTGATCGGTCGTTATCTATTAGCCAGGCTCAGAGCTAATTCGGTCCATCTTGATACGCCGGTGATTTAGTGAACCAATCAAGCGTGACCATTTCTTTGTCTGGCTCCTTTAGGCTCGGGACTCCGGCTCGCCTCCTTCCCTCCTTCCTCCCTCCCGTTTCCTCTCTCTAGCTCCCTCCTCATCCCTCCTTCCCTCCCTCCTCCCTCCCTCGTCTTCCCTCCTACCTCCTCTCTCCCTCCTTCTTCCCTCCTCTCTCCCTCCTACCTCTTCTCTCCCTCCTCCCTCCCTCCTCCTCCCTCCCTCCTCCTCCCTCCCTCCTCTCTCCCTCCTACCTTCTCTCTCCCTCCTCCCTCCTCCCTCCTTCTCCCCCCCTCCTCTCTCCCTCCTCCTCCCTCCCTCCTCTCTCCCTCCTCCCTCCCTCCCTCCTCCTCCCTCCCTCCTCTCTCCCTCCTACCTCCTCTCTCCCTCCTCCCTCCTCCCTCCCTCCTTCTCCCCCCCTCCTCTCTCCCTCCTCCTCCCTCCCTCCTCTCTCCCTCCTCCCTCCTCCCTCCCTCCTTCTCCCCCCCTCCTCTCTCCCTCCTCCTCCCTCCCTCCTCTTCCCTCCTCCCTCCCTCCTCCTCCCTCCCTCCTCTCTCCCTCCTACCTCCTCTCTCCCTCCTCCCTCCCTCCTCCTCCCTCCCTTCCACAGGATGTGACTTGGGGGAGTTTAAAAGTCGTTCCCCCTGATAACTTGTTAATACTTGTCAGGCTTATTGATGAGTCTATTGCAGAGATTCCTCAGGCGTATTCCAGAATTAGACTCTGAGACCTGGACCTGCTTCCACAGATCGATACTGACACCTGCTGGAGGAACAAGGAACTCAAGTCTGGGAGCAATTACTGCTGCTGCTGGCAAAGAGGATCAATGTGACAGAGAAAGAGGTCGTCGTGAGCTTCTGCTCGGTGTCCTGGGAGAGCGAGAGGAGGAGGAGGAGGAGGAGGAGGAGGAGGAATCCCTCCACCTCTCGGCTGGAGGAGGAGACGAGCTGCAGCCGACTCACCTGATCCAAGTGAGCAGCGCTCTTCTCTGCTTTGCCCTCAGTCAACAGTTTGTCAGGAAGGAGGAAGAACTCGGCCGCGGTGGGTAAACCTGGCAGGATGGAGACCAGCAGCTGGGCCTCTGCCACGCCCGAGGCCTGGAGGAGAGAGAGAGTTCATCCTTTCATCCAGAAGCTTCATGGAGGAGTGATGGAGGGGTGATGGAGGAGTCATGGAGGAGTCATGGAGGAGTGATGGAGGAGTGATGGAGGAGTGATGGAGGGGTGATAGAGGGGTGATGGAGGAATGATGGAGGAGTGATGGAGGAGTGATAGAGGAGTGAGGGAGGAGTGATGGAGGAGTCATGGAGGAGTGAGGGAGGAGTGATAGAGGAGTGATAGAGGAGTGATGGAGGAGTGATGGAGGGGTGATGGAGGAGTCATGGAGGAGTGAGGGAGGAGTGATAGAGGAGTGATAGAGGAGTGATGGAGGAGTGAGGGAGGAGTGATGGAGGAGTGATGGAGGAGTGATAGAGGAGTGATGGAGGAGTGATGGAGGAGTCATGGAGGAGTGAGGGAGGAGTGATAGAGGAGTGATAGAGGAGTGATGGAGGAGTGATGGAGGAGTGATGGAGGAGTGATAGAGGAGTGATGGAGGAGTGATGGAGGAGTGATAGAGGAGTGATGGAGGGGTGATGGAGGAGTGATGGAGGAGTGATGGAGGGGTGATAGAGGAGTGATAGAGGAGTGATGGAGGAGTGATAGAGGAGTGATGGAGGAGTGATGGAGGGGTGATGGAGGAGTGATGGAGGAGTGGTGGAGGAGTGATGGAGGAGTGATGGAGGAGTGATGGAGGAGTGGTAGAGGAGTGATGGAGGAGTGATAGAGGAGTGATGGAGGAGTGATGGAGGAGTGATAGAGGAGTGATGGAGGAGTGATGGAGGAGTGGTAGAGGAGTGATGGAGGAGTGATAGAGGAGTGGTAGAGGAGTGATGGAGGAGTGATAGAGGAGTGATGGAGGGGTGATGGAGGAGTGATGGAGGGGTGATGGAGGAGTGATGGAGGAGTGATAGAGGAGTGATAGAGGAGTGATGGAGGAGTGATGGAGGGGTGATGGAGGAGTGATGGAGGAGTGATAGAGGAGTGATGGAGGAGTGATGGAGGAGTGATGGAGGAGTGATGGAGGGGTGATAGACAAGTGATAGAGGAGTGATGGAGGAGTGATGGAGGAGTGATGGAGGAGTGATGGAGGAGTGTATATTGAGTTTAAATGAACTGTTTAGTCTTTTCAGAGCATCACATTACTTTTGTTTCAAGTTTAAATTTCCCTTCGTTATTCTAGATTAGTTATGAGTTTGATTATAATATTAGACAAGAGACATTCATTAGAAAAACATTTTAAGAGTTCTAGATTTGGTGAATGTTAAAATATCATTTGTTAAAACATCCTTTTGTAAACTTGATGCAGACCTGACTGGATCACTGAACATTTAAACAGTGAATGATAAAATTGATCAAATAGTGTTCTATTAATTTAAAATATGAATTGTTTCAGAGTTCAACATAAAATGTCTCAACAAAACATCTGAACCTGTAATGCGGTCGATGGAAACACAACAATATGTATCATGAAGCACGAGTCGTGTTAGTATTACACTTATTATGGAAGTTATGATGATTTGCATTCTGTTGAATACATTGATATAAATCCTAACATTAATATTAATATCTTCCCATCCTGAGCACGCAGGTTGAAGGCCGACGTGCTCCTCAGCTTCAGCAGGTCTCCAGGAATATATATATATATATATATATATATATATATATATATATATATATATATATATATATATATATAGAGGTTAGGGTTAACCTCTATATATATATATATATATATATATATATATATATATATATATATATATATATATATATATATATATATATATATATATATATATATATATATAGAGGTTAGGGTTAACCTCTGGTGAGGTTTCATATTACATCCTATACTGTGTGTGTGTGTGTGTGTGTGTGTGTGTGTGTGTGTGTTCTGGGATGTCACAGGACAAGTGACGTCAGTAACAATAACAAAACAGACACGTTGACTGAAGACAGAGCAGCCGGGTTTATTTCTGGCATCGATTCAGATTTTACGGCATCAGAATGTGTGAAAACATGATGAGACCCAGAGCTGGACGAACAGAGGTCAGAGGTCACTAACAGAGGTCACCAACAGAGGTCACTAACAGAGGTCACTAACAGAGGTCAGTGGTCAAAAACAGAGGTCACTAACGGAGGTCAGAGGTCACTAACAGAGGTCAGAGGTCACTAACAGAGGTCAGAGGTCACTAACAGAGGCCACTAACAGAGGTCACTAACGGAGGTCAGAGGTCACTAACAGAGGTCACTAACAGAGGTCAGAGGTCACCAACAGAGGTCACTAACAGAGGTCACTAACAGAGGTCAGTGGTCAAAAACAGAGGTCACTAACGGAGGTCAGAGGTCACTAACAGAGGTCAGAGGTCACTAACAGAGGCCACTAACAGAGGTCACTAACGGAGGTCAGAGGTCACTAACAGAGGTCACTAACAGAGGTCAGAGGTCACTAACAGAGGTCAAAGGTCACTAACAGAGGTCACTAACAGAGGTCATTAACGGAGGTTCAGAGGTCACTAACAGAGGTCACTAACAGAGGTCAGATGTCACTAACAGAGGTCAGAGGTCACTAACGGAGGTCACTAACAGAGGTCACCAATAGAGGTCAGAGGTCACTAACAGAGGTCAGAGGTCACTAACAGAGGTCACTAAAAGAGGTCACTAACAAAGGTCACTAACAGAGGTCACTAACAGAGGTCAGATGTCACTAACAGAGGTCAGAGGTCACTAACGGAGGTCAGAGCTTTACCTGGACCAGAGAGGTCTTGATGACTCGGCTCACGTCCAGCCGCCATTCTGCAACGTCGGGGTTGTGGTCGTCCAGGTTGGAGGAGAAGGCCAGCAGGTGAGAGCGGAAATATTCTGCAGGCAGAAGGTAAAGGTGTGTGAGCTGCTTCTGCTCTCCCTCCGCCAGTAAACGGTTCAGCCTTCACATTCTGCTCATGACAGGAGAAGTCCATTGATTATTCCTCTCATCTCGAGTCCCGCTGTCATTGATTCCTTTCAGTCCTCATCATGGCCGCAGTGGCACTGACGCAGCAAGAAGCATGAAGCGTGACGAGCACACATGTTGAGAACAGGCCGTTTATCCGGAGGAGACGATCTATATCCTTGCTTATGATTGATGTCTCCATGAAAGTTAACCATAAAAAAAGAAGGAAAACTGATGAACGCGGGCAAATCCAATCAGGTGGATATTGAGCTGCGTTTTCAAAATGTCTGCAGGATCCAGAGTTCTTTAGAGGAGAGAGTTTAAAGAAAGCAGCAGCAACGTTCAAATGTCTCCTTTTCTTTTACTCCTGGAGAGAGAAACGCCCACAAACACTGACCAGAGCGCCCGCGAGGCCGAGGAAGCAGAAGCTCTCCTCATGGAACCATCTTCTCTTGCTGGACCGACCACGTGGTTTAGTGACCGCGCGCTTCAAACTGTGAGCGCCGCCGCCGCCGCTCGCAGGCGTGAAGCATGAATGTCGCTGGAGGTAAGACGGACCACGGCTTCGCCGAGCTCAGAACGAGTCCTGTCGTGCTCTGGTGATGAGCGCTCACCTCACGGCAGACGAGTACAGTCACAGCTGTGTGTCCACACATGAACATTATTCATGAGAAACGTTCATCAAAAGCACAACTCTCTCTTGAAAGCTGACTC
>NW_027176120.1:953435-988435 GCF_023055335.1 Clinocottus analis
ACTGCTGTCTGCGGGCGGTGTACTCCACGCTGACTCCAGCGGTGCAGTTATTGGAGACCACTTTCCTGTAGCTGCAGGAGGAAACCACAGAACGCTGTTTGAGGTTGAATGCTAATGATGTAGCCAGAACTTTGGTTTGAAACAGCAACAGGATGTGAGGAGGTTACAGCGTTGACGTTACGGTGTTTGTGTGCCAGAGATCCTCAACCACCTCGTACAACAGTCTGCTGGACAGTGAACTCCTCTTCCTCCAGACATCACAAACACTGTTCAGCCTGTTACATTCACACTCGCTCTTTTCCAAAATAAACTTCTGTCTCAAAACAAAAAATACTTAAATATCATTAAATACTTTGTTAGGTTGAGCCAACAAAACTACTCAGATTGAAGAAGAGATCATCTTTTGGGTTAAAAGAACTACGACATTCAACACGGACTTCTCGTTTCATACGGGAACAAACGACCGCCTGACGCTAACTAGGCTAACGCTAACTATGGCTGATGCTAACTATGGCCAATGCTAACTATGGCCGACGCTAACTAGGCCAACGCTAACTAGCCCAACGCTAACTATAGCTGATGCTAACTATGGCCGACGCTAACTATAGCTGATGCTAACTAGGCCAACGCTAACTATAGCTGATGCTAACTATGGCCGATGCTAACTATAGCTGATGCTAACTAGGCCAACACTAACTATAGCTGATGCTAACTATGGCCGACACTAACTATAGCTGATGCTAACTATGGCCGACGCTAACTATAGCTGATGCTAACTAGGCCAACGCTAACTATAGCTGATGCTAACTAGGCCAACGCTAACTATAGCTGATGCTAACTAGGCCAACGCTAACTATAGCTGATGCTAACTAGGCCAACGCTAACTATAGCTGACGTCACACGAGGGTCATATCAGAAAGCTGTGCTATTTTGACCGGGTCTCAGAGTTTTAGCAGTCTGGTTGAATTATTATATATATATATATATATATATATATATATATATATATATATATATATATATATATATATATATATATATATATAGCTTTGGCCTTTCTTCACCAGTGCAGTACCGTTGGGGTGTGGTTGTTCATGTGAGTGTAATGTCAGTATATCCATCATCCAGCAGCAACAGTAAACTGCCTACAGGCGCCTCGCTTCACTCGGTCTGCTGAGCCGCCCCTCCCCTCACCCCCCAGAGTGCTGTTCACTCGTTCATTCAAAGTTTAGCAATATTGAACGGGTCATTTTTTCAAATCAGACCAAATGTGACGTGGAACTCCCCCAACAACACACCGGCCGAGTGTTGAGTCGGTCGGATGACTTTGGTACCTGAGAAAGGCAAAGCTCATACCCAGGCCTCATGCAGCAATAAGGTACGAGAGGCAGCACTGTGTCCTCAATAATGTACTGTTCAGGTTAACTTGAAATGAAAACTAACGGCCGCGTGATTTAAATCACACCTCATTGTGAGTGGGCGCTGATGTGGACCGCTGGTGAATGTAAACTGTACGGTACTTTATGGCTGAATAAAGTACACAGCTCACTCTCAACCAATCAGAATGCCTGATCCACCCGTATCATAAAGATACACAATGAAGACCGAGTGTAGACTGTAAGGACGAGGTTGTATTAGTCTGGAGCATGGGAGCACGAGAAATGAAACAAGAACCTTTAAATAATTGAATGTAGATTCTTGAGCACTTTAAGAACTTCTTGTCTTGCAAAACCAACTCTTTCATTCAGAGCTGTTCCAACGTCCCTGAGAACGAGCTCCTCCAGTGTATCTCATCCCAGCAGTAGCTTGTTTGCTCTTCAGCCTGTCCTTGCTTTCCCTGAGAGGATCATGAATGCACCACAGACATCAATCGCTCCGTTCCTTTTACCCAAAGCCCGTGAGTCTCTGTGCAGAACATGTGTGATCGCCGTCTGCTGGTCTGCTTTACCCAGTGCTGTTGAGGAAAGTCATCCCTGTGGTGCAGCTCCTGGACATGGCTGATGGGTGGAACCAGAAGGCGGGGGTGCACTGGCCGTTGGTCCGCCTCTCGTAGCCGTAATCGCTGCAATGATCAGAGCGGACCAACAGAAGTTATGCGATCAGAAACCCCGTGAAGCTCTGACAGACAGCACAGATGACTAATATTCCTCAGGCTGTGTGGAACGTTCAATTCTAAAATGAGAAACTCTATTTGGAGCACGTACTTTTAAAATCACCGATATTTCTGACAGACGAATCAATCGAAAGATAATACAAAATATTCAGAGCTGAAAAAGATCCGGCGCTTTGTGTTTCACACGTATTGGGTATTGTTATTCTGATACACAACTGAGGGGCTGAAAAAAATAAAATGAACGTCATTGTAGTCTGGACTTCACAGAAGTTACAACAACTATCCTGCGCATCTGAAAGCTTTTTAAACGCAGCCCACGAGTTGTTTTGTCCTACAAATCATCAGGCAGAGCGGCGCTCTGTCCCCAACATGATAAGGACAAATTGCCCCAATTAGTGCGACATGCTCACAGATGCAAAAGTGTTGTGATTGTTAATGAACGCGATTAGGCTCGGTGATTTATGGTTTTTATGGCGCTTATTTTAAGCACCGCCTCACTCCAGAGACCTGCAGATTTTAATCCAGAGCAAGAAAAAAAAGAAACATTAATTCTGCTGATAATTCAAAGAAAACGTGTTGTGAGGATGTAGAAACACATTCTGTCACTGCACTTCAGTGGCGGCAGCAGCTGCAGGATCCTCTCTGTATTCAGGTGAAATCAATGACCTCGCCGGCTAATGAATAAACACACTTTACTTCTTCTCTCGGTGTCCATGTGCCTGAGGAGTGATGGCTTCACACTGCTCACAGTGGTCTTAGTGAGGCATGAGACTACAGGCGGTGTTTAGTGTGTGAATGTGTGTTTCATCAACACACTGCTCAGATTCAGACATTGCTTATAGATACCAGAAGAGAACGAGGCATCGCCACACAGAGCACATTCAACCATCTTTAAAACATGAACACGATAACATCATACCTTCCATCCTGTTACTAAAAGCTGTTCTGCAGGTCAACAGGTGTCACTTTGTTATTCGGTAACGTTTCAGTACACAATCTGTTATCTTCTCTGCACAAGAGTTATTCAGTTTAAAGCATGTGGAGGCGGCACAGCGAGAGCGCTACCAGCCAACGAGGCAACGTGTCGGGTCAGCCGGGAGGAAGCTGAAGATAGCACGTCTTCTCTGACTATTCCTTGAATAAAGAAAGTAGCACTTTAGTAGCATTTAAGTAGCACCTTAGTAGCACCTAAGTAGCACCTTAGTAGCACTTCAGTAGCACTTCAGTAGCACCTTAGTAGCACTTCAGTAGCACCTTAGTAGCACTTCAGTAGCGCCTTAGTAGCACTTCAGTAGCACCTTAGTAGCACTTCAGTAGCACCTTAGTAGCACTTCAGTAGCGCCTTAGTAGCACTTCAGTAGCACCTTAGTAGCACTTCAGTAGCACCTTAGTAGCGCTTAAATGGCTCATTTATAGCACTTAGTGGTGTAACTTTCTTGAAGAAACTGTGTTTTCTTGACTCTTGTTGTTCTGCGTTTGTTCTGGTGGTTAAATGAACTTATTGTGAGTCTTATTGTGAAAGCGTGCGCGTTATGAAATGTGGGAACTGAAATGCAGCATGAAGTTTCCTTGACACCTTCACTAGGGATCACGGCTGCGGCTCATTCTGCGTCCTCTGTGTTTGAAGTTGCCATGGTAACAGCACTGCAGTATGCTTCTGCGTGGCGTTCATCATCATCATCATCATCATCACACATAATGTATAATTTCCTGCGTGTTTCGTTTTGACAGTTAGAGGCTCAGGAGAGACGGACTACAGGCAGACGGAGGGAACGCAGCAGCAGCTGAACACGAGAAACAAAACACACACTCACCATTCAAAGTCCGCCTCCGTACAGTCACACGGGCCCGACGTCACCGACACAAAGTAGGTCTTTCCCATAACGCACCTGGACGTGGGCTTCAGCTTCTGGTAGATGCGCTTCACCCCCATGAGGCACGGCTCGCCCTGCGCCAGGAGCAAACCACAAGCACAGAGTTAAACAATGAGCTGCTTTTCGAACTCCACCATTAATAACTCACACGATGCAACCGAGCGCGTGTGAGAACGCAGCGCCGCCTGGCATCCTGTTCAGAGAGCGCGTCCTGCGTCTGAACCCAACAACTGCTCCCAGATTGTTCCGCTTCAGTTCTTTCTTTTTTGTTTTGAGAGCTTTGTGTTTTTTGGTGACTAGAGACAAACGGATAAGAAGGAGCTTCCGGCGCAGAAGCTGCCGGCGCCCATGCAGTCCATTTTTAGCCTTGAATGCGTACGAAGTGAATATGAAATCAGTTCACAGTGAAGAAGAAGAAACCAGCCTGCTCCACACAGCTCTGCTCAGGACCGGAGCATTCTGACTTTGTGCATTAGGTGTCAGTAGTGAGATGCTTAGAAAACCTGCTCGCGTCCACGACTAGACCACCAGCTCCTGCAAACGTCCTCAACGCTCCCAGTGGTCTTTATTAATAAACAGCAGCACGGCGCTCTGAGGCGGTGCTGAGCTTCTACTTGCAGCCGTAGCGCCTGCAGTTCCTCCACATTTAGGCCGGTTAGCCCCGTAATTGGCTTGGACTCGTCCTCATCTTCAATGCTATATGTTTGATCATTAGCCGGCTCCGAGCATATGGCCGTCTCAACCAATTACAGAACGGAGCCATGAATAAAGGATCGCCGGCTCGGCTTCAGGTCCGGCCAGGTTGAGGGGTTCTGGGCGCTTTAATGTATGCAGGGAGCTTAGACTCGGCTCTCACAGCATCAGCAGACGGGCTAGAAAATCTGCATAAGTGCTCTGGGAACCGAGAAGCGTCCATGTTTAGTCCACTCACTATGCAGCCGGGATGAAGAGCCAGGGATCGCCCCGAGGCTGCAGGCTGGACGTCCAGCTCAACCCAGCGTCTGAGTCCACCCGGCAGGCAGAGAGGAGTTCGGATGATTTGGATTTCCATGAAGGGATCGACGAGTTATTTTGGAATATTAAACATTAAAACCAAACTTTAATCCTCTTTAGGGATTCTAACTTGAAGCGCATTGATTCAGCAAGACAGCTGACGGGAGACAATCAACGCCTGTGCTACCTTCAGCGCTAGTTACCTTCAGCGCTAGTTACCTTCAGCGCTAGCTACCTTCAGCGCCAGTTACCTTCAGCGCTATAGTTACCTTCAGCGCTAGTTACCTTCAGCGCTAGTTACCTTCAGCGCTATAGTTACCTTCAGCGCTAGTTACCTTCAGCGCTAGTTACCTTCAGTGCTATAGTTACCTTCAGCGCTAGTTACCTTCAGCGCTAGTTACCTTCAGCGCTATAGTTACCTTCAGCGCTAGTTACCTTCAGCGCTAGTTACCTTCAGCGCTAGTTACCTTCAGCGCTATAGTTACCTTCAGCGCTAGTTACCTTCAGCGCTAGTTACCTTCAGCGCTATAGTTACCTTCAGCGCTAGTTACCTTCAGCGCTAGTTACCTTCAGCGCTATAGTTACCTTCAGCGCTAGTTACCTTCAGCGCTAGTTACCTTCAGCGCTAGTTACCTTCAGCGCTAGTTACCTTCAGCGCTATAGTTACCTTCAGCGCTAGTTACCTTCAGCGCTAGTTACCTTCAGCGCTATAGTTACCTTCAGCGCTAGTTACCTTCAGCGCTAGCTACCTTCAGCGCTAGTTACCTTCAGCGCTAGTTACCTTCAGCGCTATAGTTACCTTCAGCGCTAGTTACCTTCAGCGCTAGTTACCTTCAGCGCTATAGTTACCTTCAGCGCTAGTTACCTTCAGCGCTAGTTACCTTCAGCGCTATAGTTACCTTCAGCGCTAGTTACCTTCAGCGCTATAGTTACCTTCAGCGCTAGTTACCTTCAGCGCTAGTTACCTTCAGTGCTAGTTACCTTCAGCGCTAGTTACCTTCAGCGCTAGTTACCTTCAGCGCTATAGTTACCTTCAGCGCTATAGTTACCTTCAGTGCTATAGTTACCTTCAGCGCTATAGTTACCTTCAGCGCTAGTTACCTTCAGCGCTAGTTACCTTCAGTGCTATAGTTACCTTCAGCGCTAGTTACCTTCAGCGCTAGTTACCTTCAGCGCTATAGTTACCTTCAGCGCTAGTTACCTTCAGCGCTAGTTACCTTCAGCGCTATAGTTACCTTCAGCGCTAGTTACCTTCAGCGCTAGTTACCTTCAGCGCTAGTTACCTTCAGCGCTATAGTTACCTTCAGCGCTAGTTACCTTCAGCGCTATAGTTACCTTCAGCGCTAGTTACCTTCAGCGCTAGTTACCTTCAGCGCTATAGTTACCTTCAGCGCTAGTTACCTTCAGCGCTATAGTTACCTTCAGCGCTAGTTACCTTCAGCGCTAGTTACCTTCAGCGCTATAGTTACCTTCAGCGCTAGTTACCTTCAGCGCTATAGTTACCTTCAGCGCTAGTTACCTTCAGCGCTAGTTACCTTCAGTGCTAGTTACCTTTTGGACAACATCGTCAAATCAAACATGGTGTTTTTCATGAAGCGCCAGTCTGTGAAACCGGGAAAGAGAACGGGCTGGCTCTGGTAACACCACAAGAAGATCACCGTTCCACTGATTAAATTGGGTCTGTTCATATCAGAACACAAAGCAGGAAGTGTTAATAGCGTCTGTCTCCCTCTGCAGAGAGATTAGGTTCAGAAGATGTTGCACCGTGAAAAGAAAGTACTGAGATTCTATTTCCTTGAAAACATGATGTGATTGTAATGTTCAGAGTCTCTTCAGGAATAAAGAGACTACGTGTTGTTCTTCTCCCACTGATGACTGCTTTTGAACAGACCTCCATCACCTAACACGAGTGTGTGTTATTGGTGTCTTTGGAACAGGGAACCTGTGTGAGGGTTAATCTGTCAAACTATGAATGAGTGATGAGCAAGAGCTCACTCTGGAATGAAGTGTAGTCTGAGTTAGAAAGTCATTTTGACACGATTGAAACTGAATATTCTTATGAAACAAAAGACAAAACGCCAACTCATTTTGCGTGAATGAGCAAAGCAAACAGATCATGTGTGTGTGAACAAGAACTTCTTTAGTTCCTGACAATAAGCAGTAATTATGAAGCTATTGAGGGAAAACTCTGCCCAAGGCCTCGTGGCTGTCGAGTATGCAGAAAGCAATGAATAAAGCTTTTATATTGAAAAAGAGCCTCTGTGCTAAGTGTTAGCCATTGTGCAGCGCGGCATCATGTTTCTGTGGATGATGTTTGCGTCTGACGCTGCTGGAGAAGCTGCAGCTTGATCAAAGAGTTGAAAGAGAGGGAGGCTCAACCTCCAACATGTCCCTGAACCTGACAGACAGCCGCTACGTGCAACATCATATATCTGCTGCAAAGGGATCATCAAGAAGTCATAATTCCCACCAGCATGTGTTGTGAGGTCACATTGACCTTTGAACCACATTCTCAAGTCGACATTTGTGCCAATTTGAAGAAGTTTCCTTCAATGTGAGATCACATTCACATGACAGACAACCGCAAAATACAAAAATAAAACCTCTATTTATATGTTGCCTCGGGCCACATCTTTTTGGCATTACGAGTACATTCTCTATCTGAGCTTTGTGTGTAGCTTCTCCACACAAGCCAGTGTGTTGTGTGTACTGTACCTGGTTGTGTAGATGCCACGTCTGGTAATCGGCCTCCGTACATCTCCGGTTGAAAATGGACCTGAAGTCTATTTTCACCAGCTGCCACTCCGAGCGATGACTGACGTGGCCGAATATCCTGGAAAACAGCCACGCGGGCTCGTTACACAAACCATGCTGCAGATAATGACCCACACACACACATGTAGAGGTGTGTGTTTGCTCTTATTGTTAACGCATTGGACAAGACAGCAGAGCAGTGTTGTGCTGACGGACGCGCTCCTCCGTGAACACACACCCTGTGGTTTCTGTGAGCACCGTCCTGCAGCCATGGAGACTCACTGGAGCGCCGCATGTACATTGATCCGCTGCTAAAAATAGACCTCGACAAATGCACTACAACACAATCTTCACTCGCAGGGTCGGAATATAACTTCAGCGCTGAGCGCCGGCGCTCTCGGCCGGCGGTTTCTTCTTCTGTAGTCGTAACTCTTTCCAGCGTTTAATCACGACACCAGAGACGCCAGAGGAACAAAGCCGGACGCCACTTCTCATACAAATGAGTTGAATATCAGCTGGAGGTGGAGGTGTAACCCTGAGCCGTGTCGGGTCTGAGTCCTTCTGATTGACCTCAACAGAAACACGTTAGGAGGGTCTTTGACAACAGATTGGTCACATCCACTTTTCACATTGAAGTCTCTTGAAAGCGTCCCGCGTGAGGCCGACCCCGCTGGCTCCATCCCGCTGCTTTGGGACTGAAACCTTTGAGAGGAACAACTCAGCGAGTTACGCTGCGTTCACACCAGACGCGTCGCCAATGTTCACGATGCGTTCGGTGTGAACGCAGCAGACCGGTGATCGTGTGAGACACACGGCTGCTTCATGCGAGCAGAGAACTCGTTTGTTTGACTTGTGAGGAGGTAAAGGTTCAACGGGGCCGACACATGGTGCAGCTTAGCATGACATTAACATAGAAGAGTGCCATCCATCCCCTTCAAGTAACAACCTGGACAATAATGCCCAATCTGGCCTTTTCACATTTTCATGTATTTTGTACAGCAAAGTTTTTTACCTGATTTCTTCTGAAAGCTTAATCATAATGAATATGAACAAATCCGATGGTCAAAAACAGAACAGAATTCAAGGTTATGAGACTAAGCAGATGAATATTCCTTCTCCAGCTAATGAAGTGGGTGTGTTTTCCTGCCCTGACCCCTCTCCCCGTTCATACTACTACATATTTATCACAATCAATCTGTCAATTAGCTCCCGCAGGCGCCGCCGTGACGCGCTGGCTGTAAAAATGAGTACAAATTGATTAAAAAAGCAGCGCATGACGGTCTCGTGGGAGCTAACGGTGTGTCTGCCAGCCGAGACGCTGGAGCTGCTTCTCAGTGAAGAGCTGCCTCGTCTTCACACCGTCCTCATCTTCCTCCCCCCTCATCTTCCTCCCCCCTCCCTCCAGCTGCGTCCCATCACTCTCCTGCAGCGCCGTCACACGGCCGCCCGTCACTCTCGTGTGCGGCGTGAGTCTTGAAACATTGATGTAATGGCTGCGCGAACCCTTTCCTGACATCCCAAAGTCCTGAATCTGTGCTGCGATGTGGGAGCAGAGCCCAACACTCGGCTGCTCCTCATGAATGTGAAAGAACACAGAAGGAACCTTCATGTTCTGCGTTCTGAGGACACAGATTAAAGGAGTCTAACTGCTCTTCCCACTTTTCAACGCTGTTAAAACTTTGGACCAAAGTTTCTTGTCGGTTTTTCTCAGGCATTTTGTGATCATTTTCCTTCATGTTCTTCAAAAAATGGACAGTCGCGCCGTCGCCGGCTGCCGAAGCGTTGATCTCCTGTGATGAAGATCTGGAGACGCAACGCTTTGATGTCGGGGAGACCTTGGGAGGAATCTTTATATTTATGAAAAGGAAAACTGGCAGACAGGAATGCTTAAAGGCGCAGGCAGAGATATGGATGCATGGGTTAATACACACACACACACACACACACACACACACACAGCGTGTGCTGTTGCTTTGATTGACAGAAGCTGCTGTCACTCACGTCATGATGAGCGTCTCCTCCCCCGGCTCTCCCAGCACGCCGTCCACGAACAGCGGCGTGTTGGTGAAGCTGTACTTGTTCCACTGCCGTCCTTCGTCGAAGCTCAACCTGAGAACGCAGACAGACGTCACAAAAGGCCCCGCCCCCCGCCGCGAGCACAGGCGATGGCCGCCAGCGTCGTCTCAGTACAGGAAGCGGCGCTCGGCAGAACTGCGCTGCTCATGGCCTCAAACAGACACGTGAACGCTTGCAAAAGGCTGCTGGTGGTTCAGTCTGACCCTCCAGCCTGCAGACGGACTCGTTGGCCTTGGTTTGACTCACTCGGGACTCGCAGCATCGCTGAGGGAGTTGGTCGCGTGTGACAACGGCGTCTCCGTCATTAGGACTCACCACAGGTGTCGGATGGGAAGCGGCGTGTGTCTTATTGCGACGAGGGCTCCTCCTTGGTCCAGGTACAGCAGCGCATACTCCTCGTCAAAGATCTGCAGGGACACAACAGAGAGCTCAGCGCTCTGCAGAGGCTCCTCGAGTCCAGCGCCACACACTGTCCGCTTCAAGTGAACCAGGTCGCAGTACACCGGACAAACACCTTTACATCACGGGTGGAACTGCACATTTCCATCGCCGTGTTTCATCAGAACCAAGCCTCCTAAAGAGTGGACAGCGGCAGCGGCCGGGGAGGCGAGCCCTGCAGGCTGAATCATACACTCTTGAACATAGAAACCTGATTATCGACCTTCAAAAGCCTGAGCTGGCGTCTGAGGATTAAAAGACTATTTGATCCAATCAGAGAGAGAGAGATGTTCAGCAGGTCCGTCAGTTCAAGCTGCTCCACACGGCGAGCGGCTGGGATTCAGCACATCATTGGAAAACATATTATACGGTGTGAGTCTGTAACATTAATACATAACATATTTCAAACTTCACAGACTAATGGATCCGATTAAACCTGGGGTCGGAGACACTGGAGGAAGCAGCGGAGTTACTAGATATTGAAAGCACCTTCCTTCAGGCCTCCGAAGCCAAAAACATGATCTCATGCACGAGAACAGGTTGTTATGACTCACAGCTGCGAAGAGAGCAGCTGGTGAAGATGACGAGCAGCGAGATCGTCTGTGCCGAATGAAATGATTGGACGGGCTCGTCCTGCTCGTCCTGACCCGTCTCGCTCGTCAAGAACACCAGGTCCTTTCCTCAGGAAGTCGGATTCAGATTCAGTGAACTCTAATCTGAGTGTTTCCTCGATTACTTTCAAAAGCTGTGAGATCATCTCTTGATGAATGTGCATGCAGCGCCGCTGTCAGAGTGAGCGGGATCAGACTCACCTGTCTCCAGGTGTTTCCTGCGTCCGAGGCGACGAACACGCTGACGTTGCTGCTGCTCAGCTCGGAGCCGATGGAGCCTGCAGGTGAGAGCACCGAGTCAGCGGTGGATTGGCTATGACGTAACAGACACCGACAGCAGTCCCTTTGAGATGAAGTGGATCCTGAAGAGTGTAAACCAGCCTCCAGACCGGCTGCAGCAGCTGTAATTACAGCTGCAGGAGGTCCACTGTGCACGCCGACGTTTGCCCAAGCCCTAAATTAACCAATAAATCCAGATTACTGTATTCATCGTTCAGCATATAAAGACTTTCTTAGTGCGGCTCTGCTGTAATTGCTCTCATTCAGCCTGTAATTGGAGCCAGGTGGTTAAAGTACTGAAGTGTCTCTGAGGCTGTTGCCCCCTTGAAATGATCAGCTTCAAACCTCCAGCCGACACCTGCTGAACGTCTGCACGGGCTGACCTCACTGCACTGCGCCCACGCAGAGGATCAGCGGGCGCAACGCGCCGCAGGTGAGGGCTTTACAGGTGAGGGCTTTGCAGGTGAGGGCTTTACAGGTGAGGGCTTAACAGGTGAGGGCTTTACAGGTGAGGGCTTTGCAGGTGAGGGCTTTACAGGTGAGGGCTTTACAGGTGAGGGCTTTACAGGTGAGGGCTTTGCAGGTGAGGGCTTTACAGGTGAGGGCTTTACAGGTGAGGGCTTTGCAGGTGAGGGCTTTACAGGTGAGGGCTTTACAGGTGAGGGCTTTGCAGGTGAGGGCTTTGCAGGTGAGGGCTTTACAGGTGAGGGCTTTGCAGGTGAGGGCTTTACAGGTGAGGGCTTTGCAGGTGAGGGCTTTACAGGTGAGGGCTTTACAGGTGAGGGCTTTACAGGTGAGGGCTTTGCAGGTGAGGGCTTTACAGGTGAGGGCTTTGCAGGTGAGGGCTTTACAGGTGAGGGCTTTGCAGGTGAGGGCTTTGCAGGTGAGGGCTTTACAGGTGAGGGCTTTGCAGGTGAGGGCTTTGCAGGTGAGGGCTTTGCAGGTTGTTGTTGCTCCACAAAGACAAGTAAAGAAGCATAAACAGTGATAAACACTCCTGCAGCTACAACTGTGTCTGGTCACGCAGTCGTATCAACAGACTCGTGTTGGTTTATAGTTCTTGTGTGTTTTCCATACTCCAGACCAGCAGGTGGCGCTACGATCGTTTAGAGTCGACCTGCACACCGACCTGCACCGTAAACCCGAGTATGAAGGACCCTTAACGGAGGAGAGCAGGTCAACAGCAACCATGACAGTTACAATCCTCACGCTGCCGTTCCTAATGTGCAGCTAAACCCGTAATACTTTCTATAAAGCGTTATATACGTAATGTAATGCCAGATAATCTGCTCAAAGCAGTGAATGATAACCTGAGTATGAAGAACAGACTAAACCTTCACGTGGAGACGGCAGCTCTCGCCTCGTGGACGCACGTTGCACATCGCCACCGCGCTCGGCCAAAACGTCGCTTCATCGTGTTTTCATATTACACATTTGTGTGAAATCATTTTCATTTGAATTTTCTGAGTTCTGGCCAAAAAGATTTGTGAGGTCACAGTGACCTTGAATCTTTTCAAGGAAAAAAAGTAATGAGTTCATCTTCAGTCATTTGTGCGTTTTCCCTCCAGACTCTCCCGACATCAGAGTTCAGGAGAAAGCCGACAAACATGAAGCCTAAAAAAACAATCAAACACAGAGATTCATCCGGGTCGGATGGATTTGATCCCGGCTGCGCCGCCTGCATGCAGAAGCATCCTGAGCCCAGACGCTGAGCGAGGACGGGTTTGATGATGCGGAGGTCACGCTGCATGTTGGAACCAGCACTGTGACGACTGTGGCACAGTTTAGTGCGTTCAGGCGGTCGGTGACCGAGGCACTAAACATTAACATCATGCACTTTTCCTTCCTTCCGTCTGAAGGAGTCGTTGCAAACAGCAGCTCAGACACGAGAAGACTGATGCGGTTTGTTTCCTTTACATTCTCTGTCCAGCTCGTCGGTCAGGAGCTCAGTGTGATGATCTTCTGACCTGTAGAACCATGGACCTCAAGCCACATGAGCACTGTGATTTTACAAAGTAATTAACCAGATTACCTTTTTGTTTGGGCTGTTTTGTATCTTGAATAATGGCGGAGATCAAACTAAATCTGCCGATTGTTTTACTCTCACATCCCTGCAGCCTGTTTAATTCACAATGCTTCACAAAGGTCCAGACACCCGAGGCGTGTGCTGATGTGTTATTGACAGCGTGGGTCCATGCGGGCGTGGATATTACTGAGGTGTGAATTCACCTGAGGCGGCTGCTGATCTCATGTCCCTCTGTTTCTTTGTTTCCTCACACTGACTCTTGGCGTGCTCGCCTGTGCTCTCAGAACAACGATGCTCTCTCGTTGCTCCTGAGGGCTAAAACAGGAGATTACGTCCTGTCTTCTGTCATCGGCCCTTTCAGACGCGAGGTGACACACGCATGTTGTCTGTGGGCGTCGTGTCCTGATGCCGAACAGCGACAAACTATCGGAAACCGACGCGAAGAGCAAAAAGCTGCAAACAGCCAAATGCAAGCGCATCGATAGAAGAATGCAGCGTTTAGAGGAGCGGCGGTGACGTGTTGAGTCAAGAATAAACCTGAAGCAAAGACACTGCACGCCGTTTCTGCAGGATGCATCTCCTGACGCTCACCTGGAGCTCGACTCCTCAATGAGTTCTGTTCCAGTGTCTGTTTCAGTCTCCCAGACCGGCAGGTCAGCAGGTCTTCCTGCGACATGCCGGTCTGCAAGAGGCTGCCTTCTGGAGCTGCTGTTTAGAACCTGTATATGACCTGGTGTGACCTGGTGTCACCTGGTGTGACCTGTATATGACCTGGTGTGACCTGGTGTCACCTGGTGTGACCTGGTGTCACCTGTATATGACCTGGTGTGACCTGTATATGACCTGGTGTGACCTGGTGTGACCTGTATATGACCTGGTGTGACCTGTAGATGACCTGTATATGACCTGGTGTGACCTGTATATGACCTGGTGTGACCTGGTGTGACCTGTAGATGACCTAGTGTCACGTGCTGTGACCTGCTGTGACCTGGTGTGACTTGTATATGACCTGGTGTGACCTGTAGATGACCTGTATATGACCTGGTGTGACCTGTATATGACCTAGTGTCACCTGCTGTGACCTGTTGTGTGACCTGGTGTGACCTGGTGTGACTTGTATATGACCTGGTGTGACCTGTAGATGACCTGTATATGACCTGGTGTGACCTGTAGATGACCTGTATATGACCTGGTGTGACCTGTTGATGACCTGCATATGACCTGGTGTGACCTGTATATGACCCGGTGTCACCTGCTGTGACCTGGTGTGACCTGGTGTGACCTCTAGGACAACCACAAGCTCCAGGCTGAGCTCGTTAAGAGGATGTCTCCACAACAGAAGAGCTCACCATCGAGTCGACAGATGTCCAACGTTTTAGTCAAATCACAGCCTGGATTTTCAAATCATGAAAATGGACCTCAGATACTTCAGGGTCCTAATGTCCAGATGATGCACCAGTCCTATGTGGGGCTCAGCTGATCTTCCATCCCCCTTAGAGACTGTGAGCACCTGGTCTCTACCAGGGATAGTTTCATTTTATAGTAAAAGAAACAAAACAAAAGGCTCAGAATGGGTTTTAAAGAATGGTAAAAGAAGTAAAACACCTCTTCTGGAGAAACAAGAGCAACAAGTCCCTCCAGACGGATCCCCGCTCACCTACCTGACGCTATGATGATCCCCGGCGCCGTGTCCCTGCTGGCGATGTTTCCAGATGTGTAGGGATTGGCAGACACGTGCAGATGCAGATGTAATGAACAGTACGGCTGCAGAGAGGAACACCACAAACTCAGTTATCAAAACTATTACGCCGAAGACCTTCAGAAGACTGAATAAAGCGTCTGTTGCACGGACTCGGATGCACAACCTCCAGAAGAGGGTTTGATCACTAACACTATTCCCCATTGGCTGCTCTCACCATTAATCCTGATCGGGTTAACCTTTACCGACACAATTCTCATTACGAGCCAGCAGAATGCCAGTGGTGCAGCCGTGTTGTGACGGGCTGTTTGGAGGTTTATTAAAACCTGACATTTCCTGACAAATGACTGTATAATACGGGGAGAAGGCGAGGCCTGCCACAGAATCACTAATTGGTTTATCAAAAAAAATAAAAAGGTGAGTGCTTTCCATCTCGTGTCATGTCACGAGAAGATGAGCAGCAGACACAAACCGTCCAATGGATGGCGTCGTTCTTCTCGTTCGGTTCAGAGGTAGAGATGCGTAGTTTGATTCTTTACGCGTCACACCTCGGCCTTCGAGCGCAAGCTAGGCGAGACTGTGAGAAGCAACTTTCAAGGTCTTCCCGGAAACAACGAAACGTTGCTTTTCTGTCTGACACCTCTTTGTCTTTGTTTTTATAAGGGGAGGTCAGCCTATTGGACTGAATCAAAATGGCTGACCTTTCAGCTCGGCAGCCTCCGAGCACTCAGCTCTGACGGCGCTGCTCTTTCTGAGCCTCTCGTTGTCATCTCCTGTCAGAAGTCTCTGACGGACGCATCCAGACCAACGTGCAGACACTCACCAGCACGCAGTGGATGCTGTTGCCCCGCAGGTCCTTGCTCGGCGCCTGCAGTAAACTCCAGTCTCTGCCTCTGTTGTAGGTGATGTGCGTCTTCACCTGGTTATCCGCCATTTTGTTGGCGAGGAACATGCCCTTTATTCCCGCTACCTGGGGAATGAGAAAGAGAGCAGCTCACAACTGTGAATGAAAACAGACGCACACTTCACACGCCCAAAAGATGTTACCGTCGTATTTCCATATTTCTGAGTCACGTCGCAGCAAACACGCCGAGACTGCAAAGCACAGCCCCGAGGTCGATGCACGCTTCCGTATTCCAGCTGAACCGAACGCTGAGTGGGAAATGATTGACTGTCTGGGGCTTTTGAGTCATCAATATGTGCCTTAAATGAATCTGACTCTTGTTGCAGGCCCCCAGGACTCGCTCAGGGAGACTGAACTGCGTCGTGTCAGTCGCTTTAGTAATTGACAGATACTTCAGTCTCCCTTGGAGGAGAGGTTTAGCATATCCAGCGTTTTGGGTGGCGACCCCAATCAAGACAGCAGATTTGATTATATCGCCGCGGCCACAGCGAGACGCAGCTTCATTATGGGAGTCACAGGTATTGTTCTGGCAGCTGCTTGGTTCGCTGTGGCTTTAAGAGTTGTACATACACGGATACACCAGAGCCTCAACATTAGCCCCGAGCACTCTTCTTTTTCTTTCTGGATTAGGTGCATTTTGCAAAGTAATATCTGCAGTTATTCATCAAAGGAAGAAATAATCTCAGGCTCCCAAAAATCTATATCCCTGGCACAATCCCCTCTTGCCTTTGTGTATGTCAGCACTTTGAAGCTGCTTCGTATTCACACAATGTGCTGTGAAGACTGTTGGCCTACAGCAGCAGGGGCTGTTTCCAAAATGACAAAACATCTTCTCTGCCTGCGAGCTTTAAAATATTGATCAGTGTTCATAATAAACTTGTGGGCTGAGCTCTCATCAAGCCGGCCTTTATTTGATCCTGTTACTTAAAAAGAAGAAATGGCCCAAATGATGCTGCAGACCTGGTGGGAGGGGGAGGGGCGGGGGGGGGGGGGGGGGGGGGGGGCTCGTGTACGGCATACCAATGGAAACAAAGAAAAGGAACCAGAAGAAGTCCAGACCGCCCACGCAGCCTGCAGAGCCCTGCAGGAAGACTTGAGCTTCAGGCTGAAGAGTTTAAATCAAACAACTTCCTGAACCTCGGCTGTGGTTTGCATCCGCATCCTGGATCCAATGATGCATCCACATGAAGCAGCAATATACACTCAACCAACCAAAACTATGCTTTCATGCCCTCAAATCATCTAAAAATATTGTCAGATTAACTTTTCAGTCTAAAGTTCAGTCTAAACTTCTCATTAGTCCTGTGAGTTCAAAGAAGCATCAAAGTGAGTCAAGTCCCACAAGCGGTGACTCGTAGTCTTTCATCTGCCGAGGCTCCAAATGTCCTAACCTTCCAGCCGTAACTTGAACGCCTCCTGCTGGATTAGATGGCGAGCAGGAAGAGGTCGGTCATTCAGAGACAAAAGTATTATTATCATTATTAGAATTATATTTAGAATTATCATCATTTCACCAAAAAGTAAGTCATATTTCAGTTGTTCTGTTTGTTCTGGCTGGTGGTTGATTTGTTCCTGGTACTTTGACAAGAGATTTGAAAAGGTGCGCTAATCGCGCGTAGCATCAAGCTAGCACAATGAAAACTCATAATCTCCATAATTTGGGACGCTCTCTCTAAGTCGCCTTCGAGACATCTCTTCATACTTCGTGGTCATGCTAATGTTTATGGTTAATTTGTGTTTTAAACATGTAAAATTGACTCATAAACCCAGGCGGTGCTGTTATTTTTGTTTGGTGACATTAATAGATTCACTACTGCTGTCCTGAAGCGCAGCGCTGTAGATTATGAAGCACAGGGCTATAGATTATGAAGCACAGGGCTGTAGATTATGAAGCACAGGGCTGTAGATTATGAAGCGCAGCGCTGTAGATTATGAAGCGCAGAGCTGTAGATTATGAAGCGCAGCGCTGTAGATTATGAAGCGCAGCCCTGTAGATTATGAAGCGCAGAGCTGTAGATTATGAAGCGCAGCCCTGTAGATTATGAAGCGCAGCCCTGTAGATTATGAAGCGCAGCGCTGTAGATTATGAAGCGCAGCGCTGTAGATTATGAAGCACAGGGCTGTAGATTATGAAGCACAGGGCTGTAGATTATGAAGCACAGGGTTGTAGATTATGAAGCCCAGGGCTGTAGATTATGAAGGGCAGCGTTGTAGATTATGAAGCACAGGGCTGTAGATTATGAAGCCCAGCGCTGTAGATTATGAAGCACAGGGCTGTAGATTATGAAGCACAGCGCTGTAGATTATGAAGCACAGCGCTGTAGATTATGAAGCGCAGCGCTGTAGATTATGAAGCGCAGCGCTGTAGATTATGTGACTGCAGACACTGATTACATCCACATCAGCCTGCTTATCAAAGGATCAGACACATACCACACGCATAATCTGTTAATCTGTACAGCATGAAACATACAGACGGGACCAAAGCAGAACAAAAGCAGAACAACTGAAGGAACGTGAAGGGAAAGCTAATGAGGATCAATGCTACAAGAGGAACGGCAGCACAAACAGCAGATTAGCTTCACCTTCCTGTCCGGTCCAGACTCTGAGCATCACTCATCCAGGAGGAGTTAATCTGACTATTGAAGACCAACCAGATCCGGTGACTGAGCAGGAGCTCCTAAAGCGACCGCGGGCCCTCAGGGGTGAAGAAGCTCTTCATGAACAAAACGCTCAGCAAACACTTCGTCTTCAAAACCAGATTTAATCCAAACATTCACACAAATGAAGCTTCAGAGGAAGTTCAGTCAAAGAGACTCTTGACTCCTTTTCATCTCGTTATAGCTAACTGTAGCTGCTAACTGCTATAGCTACAGTTAGCTATAGAGTAGCTGTAACTCCATCAGCTGCTTGTGGGCGTTGACTTCAAGTTAACGACCAGCTGCTGCACTTTTCCCTTCAGCCAATCACGTCGTTGCTGTCGGACTTTAAAGATGTTCTCTCTCTGCTGCTGCCAGTTGTCATTTCAGCACAAACGGGATGTGACCCTCCTCCACCCGGTCACCTCCAGTCAGCATTCAGTCCGGCTGCTCATTCGTCATCGGCTGCAGCGCCTCTTCCTCTTCCTCTTCCTCAGCAGCACAGGATGGACTCCTGGGGGTTCGGGATGAGATGCTGTGTCATCCGACGTCAGCATCACGGTCCTCATCCTGCTGCAGGATGGAGTCCAAACGTGATGCAACTTTAATAAGTGATTGTTAAATTATAATAAAGTCTCTCCTGATAGAACTGATCATATTCACACTATCCATAACTCTGATTGATAACTGTATATTTGGCATACAGGACACATTGTGTCGTGTCCTGGTGACGTCTCCCTCGGGATCGAGACCCTGTGACAGCGCCTCAGGGCCGTGACCCGCCTCAACCCGGATGGCCCGATCCAAATCAACTGACTTCCAGCAGAGAAGCACGGCCTCGGACTTGGAGCTCTTGTTCTCCAGAGACAGTGAAACAGAGAGAGATGGAAGCAGCCGCGACGGTGAAGAGGAAGCTGAGCTGGAAGCCAAAGCTCTCGATCTGACCTTCTGACCCTCACAAGGTCGTGAACCAGACGGGTACCAGAAGCATCGGATCACAGACGCCAGCGGCCTGAATGAGCTTCCACTGGACTGGGCTCGGATGGAGGGAGGAGCTGAGACATCCAGAGGAGGAGGAGGAGAGACGCTGCTCCTTCACCGCCAAAAGGGTCAGCTAAGGTGGACCAGGACCAGGACCAGGACGCCTCCTGGACCCTCCGAAAGACCCAGAACACGCTGGAGGGATTAAACTCATCTCTGGTCCCTGAAGAAGAGTTGAGAATGCAGCGAGGGAGACGTGGAATACCCTGCTGAGCCTGCTGCCCGCGGCGGATAAGTGGAGGGAGGGAGGAAGGAAGGAAGGAAGGAAGGAAGGAAGGAAGGAAGGAAGGAAGGACGATGGGTGCTTACCTCGTAGAGGTCCACCATGACGTTGCCCTCGGGGCCCATGCTGCTGACCACGTTCTCCAGAGCCAGCGTGTAGAAGACCCCCGAGGTGTCGGACACGTACAGGTTGTAGGTTTGGTTCTGGTTCCACTCCTGCACCGCCGCCACCACGCGGTTCTCATCCGTGCTGATCACATGCAGATCCTACAGAGGCGGCGCCGCATGACACACAACGCACACGTTTATCATATTGTTCCAAATCTCTGTCTACACAACTGCACACTGACGCTTTTACCAGAAACACTTTGCACATATTTCTCTGCAATTCAGTGCAGAGGTCAAGTGTGTGGGTACGATGGGTTATTTAGCTCATACACAATACACAATACCACTCTTTCATATATATATATATATATATATATATATATATATATATATATATATATATATATATATATAAGGCTCAACTCACTTTGTGGCTCGTTACAACAGGACGACAATATTTCTTGTTACAGCAGGAAACTGAGCAGAATGTATTGTTTACAAATCATTTTTAATACATAATTCTTTATTTTCTGTAAAAGGGAAACAAAAAACATTTAAAAATGTATGTATTTCTAAAACAAATAAGCAGTTATTTGGGATACAAGGTTTGAAATTTTAATTAAAATCATGATTGTGTCTCAATGAGAAACAACGTTTTGGATTGAATCGTGTGTTTTCTCTCTTGCTGGATTTAATTATGTTTCAGCTATTTTAATAAGAACAAGGATACACTCATCCTCTCTTATCGGGCAGCGATCCTGTGGAGGAAGACTTCCTCTTCCTCTGGCGGTGCCAGGATCACCTCCACCAGCCGGCCGCCCGGCTCCACTGAATAAAACATGTCTGATCGTCAAAGATGTGACGAGCCAGACGGAGCGGCTCGGAATGACAATCGTGAAACCACCGTGAGTTACTGGTGGCCTTGATTTGCCCATAAACAACAAAGAGAGTCCCGCGGAGCCGGCGATGGAGCGACGCGTCTCCAGCAAACGCAGCTGAAAGCAGGTTTTGTGCTTTCACATGCAGAAAAGCACAAAATCACAAACTGCAGCGCTGCAACCCCGTCTGAGGGTTCGTCTCATGTTTTATTGGTGACGTGATGACAAGAGCTTTACCAACATTATGTTTTGATCACACACTGAAAAACATCGAGGCTTCAGACGCTGAATAGAAAGAACACAATCGTAGGTTTAGTCGACACAACCACTGGATTCAGGAAAAGTACATGTTTGGCTTCCTCTGTTGCACAACCTGCATGTTGTGACAGTTACAGGAGCTGCGTCACAAAGTACAGCGAACTTTGAGGTTTGGTTTCACACGGGACACGAGCAGCCGGGTGAAAGCTTGTGTTTGTTTGACTCCTCCATCTACACAACCTCTTCCAAACACACACTTCCTGTGTGAGTGGACTCCTCCATCTACACAACCTCTTCCAAACACACACTTCCTGTGTGAGTGGACTCCTCCATCTACACAACCTCTTCCAAACACACACTTCCTGTGTGAGTGGACTCCTCCGTCCGTCATCATAACCGTTCACTCGGCTGGTGACATTCGATGCAGCTGGTTGTCATGAAGGTAGCGTCATTGCATCGTGTGTGTGTGTGTGTGTGTGTGCGTTACCTTGGGCAGTGTGTACTTGGGCAGCTTCATCGGGGTGAAGACGTCCCTCTTAGCAGACACGTAGTAGATGGGCCTCCCTCCAGCCGACACCTTGAGGGAGGAACCGTTGGGTGAAAACGTTTTGGAGAATAAAAACAAGCTTTTTCCTCCAGACGGACACACAGCCGCACTAATGGCTGTCCTCTGACAACGACCTTGACAAATCTCCCACAAAATCTCTCTCTTCCAGCCTCAAACAGCTCCAAAGTTTTTCCCTGAGCCAACTGGAGGATCACCCACCTGCACAAAGACATACTCATCTTGCACCACCAGAGAATTGGGGTCAATGTAGCCGGGGAAGGGTTTGCCCTTGTTGGCGTCGGTGCAGTTCTGCAGCTTGCAGGTGACGTACAGCGCCTCTGCTCCCACGCACAAAGACACACACAGACACACACAGACACACACATCAAGCCATGGCATCAGCGGCCGTGTTAGCCAATAAAGAAAAGGCTTCGCCCAGAGCCGAGCGCGTTAGCTCGAGCCGCACGTTATTCTCTGCTAAATATCTGTCAGCCTGTTCTGACCAGCACATGATCAGTGGTGTGACCTCTGATGGCTTCTCTGTGTTGTGTTTGGCCTCAGAGAGAGACGTGAGACAGCTGGAGGACACTTGGAGGGGGGAGGGGCTATGAAGAGAGAGGTGGTACACGTGTATATATGTATTGTAAAAGGAATATTTCTATATTACTGACCAATGAGTACTGAGTAACGCGACAGAACATCACTTTAGTCAAATGAGGATAACAGAAGACTTTTCTTAACCGGAGCCCTGGAGGATCTAGAGAACCTGGAGGGTTCCCGCTCACGAGGATCAGGTGTGTGTGTGTCGCGTAGAATCAGCTGTGTGTGTCTCTCCTCAGTCATGAAACACATGCAGGCCAAGACAGTGAACTCAGTGAAGCGCTGCTTGTTTTAGTGCCTCGGTCAGCGCTCGCCTCAAGACGAGAGGGAGTCGTCAGTGAGGAAGGTTCCTCTGCTGGCGTTGAGGGAACGAATGCAGCTTTCATTCCTGAAGAAATATCATATGAGACTGCAAAGTGCACGCGGCATGAAGACATCGTGACGACGGTTCAATTCAATCGTTTAACGAAGAGATGAGCGACGGTGGCGACTTGAAGGTAATCGAGTGTCCAGGAAACGCTGAGCGTCACGTTGTTGTGTATTTACACTGCGGCTCATCAACGAAACACAAAGTTAACACAACATAAAAGAAGCTTGAGAGTTGTCTTCTCTCGGTTCATGCTCCTGAAAGATGATATGAAACCATGTTTGTGTTATGACGTGTTCATCCTGTGAGGACAGGAGCATCATCATCTTCAGAGATAACACTCTTCATGTAGCTGCACATTGGCTGACAGATGATGTCAAAGAGACAATGAGATGGAGGAAGAATGGCCCAATAAACAAAGAAATGGACTTTACTTAAGGATCCTGATACAGACTAAGTAATCAAATATATACCTACCCACAATGCTCTCTGTTCGTGGTCATTCAGGGCTGAGTGATATTTCTCCACTGAGCTAAATCATTTGCTTTTAAAAGTGTTGTCATATAAACATCACTTCCTGTCCGTTGTGCTGCTCACACCGAGTCACTTCCTCTCCTGCCAGCAGCAGGACACACAACACACACAACACACACACAACGCACACACACACAACACACACACAACGCACACACAACACACACACAACGCACAACACACACACAACACACACACAACACAACGCACACACACACAACACACACACAACACACACACAACGCACACACACACAACACACACACACACACAACACACACACAACGCACACACAACGCACAACACACACACAACGCACACACAACACACACACAACACACACACAACGCACAACATACACACAACACAACACACACACAACGCACAACACACACACAACGCACAACACACACACAAAGCACACACAAGGCACACACACACACAACGCACACACACACACACAACGCACACACACACACACACACACACACACACACTCACACACTCACACTCACACACACACACACACTCACACACACACACACACACACTCACACACACACACTCACACACACACACTCACACTCACACACACACACACTCACACTCACACACACACACTCACACACACACACACTCACACTCACACTCACACACACACACATACACACACTCACACACACTCACACACTCACACTCACACTCACACACACACACTCACACACACACACACTCACACTCACATACACACTCACACACACTCACACACACACTCACACACTCTCACACTCTCACACACACACACACACACACACACACACACACACTCACACACTCACACACTCACACTCACACTCACACGCTCACACACACACACTCACGCTCACACTCACACACACACACACACACTCACACACACACACACACACACACACTCACACACACACTCTCACACACACACACACACACACACTCACACACACACTCACTCACACTCACACACTCACTCAGAGGAGGAAACTCATGACTCACGTCCTTCAGAGATGCTGGTTTCCAGGTGGATCAGGCCCGGCTCTTTGTCCAAACCCATCTTGGACCTGAAAGCAGAGACATTCAGGAACATCAGGTGTTCGCGGCCTTCGCAGCGCTGGAGGCGTGTGCTATGAACATGCACAGGAGACGTCTTTGTCTTCATTAGGACCGTCTGAGGAGAAGACCTTGGGTTACTGATCTCCATGAGCAGGAGCTCTGCATGTGTGGCCTTCAGGTCCGCTGGCGTCATGAGAGAGAAGCCATTGGTTTCCTCTCTCCAGTGAGGACGTCCGCAGATGGAATAGCATATAATCATCAGGGCACTAAATATGTATTAAAAAGACTGGAGGATCACAGCAGAAGCTCAGACAGCACACTCATGGAGGGAAAGAGAGCACAGGTACAGAAACAGAGGTGGAAGTGAGTCTGTGTGCCTGAGGCAGACACAATGGAAGCCTGGCTCCACACACTGGCTGTGAGTACGATGCTCTTCCATCCAAACCCGCTCCCTCTTTCAATGATCTATTCAGGTGCCCGAGAACATGGTGGGGCAGGAGAGAGGAACTCTTCTCGTGAGAGCAGCTGGGTTTGGGTTAAACGTGTACATCCTCACCGCTAAGCGGCGGCGGCGGCTCAGCCGGACCGCCGGACCTCTCTGAACCAGAGGAGCTGCTGCCTTGCTAAATATCACAGTCAGGGAGCTCCAGAGGTCTCATGCAAAAGACTTCTGCACTGAGCTCACAAAGAGGTTGCAGCTGGAGGCAGAGGCCGTGTGTTCGAGTCTGCTGGGGCCGAGCTCTCCGTCTCCTCGCCGTGTTCGGTGGCCGCATGCACAGCTGACGTGAGCTCCCTCTGCATCCTCATTACCGGGTTAGCGCCGCGCCGGCGGCACAGCGAGCGTCCCGAAATAGAACTCTGACAGCTTCTGCAGCATCAGCCCTCCGGCTGCTTCACTCCCGGCTGCCCGCTTGTTGCTACCCTGACAGTCTGTGCAGGGGAAGCTTTTTGTTACAGTTAGTTCCTGCGTGCAGGCCGGACGGCCAGCGCGCTGAGCTGGACGCCTGAGACCCGGAGAGGCCCAGATGCAGAGCAGCCGGCTGCACGTTGGTGAATAATGATTGTAATTTGGGCTTCTAACAACTGGTGAATGTTAGAACGCCACATGACATCCATCACATCCGTTACTGTGATGGAGGAGCCCGGTGCCGCCTGCCCATCAGGACGACCCACTCGCCCCCCGCGGCACCGCCTGCAGGAGCAATTTGGGGTTAAGTGTGTCGCCCCAGGAGAAGTCCACATGGACTAGCGGCGCCGCCACGCCGCTACACGCCGCTGCACGCCGCTGCACGCCGCTGCACGCCGCTGCACGCCGCTGCATGCCACCCGACTGCTAGAGAGAAAGCTGCTGTCAGAGTGGAAGAGTGATATCCTTCATATAACTGCTCTCTCTCCTGTCTCTTTCTCTTTCCCTCTCTCTCTCTCTCTCTCTCTCTCTCTCTCTCTCTCTCTCTCTCTCTCTCTGTCTCTCTCTCTCTCTCTCTCTCTCTCTCTCTCAGAAGAAGAAGAGCCTGGAGGGTTGAACTTGGCGGGCGGGGCGGGGCACCCTGTGGGCGGACCTTCCCGCGGTCCTGCCGGGCCTTGACGTGTGCGTGGCCTCTGGTGGGTGGGCTTGAAGAGGCCGGCTGCAGGGGGCCGCCCTGCATCTCATGCCGCCCGAAGCCTCGGCTGGTTCTGGCTGCGTCTCTCAGCCCGTGAAGGGGGAGGGAGGAGGGGGGGGCTTCAGGAGTCTGGACCTCAACACGGACCATGGCCGTGTCTACTACCGAACACTTTAGGAAGTACACTGCTATACAGTGTACTATAACACAGAGCACTAACATCTGTAGTGCTCTGTGTTATAGTACACTGTAGTACAGTGTACTATAACACAGAGCACTAACATCTGCAGTGCTCTGTGTTATAGTACACTGTAGTACAGTGTACTATAACACAGAGCACACTGTAGTACAGTGTACTATAACACAGAGCACTAACATCTGCAGTGCTCTGTGTCGCTGGTCAGCGCTGTATCACATGGAACATTTACGTTCACCAACTGGCGGAAGTGACGGACGCAAATCTGCTCGCGATACCCGCGAAACTAAAACTGACAAAGTGAACGCACTTCTCACCCTCTTCTTGTCCCTCGTGTTCCTCTTTCTCCACCCTATGTGGAAACTGCGACACCTCCACAGGAGGATATAAATACATTAATAAAAAGATGGCGGAATGGCTCCTCCTCTTCTTGCGCTACGTAGCCAAGATGGCGCCCGTTCAGTGCGAGTAGTGTCCATCGCTCTACACTACGTATTTAGACCGTTTGCAGAGCTCCATCCGGTACTTTCAGTGCTCTGAATCCTGCTGGTTTTGTCAGTGTGTTGTCAGTAATAGACACGGCCATCGTCACGATGTGGCTGCGAGACTCATTGTGTAACGCTGCAACAACTCCAGGAAGACACAAACGATCACAACTTGGCTTTGAAGGCCTCGCTGAGAGGAAACATGACGACTTCAATCATTCATATACTTTACTTCAACTTAAAGGGAAACAGAAGTCTGAGTCCAAAACTGATTTTAGAGCTTTTCTCCACAGCTGAACGCTGTCGGTCACACAATGTCTGCCACAGAGGAAGATGAGCCTGCCGAGCGCATGAATAATGGACCCGTTAAACCTCTCTGGCTCGTGTGTCCTCGCTCTGAGACGCAGTCGGTCCAGGACTCAAAGTCAAAGTGCTCTTCTTGTGACGAGTTCAACGTGAGTCTGCTCGATGACTTGTTTCTGGAGGACATCAGCAGGTTGTTCTAGAACAGCGTTATGTTGTCAGGATGGTTCACAATGCCTGTAATCTTGTTCATGCACATATCAATATTGTGGAAATAATCCAGCACTTCTTCAATCTTTTCATTTGTACAGTTCTCGTGACTCTTTCTTCCTGCACTCGTGTGTTGTGTTGTTGTTGTGTTGTTGTCGTGTTGTCGTCACAATAGTTTGGGATGAATCCTGTAACGTAACCTGAAAATACAAATCTAATTCATTCCCTGTGTATTGAAACTGAAATGTTGGTCATGTTTATGATGGATGGGTAGCTAGCAGCTGCTAGCAGCTAGCACGATGCCATTTGGCCGCAGTGGCCCTCTCGGGCCAGCGGGGGGCCGGGGGGTTCGTGACGGCTCCGTCCAGGAAGTGGTGAAGTCACACCTCCTGTGTTCCTTGAGCCTGAGCAGCACAAACTGAGTCCTGAATGACTTTGATCAACGTTCATGTTTCCATGTCGCTTCAACTCGTAATGTTTCAGGTACTCACCAGTAGAAGCGGTTGGGGGCAACTCTCTCGTGCACCACCTGCCACCTTCTCCCGAACTCCACCGAGCTGTAGAGCTGTAACGAGAAGCAGCGATCACACAGCAGCCCAACAGCCAATCAGATGTCTCGCCCCGCACGCCGCCAACGACTGCTGAGCGCCGCCAACGACTGCTGAGCGCCGCCAACGACTGCTGAGCGCCGCTAACGACTGCTGAGCGCCGCTTCCCTGTGTTTCACTGTGAGCTACCGAGGAGCTCGTGATCCTGTTACCCGCTGCTGTGTACCGCACGGGACACACACACACACACGCACACACGCACACACGCACACACGCACACACACACACACACACACACACACACACAGTAAGTGGCTCTCAGGTCTTTTTTTGAATCCACTAAATTAGATTATAATTTACATGAGATGGCGGCGCTGCAGAGGATAACACGGCTTAAGGACATTTAGGGATGTGAGTCCAACACGACTATTACTGCAGACACCAGATTACTGCGACGCACAAAGACACACAAAGACACACAAAGACACACAATGGCCACCCAGCTAACAACGGGCCCATAAAGACAGATGAGCAGTGTTGCTGTGAAGAGGAGGAGGAGGAAGGGCAGAAGCAGGAGGAGCAGGAGGAGCAGGAGGAGGAGGAGCAGGAGGAGCAGGAGGAGCAGGAGGAGGAGGAGCAGGAGGAGCAGGAGGTCCGGTGGGGGGTCCCATGCAGCCTTTGTTCTCCAGTAAATCACTGAATGGCTCGTTGTCACAGAGGGAGGAGGAGACTCTGATGGAGCTGCTCATGAACATCAGAACCTCCAGCGCTTTACTGCATATATATATATATATATATATATATATATATATATATATATATATATATATATATATATATATATATATATATATATATATGTATGTATATATAAATTAAGTCAATATTTAACGGTTGATTCACGTAAATCACAATGAAAAAATATGTTTAATGTTTAATTTTAATGTGTTATTCTTCATTTCATGGCTACTGTACACGAGATAAAAGAGAACTTTACATTTTAATTCACGGTTCTGATCCGTCAAGTTCTGAGGAAAGTAGTTTTGGTATAAAAACTAAACAGAATGATGGTTTTCCTTCATGTTCCAGGATGCTCATGTCGTCATGTTGTAGGAAGAGAACACTGAGGACGAGGATGACATCATCCTGCAGAGACTCTGTTTTACAGCATGCAGAACAAAGTTCTCCTGGTACCAGAAGCTTTGTGTGTTTTTATTAAAGAAACTGATTTATTTTGCTTGTTCTGAAGTCATGAAGCCAAAACTATAACGACCAGACTTTGGAATGAATCAGCAGCAGAACTATGTTTTACCTCTGAAGATATTATCTAATCTTATGTCAGTGAAGCCATCACTGCACACCTGAGCTCACCTGAGCTCACCTGAGGCGAACCCCTGACTCTATATATGAACTACTGGTTCAGGACTTCTTCCATGTTGATCTGCAAACTGTGTAAACAACCGTTTATTAGTGGAACAAACACGTGACTCTGTTTGTTTACGTTCATATTTTTCATAATTGCTTTATTCTCTCCGCTGCAGGGGGAAGTGAAGGCTCTCTAAAGCCTCCTTTAAACCCCAGACAGATTATCAACGCTGTCAAATCAAGTATTTGTTTGTTTTACACACAGGGGAGTTCTCTTTGAGTTCCTTATTGCCTCCATATCTCCGAAAAACAAAGACGGAGGTTTCTGCTAACGTTGATGGATCTTCGCTTCATTTCCTGCTGCAGCCGTCGCTCCAGTTAAATTCACTCTGTACGGGTTTGATTTCAGTCCTGTTGATCCTGGTCATGATAAAAGGTGATTTACAGGTTTGCCTCACACACCTTGTCCACACCTGACCTTCTGGATGCACCCGCAGGTCACAGGGTCGAGCCCCCGGACCAGCAGGCGAGTCCACCGCTCACTCGGTCACACCATGACCATCCCGATGCTGAGAGGAGCCGTCAGCAGCACGCAAACACATCTTTCATTCAAACAACAGAGTTCTCATTTTGTAGGTAGACAACACAACAAAGTACATGTCAGTGTACACATGTTCCAAACTCAGGACTTTATGTTCCCGTCCGCTACGAGAAGGATCTGTCACCATGTGCTGCATGACATGATCCTCCTCCATCACAGTGGAAGATGCAGACTTCATCTCCACCTCACCACTGCAGCTGCTGCGTGGATGTTCAAGTCAGAGGGACAAAGCACGAGGTGATGACATGACCACGACTTCCTGCCAAGCTCTGCTAAGCAGATGCAAAAGAGGGCGAGGCAGAGGGGGAGGGAGGGGGGGGGGGCAGGAAATCACTTTGCCTAATCATCCTCCTGCAGCAAGTCAGTATGAAGCCAAGCAAGCGGCAGTGAAGAGGCAGCGGGGGGGGGGGGGGTAGGTGGGGGTAGGTGGGGGTAGGAGGGGGTAGGTGGGGGTAGGTGGGGGTAGGTGGGGGTAGGGGGGGTAGGGGGGGGGCTCCATCACCAGGCAGCGCTGCCAGGAGGAGGCGAGGGAAGCCAGAGAGACGACGTGTGAGTGAGTACAGGACGTACAGGAGGGACCACGGGGCCTGAACCCTCTGGTTCCACCACGGCCTCACCTGACGGGCTCAGGGCCCTCAGGGGCCCCGGGGCTCAGGGCCCTCAGGGGCCCACAGCCGGAGCCTTTGGGTGTTGACACCGTGTCCTTATTGATTTGCATTTGCTGGTGTGCTTTGTCAAAGAGTTGAGTCTTTGCCACCAGTCGTCCTCACAGACTGGAGGACCAGCCTGAACCTTCATGACCTTCATGCCCTCACTTCGTCTCTGAGCAGCGGGGAATCTGGTCCACACAAGTTCATAGCTGAACTTTATTGATACTGAATGATGCTTCTGCCTTTTGAAAAGAAGACGATTCAACTGTTTCTCAACGGAAGAGGTCAGTTCATTACATCTGTGTGACCTCTGTAATGAAGCCTGAAGACATTCGTAATGTCCACAGAACACGTTCACCAGTAGAAGGTTGACCCGTCACGAGGACCATGAGGAGCTTCTCTGTGATTCAGCACAACGTTGCTCAAAGGGCGAAGACACAATGTCCCACTTTGAACTCTGTGTCACATGAAGCGTCTGCTGATGAGCGGGAGGGGAACGCCGCGTGAAGCACTACGAGACCACCATCAGAGCCAGAACAGAACTCAGATGTTCTTTGAGATTAAAGCGCTACGTTTATACATTTACAGAACAAAACTCACGCAGTGATGAGAAAGAACGCGCGCGTGTTTTCCGTCATCTTCTTTTATGAACATGAATAGATGCTCACATGCGCAGCCACGAGCACGTCACAGCCCCGGCTTTGGACTGTGGGAGGAACCCGGAGAACCCGGAGAGAACCCCCTGCCACGCGGAGAACATGCAGACTCACTCTGAAGGACCTGCAGACGGGATCAGAACCCGGCCCAGACGGGATGTGAACCCGGCCCAGACGGGATGTGAACCCGGCCCAGACGGGATCAGAACCCGGCCCAGACGGGATCAGAACCCGGCCCAGACGGGACGTGAACCCGGCCCAGACGGGATCAGAACCCGGCCCAGACGGGATCAGAACCCGGCCCAGACGGGACGTGAACCCAGCCCAGACGGGATCAGAACCCGGCCCAGACGGGACGTGAACCCGGCTCCTCCTGCTGAGAGGCGTCGGTGGAGCCGTGCAGCACCGAGCGGCCCGGTTACTGAACACATCTTTAGTCTAAAGGAAAACATGCTGCGAAGACTTCTGAAGCCTTAAACCCAAAACCACCACATCATTGGTGTTTAATGATCTTTTAAGAGCGGGTTAAGAGCCCAGACCCGTCTTTACATTTATTCATGCTCTGCATTCAGTCTTCAAAGCACCAAGAGGAATTCTAAAGAAGCTCAAATGAAGTGAAAAATGGCTGAAAACACAACTTGATAACTGCATTCAGGCATCTCAGGGTTATCAAACAGCAGGCCTGTGTGTGTGTGTGTGTGTGTGTGTGTGTGTGTGTGTGTGTGTGTGTGTTTGTTTGTGTGTGTGTGTACGTCGACATGTGTGTGTGTGTAGGTGTGTGTGTGTGTGTGTGTGTGTTGGGAGAGTGTATATGAGGGATTATACTCTGCACAATGTAAGTGTGATCTTACTTCAAGAAGGGAAACACACACACACACACACACACACACACACACACACACACACACACACACACACACACACACACACACCTCGTCAGCGAAGGAGAAAGCCTTCATTATTCATCACAACTGAAACATTAGCCCCAAATGGTCTGAGCTGCGAGAAAATCATTTTATTAATGCAAACGGTTATTTTTAAATATATATTTGACCTCTCTCTTTCTCTCTGCTCACGTTCACTCACACAATTATTTTTGCATATCCTGCACGGCCTCCTTAGAAGATTACTTTATTTATTTAAAACCATTTGCACTGGGTCTCTGAGCTGCAGGTCACCTGGTGCTTCTGGTTCATGATGAGACTTTTGTACCCGAGTGTCAGTGAAGGCACCACGACAGTTGTTTTGAACGCTTGAGCTATAAAAACTCTACGAAGGATTTGAAGGGTCCGTTCTTGCTTTGTCATGAGATAAAAGTCAAAACACACACCGGTAAACTATACCAAATAACTCATATTCATATTCTGTAACTTAGAGATAAGTATTATATTGTTCTCGCTTACTTTATGGGATCAGTTACTATCTCTCATAATATTTAAAGTTTAGATTTTAAAGTTAGAATAGACTAAATGCCTCCTAGCTTTGACTTTAACTGTTAATCTCAAAGACTTTAAATAAACGTCTACTTTGCACTTACACATACACTAATGCAATGTACAACAATAAAACATTAGTGCATAGGCACCTGCAACTACTAACGGTTGTGTGTTTGTGTGCTAACGGTTGTGTGCTAATGGTTGTGTGTTTGTGTGCTAATGGTTGTGTGTTTGTGTGCTAATGGTTGTGTGTTTGTGTGCTAATGGTTGCGTGTTTGTGTGCTAATGGTTGCGTGTTTGTGTGCTAATGTTTGTGTGTTTGTGTGCTAATGGTTGTGTGTTTGTGTGCTAATGGTTGTGTGTTTGTGTGCTAAAGGGCGATATACACTCTTGCAGCTACAACTGTGTCTGGTCACGCAGTCGAATTGACAAATTTTGGGCGACGCACGCAAGATGGCTGCTGAGACGACACTGTGTCTCTGCGTAAAACCAGAGTATGAAGGACCCTGAAGAACCCTTCATTCACACAGAGGCCTTGATGGCCCCTGGCCTTGATGGCCTTGGTGGCCCCTGGCCTTGATGTCCTTGATGTCCCCTGGCCTTGATGGCCTTAGTGGCCCCTGGCCTGGGTGGCCTTAGTGGCCCCTGGCCTTGATGGCCCCTGGCCTTGATGGCCTTAGTGGCCCCTGGCCTTGATGGCCTTAGTGGCCCCTGGCCTGGGTGGCCCCTGGCCTTAGTGGCCCCTGGCCTTGGTGGCCTTAGTGGCCCCTGGCCTGGGTGACCCCTGGCCTTGATGGCCCCTGGCCTTAGTGGCCCCTGGCCTTGGTGGCCCCTGGTCTGGGTGGCCCCTGGCCTTGATGGCCTCTGGCCTTAGTGGCCCCTGGTCTGGGTGGCCCCTGGCCTTGATGGCCTCTGGCCTTAGTGGCCCCTGGCCTGGGTGGCCCCTGGCCTTGATGGCCCCTGGCCTTAGTGGCCCCTGGTCTGGGTGGCCCCTGGCCTGGGTGGCGCTCTCTCACCTTCTGGTCGTGGCTGTAGGCCAGGATCCAGTCCTCCTGCTCGGGGTGGAAGAGCAGGCTGAGGATGTAGAAGCTCAGCCGGTACTTCTGGTAGCTGGCCCCTTCGTCCGAGCTGATCAGGAGGCTGCTCTCCACCTCGGGGTCCGTCAGCAGCATGATCTGAAGAGGACAGAGGGACCAGAGGTTAGAGACGCGAGCAGCTCCGCTCTGAGGTTTCAGCGCCGAACAGAAGGAAGGTCGACATCGTTAAAAAACAGACACAAAGAGCCGAGTCAGTCGAGACGTATTACCATATCTGAGATGTAAAGCCTGTTATTACAACTGTAGCTGCAGATTAGGATGATGAAAACGTGTCATCCGCCGTCAGCTCCCCACTTACCACGACACAGCCAATCAGAACAGTTTGTTTCTGTTAGGCTTGATGATATAATCAGTATATATATATATATATATATATATATATATATATATATATATATATATATATATATATATATATATATATATATATATATATGTGTGTGTGTGTGTGTGTGTGTGTGTGTGTGTGTGTGTGTGTGTGTGTGTGTGTGTGTGTTTGTGTGGTGTGTGTGTGTGTGTGTGTGTGTGTTTGTGTGGTGTGTGTGTGTGTGTGTGTGTGTGTTTGTGTGGTGTGTGTGTGTGTGTGTGTTTGTGTGGTGTGTGTGTGTGTGTGTGTGTGTGGCGTGTGTGTGTGTTTGTGTGGCGTGTGTGTGTGTGTGTGTGTGTGGCGTGTGTGTGTGTTTGTGTGGTGTGTGTGTGTGTGTGTGTGTGTGGCGTGTGTGTGTTTGTGTGGTGTGTGTGTGTGTGTGTGTGTGTGTGTGTGTGTGTGTGTGTGAGAGAGTGAAGTTGCTGTGCCTCATCATTCACATTTCACGTCTCTCTTCATTCTCTCACTGAAGCTCCATCAGGGCTTGAAAGCTATAATTTCCCAGGAGCTTCTGTCTTTTCTTAGAGGTCCCACTGTTTTTTATTTTTTTATTCAAATCCTGGCTCAGTGCCCAGAAGAAAAATCACCAAATCAGAAAGAAATCCCGAGGTAATATCAGATGCAAACATAATTGAATGAGTGGACATCATGAGTGCAGAGCTCTGGAGACGCTGCTCATGTCTTCAGTCCATTCAGGGATCACCGGCCCAGCTGTGACCTCGTTACAGATGCACGGGACTGAGCCGCAACATACATGACTGAGCAGCAACATACATGACTGAGCAGCAACATACAGGACTGAGCAGCAACATACATGACTGAGCAGCAACATACATGACTGAGCAGCAACATACAGGACTGAGCAGCAACATACATGACTGAGCCGCAACATACATGACTGAGCCGCAACATACATGACTGAGCCGCAACATACATGACTGAGCCGCAACATACATGACTGAGCCGCAACATACATGACTGAGCAGCAACATACATGACTGAGCAGCAACATACATGACTGAGCCGCAACATACATGACTGAGCAGCAACATACATGACTGAGCAGCAACATACATGACTCAGGAGCAACATACATGACTCAGGAGCAACATACATGACTGAGCAGCAACATACATGACTCAGGAGCAACATACATGACTCAGGAGCAACATACATGACTCAGGAGTAACATACATGACTCAGGAGTAACATACATGACTGAGCAGCAACATACATGACTCAGGAGCAACATACATGACTCAGGAGCAACATACATGACTCGGGAGCAACATACATGACTCGGGAGCAACATACATGACTCAGGAGTAACATACATGACTCAGGAGCAACATACATGACTCAGGAGCAACATACATGACTCAGGAGCAACATACATGACTCAGGAGTAACATACAGGAGCAACATACATGACTCA
>NW_027176120.1:993435-1003435 GCF_023055335.1 Clinocottus analis
TGACCCTATGGGGAACGCTTTCCTCCAATCACAAGCATGCATTCTACCTCTGAAAATGAGCATCAGCAACAGTGGACAAGCAGGATGCGTCCACCCAAAACCACGCAGACCGCACAGTATGCAAGCAGCGCAGCCTCTGTGGTCGAGCCCTCGCCCGAGTTGAGAGAACGAGAGAACGAGGGTCAAAGTGTTGTGATCTACAACTCACACGCCTCCTTGACTTTACATCCACCACACTGATCCTGGCCGGCTGGAGGTTAGGCGCCACAGCCCTCTCATAACGTAGACCACCACAGAAGAAGGGCCAGTCCAACAAGGAGGAACGCAGCTGAACAGGATCGAGCCAAACCCCAAAGACAACTTTACATTCAGCTGACGCTTTTATCCAAAGCAACTTACATTTTTGCTCTATACACTGTGGACACGTCAACGGGCAGCATTCAGGGTAAAGTGTCTTGCTCAAGGACACATCCACATGGATTAGCAGGTTTGTACCACCGACCCTCTGATTGAAAGACTGGCATGCTAACGCCTGAGCCGCAGACTGGCATGCTAACACCTGAGCCGCAGTCGCCCCACAAGCGCACCACAGTACCCGCTGTACACTCATCTCACAAAAACATGGCTGCCAACATGGCCGCACTGTGCGTGGAGTGAAAGCGTCTCATCCCCCTGCAGGTAGGCTCGGGTGATGCAGTCACAAAGCCATGCAGGCAGAACTTGTCCAGGGCTTTCTCATCTCCACCAATCCCTGAAGCCCATCAGCGGTTCAGTGTGACTGATGAGCGCCGCGCCTTCAACAGAACAGGCCAAAGCATGAACTGTGCAAAGCGAATGCAACGTTGCCTCCATGTCTGTCACATGGCGTGGAAGACAAAGAGGATCCATCTGTATAACCCTCTGCATGAAAGAACTCCTTGAGGTCTTGAACAAAGGGGTCTGGTCTGAGGGCTGCCCCCCTACAGTCTGCATGAAGCAGCACCCACTGTGAAGAGGTGGCACAGAACACTGGGCACCGCCTCCGGACCCCAAGAGGGGAGCCAAAGACGGGTTTCTCGCCAAAGCTCTCATGCCAGGAAGAAAAGGGTGCTGCAGTCCCTGTCGCGGTGGCCCGACACGGTCCAATACGAAACACTGTGGAACGGGGAGAAACCAGCCAGATGCACAGCACCGTGTTCCCATCCTCCTTCCTTTGCTCCAGCGCTGGAACCCAGACCTGTTTGCCTGATCACACACAGCGGGGGATCATGTTCTTGCTACCTGGAGGTTCTGCACACAGAGTCCCTCCTCAGCCTTTCAATCAAGGAGCCGGAGACGATGGCCGGAGTGGGCGACGCGCCTTCTCCTATCTAGACGTTTACTGGCTCTGAACTCCTCCATCTTCTATGGAAGCAGGAAGTGTGTTCAGTAAAGCCTCTCTGTCTGTTGTGAGTCTGTAAGAGGTCCTGGATCTCTGCTGAGAGGTAATCGATCTCCCCCTGGGAGGATAGATTCACTTCCTTCACACATATAAACGGGAGGGACACTGCAGAGCTGAAGAAAATAACAGTCTCTGGGTCCTGCCTGTCTCTTCTGTCAACGGGCAGGAGACAGAAGACCAGCCAGCAGCACTTTAAACGAGGGGACGTCCCGCCTCGGCCCTTTAAGCCCCTCGACCCGCCATGAGCAGAAGGCTGGGCAACGTCTGTGATTAAGTATGTGAAGGCATCACAGACTGCTCGTCTGAATATGCAGCAAACATCATGTCGCTGTGTGTTTAATCCCTCTGGTGTTCCCTGAGGAGATGCATGAGGGAGGCACAGGCGCGTGTCCTCTCCTCTTGCAGGGTGAAGCTGGAGGTGTGTTATGGAGAAGTTACACAAACAGAAATGCTACTGTTAGCGCAGAGCGCTATTTCTACATGCGGATCAGAGAAGCTTCAAAATAACTCTCGACTATTCTCCTCTCCTTCCACGGCATAACACGTCTTCCTCCCTCGCCCTGTGGCATGTTCACATGAATGTGTTCACATTGCAGTCAGTACAGACCACATGGCGTAAAGACACGCGTTGTTTTTAATGTTAGTACCAGACTCTTTTATCTTATCACTGTTGACATACTGTGCAACTTGAGTCAAAGCTCACATTAAATGTCTGTAAGTTTATGTCACTAATTAATTAATTAAATTACACCTGTAGATAACCATCATTAACTCTGTAGATAACCATCATTTACTCTGTAGATAACCATCATTAACTAGATAACCATCATTTACTCTGTAGATAACCATCATTAACTAGATAACCATCATTAACTCTGTAGATAACCATCATTTACTCTGTAGATAACCATCATTTACTCTGTAGCTAACCATCATTAACTCTGTAGATAACCATCATTAACTAGATAACCATGACTTACTTCATCCCATTCTGTCTGATTTCACACAGTTTACACATAATTGCTTAGTTTCTACCAATAAATGGATGTAAAGTTCGACATACCAACAAGAGCAGGCAAACAACCTGGTATGTTGCTTTGATTCAGTGCTTTGGACAGCAACACACACACACACACACACACACACACACACACACACACACACACACACACACACACACACACTTGTGTCCATGGTAAGTCAGCAAATCACATCGCTCTCGCTACTTCGGCCATGAATGTCTGTGACGCACCGTGGCTACGGGCTACGTGGCTACGTGCTACGGGCTACGTGGCTACGTGCTACGTGGCTATGTGGCTACGGGCTACGTGGCTACGTGGCTACGGGCTACGTGGCTACGGGCTACTTGGCTACGGGCTACGTGGCTACGTGGCTACGGGCTACATGGCTACGTGGCTACGTGGCTATGTGGCTACGGGCTACGTGGCTACGTGGCTACGGGCTACGTGGCTACGTGGCTACGGGCTACGTGGCTACGGGCTACTTGGCTACGGGCTACGTGGCTACGTGGCTACGGGCTACATGGCTACGTGGCTACGTGGCTATGTGGCTACGGGCTACGTGGCTACGTGGCTACGGGCTACGTGGCTACGTGGCTACGTGCTACATGGCTACGTGGCTATGTGGCTACGGGCTACGTGGCTATGTGGCTACGGGCTACGTGGCTACGTGCTACATGGCTACGGGCTACGTGGCTACGGGCTACGTGGCTACGTGCTGCGTGGCTTTGAAGTGGAGTTCACAGAAAATGAAGACATATTCCTAATCATGACTTTCCTCCGTCTCAGCGCTACAGTCTCTTGATGGGAGCGTTGAGGCTCAGCCTGATTGAACACTGGCATGTCAGGGCTGACATGCCAGTGTTCAATCAGGCTCAGTCTGACTGAACACTGGCATGTCAGCCCTGACATGCCAGCCGGCCAGACTCCTGCAGCCCTGACCGACAGCACCGCGTCACGCTGCTGCCGGTGGTGTGATCGGGTTCCAGCGAGCTGCCCTCATGGCAGTGCATGGTGGGAAGGCGTGCCAGCTGTGTTGGAAAACACAGAGCGACACATCCATTACTTGTGAATGAACAAAGACAAGACAAACAAGATGCGTTTGGATAATTAACCAGCGGCGTTCCCTCCTCGGAAATCCTGATCCGTGTTGCGCTTGTGCAATAATAAATTCTTCACGGCGATCATTCATAAATAACACCACAGCATATGCGGTCGTGTGCATGCTTCATGGCGGCGTGAGGTGGTGCTGCTGGAGGTTCGGGGCGCTTCCTGTTGCTTTGACTCTCCTGCTGAGGAGGTGGGCAATGTCCCGTCAGGGCAAGTAAAGGAATATTGATGGGATCCTGCAGCTCGCCTGGTTTCCATCTTCTGAACGACTCTCCTGTCTCGCTCTCTGCTTCTCTGTCTGTACTTCTGTCTCTTCCTGTCTCCCTCCTCTGTGTCTTCTCTCGGGGTCCCGACTCTCTCCTCTCTGCTCGTCGCAGCCATTTGGAGCTTGTGCCTCGGGGCTGACAGATGTTGTGCCCCCCCCCCCCCCCCAATCGCCCCCCCCCCTTCAACCACCACCACAAACACCACCATCATGCGTTAGCATTGCGGTACCAGCGCTGCGTGTGTGGCATGTTGCAGCCAGTGAAGCATGGCGGATTCACTGGGATTCATTTGACATTCATTCATTTGTGTCCCTTAAAAGCTGGCGGACAGAGAGACTCTTCAGCTTTCGTCCTCCTCCTCTTCCTCTTCCTCCTCCTCTTCCTCGGTCCTTCTGCGTTGTGCAGCTAAAGGGCTGCTAGAAGGCAGTCCTGCACCAGCTGGTGACCTCCACCCGACGTCATGACTCCACCTGGTTGATCAGGAGGGGAGGAGTCTCTTGTCCGCCGGCGTGTTAATGACACACACACACACACACACACACACACACACACACACACAGAGTTCTTAATAACTCATCATAATTTCATTATATTATATTCTGTGAGTATAATCTTAATCTGCGTTGTCCACTCAGTAATAGACAGTTGAGTTGACGTTGATGTTATTTTGGGTACAATGGGTCAGAACAGAACCGTGATCATCGTCTTTCATTTTAAACGTCATGATGAATGTAGAGCTGTGCCACTGAACTTGGTCGGCACTATTTTTCCTGTGAACCGACTTTTTTCCAGGGTCGGATTAAACAAGTTGAGGCCACAGGCGAACGCTGTCATGCTTCACTCTTCATCCTTCACTCTTCATCCTTCACTCCTCATCCTTCTATTTAACATTTGCACTGGTAGAAAAAGAACTTGGAACGTTTCTGCCGACGATAAAAGATGAACGAGTAATCGTGACGCTGGAGATCCACAATGAGAGCTGCTCTAACGTTGACTCAGAGAGGAAGAGAGGCGTCGTCATCATCATCATCATCATCACAGCGTACTGAAATGCTCTGAGTCAAGGTCTGAACCTTAGTTCTCTCGTTCTGGACTGAACGGTAAACGGTCTGGACGAGGAGTGATTGTTTCTCGTCTTCACCTGTTCACAGACTGGTGGGCGGGGCCATTTGCAGACTGGTGGGCGGGGCCATTCACAGACTGGTGGGCGGGGCCATTCACAGACTGGTGGGCGGGGCCATTCACAGGTGGGCGGGGCCATTCACAGACTGGTGGGCGGGGCCATTCACAGACCGGTGGGCGGGGCCATTCACAGACCGGTGGGCGGGGCCATTCACAGACCGGTGGGCGGGGCCATTCACAGACTGGTGGGCGGGGCCATTCACAGACCGGTGGGCGGGGCCATTCACAGACCGGTGGGCGGGGCCATTCACAGACTGGTGGGCGGGGCCATTCACAGACTGGTGGGCGGGGCTAGCATGCGAGGTGCCGCCTGCCCATCAGGACTTTCCATCATTCACACGCTGCAGGCTCAACTACGAGAGCAACGCAGGGTTAAGTGTTTTGCTCAAGGACACGTTGACACAGACTGTAGAGATTGAACGGCCGCTCTGATTGGAGGTTGACCCTCCTCCTCCACTGACCCCCGGTCACCTCCATCACACTGTTTTCCTGAAGAAGTACTCAGTCGTTCAGCCCGTTCTGAACTTATGAGGGATGAAGGTTTATCCAGTGTTTATTTTGAAGTGTTTGCACATTTACATTTTCAGCACACTGGAAGGAATAAAGTCTGTATGTATAAAATACACGTCATAGCACCAAAGTTACTTCTGTGTTCTCAATGAGTTATGATTTAAGACATTTTAACACTCTGAAAATATCTTTATTTTTACAGACTTTTCTAAAGGTCCTTTAGTTTTGAGTTTTACATATTTACTTGATGCCGGACTTGTTTTCCAGGATGGTCACAGAGTTACTCTGATAGTTCAGCTGTTATAATGTAATACAACACTTTCGTCACCAGTCACATTACTGATGGGTTTGTTCTGTTTAAGGTGTCCGTGAGCGTGCTTTTATTGTGAAGGAGCCACAGGAAACACAGGGCAATTGTCACCGCGGTTAAGATTAAAGTCAGTTATTTATAACATTTATCCGACAGTCAATCGACTAAATGTCAGGTTTTAAACTGAATTGTTTAGTTTATCCCAATACATCATGCTATATCGTCAATTTAGTACCAATGGACGTTTAATAATAATGTTTATTCCCCTCAAACATGTGGAGCTCATGTGCTGTCAATCATTCTCACTGAGTGGATGAATCCCATGTCCACTGTCCTGTTGCGTGACCGTCCTCGTCTGCCTCTTGTTGAGTGTCGTTTCCTGCTGTCGAGCCGCTCAGCAGCACCGACAGCGCCGCACAAACACACACCTCTGACGCAACAAGCAGAACCGCCTCCTGGCGGCAGCGGGCCTGCAGGACATGGATGCATCACTTCCTCTATAGGGTCCATGCCCATGCCAAGTCAAGAAGACAAATAGTTCCTGTTGATGCCGCAGCTCTTTTCTTTGGTGTGGACACAATGGAAGCCAATCTCGCAAATGACAATATGGATCAATAAGCAAAAGAAACATGATTCAACGATCAGCCAACTATAAGCACACTGGACCGTTCTGACCTCATGGAACAAGTTCAGGCAAAGGAGAATATTGTAAACCTGTCAAATAAGTCAAAAAGATGAAAGACACTTTGCTCATAGCCTTCTGTACCGTGCTGCTCCTGCAGAGAAAGACCTGAATCCACCACAGTATGGAGTATTTATGGATGAAATTCCTCTAAACATTTGCATCATACGTCTTTGGACACCCTCTTGTTGTCTAATGGATTCTGTTTGTCTTCCTGAGAGACTTTTTTGAGTCATTTTCTTTTTGAGGACAGTTCGAGGATATGAAATATTAAAGTTCACTTTAAAGTTGGAGCTTGTACCCAGAAGTGAACAATAAACACGAGTCTTTGAAGACCCACAGTGGGAGAGGCCCGTCTGAGGTGATTCATATTCCACCCACCTGCCGCCGCCGCCTGAGACACACAAGGTCGTAATTGTTTTTGAGCGCCATGAAGCCAAACACATGCACGCACACACACACGAGCAGACACACAAATACAACTGAGGCCTTTTGTCAGGAAAACATTTAAGGCCGGCTATTGCTGTTTTAGTCACTAGATTGTTGAGAAACAGCAGCAGTGTATTCCTAAAAGAGAACTCAAAGAGCTGACTGAATCCATCTGTCACTCATGCGTTTCCTCTGGAAAATGCCTCTTTGTTTTCAAACCATTAGAGGCATTACCCATTTGTAGGAGACTGTCAGGTTTTTTTTGTTTTTTTTAACCAGCACTCCGCATCCCCAGCCATTTACTGTAATAATGTGCTCTCACACAGAATCTCAGACTAAAACCCTGAATCATTTCCCCTAATGTGTACTCGAGCTGTGTTCTCTCATGTCCGGGCTCCGTGTGAAGCCACACTATGAAAATTGATGTAATTGCAGTGCTGTCAGACAGTTTTCTCCATGGGTGACCCCTGGGCCACCGCGCCGCTGTTTAGCTGTGTCACTCCCCCTCTCCTCCTCCCTCTCCTCGTCCACGCTCACTTGCACTCTGTCAGTTTATTTGCTGTCTCTTTCCCCCCTTTTGTGTCTCTCCCTCCATTCTGGGCTCTGCACTCCCTCTGTTCCCTGCAGCCACTGAGGTCTGATTTACTTCCACTGTTGAGTGAAGAGAGGAGCTTTTGTCTGCCAGCAGCAGCAGTCACATGGCGCCATGCCGGGGCGGCAGCCAGAGAGGACCTGCAGCTCCAACATGTGAGCTGGGAAGCCACTGCATGTGGGTGGAAGAACAGAGTGTGTGTGTGTGTGTGTGTGTGTGTGTGTGTGTGTGTGTGTGTGTGTGTGTGTGTGTGTGTGTGTGTATTCGAGGGGGAGAACGTTTGTTTTCAAGTCTGTTTCTCTGAGTTATGTCACTTTGTCATTCCAGCCACGAGCGACGGCATCTCCTTCCGTCCTTTGGACTCACGCTTTGATGCGAGGTGAAAAATCTCAACAACTGTTTGGTGGCTTTGCTAAATGAGTCCAAGCCAAGGTGAAGGTGGTCCTCGTGGTGAAGATAGGTGACATGTGGACGTGTACAAACACACATTCACAACACAGGACAGTTTGAAATGTTCATGTGCAGCAAACACCTCGAAAACAAGTTCAAGCTCAGCTTTGATTTGAATGCTACTGCAGCATGCTACAATGCTAACTGCATGCTAATATCCTAGAGGAACACGGTAAATGGACTTGTGGACTAGTCGAGTTTTCTGACCACTCAAGCGTCGTGAAGCCACATGTCACTCCCAACACGCTGGGGGCGGGGCTACGAGCCCTGCAGGACGAACCCGACATCCACGGGTTCAGGAGCCGGGGATCAAACCACCGAGCTTCTGATTGAAGGCCGACCCGCTCTCTCTGTGCCACAGCCGCCACTAAACATCTCGACGAGCAAACATTAGCATGGTTAGCATGTGCTAACAGTAATAAGCTCACCAGAAAAGAGTAAACGCGTAGTGAGTCGGTTGATAAAACTTATTATTTTGGATTCAAAAAGGAATGAAAATCTGACTCATGTTTTTGGAGGAATGAAACGCGAGTCATTAAGTGAGCTTCTTCTTGTTTTCTTTTTTCACACAGTTATTTTATTATTCATATTTTTGCCACGGCCAAACTAAGAATCACATTAAACTTCAAAGAACTGACATTTCTTAAGGAACCAAGAGACGACGTAACCGTTTACATCTGAACCCTTGAAGCCGAGACGCCGGACGGCAGGAACTTCTTCTTCTAAGTTATTCGATGGGAACCGAGACAGTTTCCTAAACTCATACGTGTGATTCCTCTGAGACGATCTGAAAATACATCAACACAATGTGTGGAACTGATCCGCTGAACTGGAAGAGACGTTGAGACGATGAGGCGACGTCTTGTGTTTACACACCAGAATAGAATAAAACTAACAAAACTAACATCTCATCCATTCACAACTCAGTCTCACAACAAAAAGATGAAACATCGTCTTCCTCCAGTTGAGAGAAGCGTTAGAGAGAAACTGACTCGTGAGTCAAAAGAGAAGAAACAGGACTCAGACATCTTCCCTCACCACCAGGATCCAGACGACCGCATTGATCCTTCTCTTATTGATCAGATCTTTATCGATACTTATCAGTTCTTTTTCATGACGAAATTATGATTTTCTTTTTTAAAAAGGTACACAATTACAATTTATAAGAAACTAAACACAGAGCAGCGACATACATCTTTAAAAGGTCCTGAAACACATTTCACACTGAGGGAGGAGGGCTTTGCCTCCGCAGAGATGTTTACAAGATTAATAAGGTAAACAATACGACTACAGACACACACACACACACACACACACACACACACACACACACACACACTCACAGAACATGAGAGTCAACATGTGTCAGACTTTGACAATGTTCACTTACAGATCTGCTGAATAATGAAATATTTAAAACTTGAACACCTTTTTGTGATCAACAGGAAAAGATGAGAGATGGAAATGACGGAGATGTTTGGACCCATTGCCCCTCAAATAAACACCCAATGAACAAAAGACAAACCAAAAGCAGCTGATGGCTCAGAGCTGTAATGAAACTAAAAGCATCCGAGTGGACCTGAGCGCAGAACAACTGTCAACACTCATCATTATTAATCTGCTGCCTGTAATTTGTGTTTTTTTCAGAAGAACCTTCCTCTGTCGCCTCATCCACCTCCAGATGATGAGAAGCTCACTGGCTTTCAATCATGACATCCATCCTGCATGTTCTTCAGCATCAGAGAGGAGTCCATCTGGAGTCTTCATGCTTTCTGTGCAATCCTGGATTCATAACACGTGATGCAATCATGGATTCATAACACGTGATGCAATCATGGATTCATAACACGTGATGCAATCATGGATTCATAACACGTGATGCAATCATGGATTCATAACACGTCCAGTTGGCTTGACTAAGACCTCTTCACACTGACTTCAACCCTCATGTCTCCCAGTGACCACACACGTGTTACTCCACTGAACGACCTGCTTCATGTCTCATTGTCTCACCTGGAGCTGAAGCAATA
>NW_027176120.1:1008435-1063435 GCF_023055335.1 Clinocottus analis
CTATCAGGTGATAGTTATTATTAGTTATTAGTTCATATAAAGCGTGATAGTTCATATAAAGCGTGATAGTTCATATAAAGTCTGATAGTTCATATAAAGCGTGATAGTTCATATAAAGTGTGATAGTTCATATAAAGCGTGATAGTTCATATAAAGCGTGATAGTTCATATAAAGTGTGATAGTTCATATAAAGCGTGATAGTTCATATAAAGCGTGATAGTTCATATAAAGCGTGATAGTTCATATAAAGCGTGATAGTTCATATAAAGCGTGATAGTTCATATAAAGTGTGATAGTTCATATACAGCGTGATAGTTCATATAAAGCGTGATAGTTCATATAAAGTGTGATAGTTCATATAAAGCGTGATAGTTCATATAAAGCGTGATAGTTCATATAAAGCGTGATAGTTCATATAAAGCGTGATAGTTCATATAAAGCGTGATAGTTCATATAAAGCGTGATAGTTCATATAAAGTGTGATAGTTCATATAAAGCGTGATAGTTCATATACAGCGTGATAGTTCATATAAAGTATGATAGTTCATATAAAGCGTAAGACTTCACAGTAACTATAACACTTTGAAGCATTATAGTAACTGTGAAGTGTTACGCTTTATATGAACTATAATGTTTGATATTGTTATAGTTAATATGTTATAAAAACATGTTGTCTTTGGACTGAATATGCTTCATAACAGATTAATGCTTTGTTGGATGGTGATTATTATTGCAGATAATATATTAATAAATGCTTTAGGTGTTAATCTTTCTAAAGATGTGCAGTATTAATCTGTGGAACAATACTGTTTTACTGTTTTCATAACTCAGGGAGCAATCAAGGCTAATCTTGCTCACTCTTGACTTTTGATCATATTCATGCTGAACATAAGTTTGAACAGAAGCCAGAAGTTGTGGATTCGTTAGAGATCAAGAACAATAGGGTCTGTTCCTCATGTTCCTTTTATTAATAAAGTGAAATACCAGAATGTTTCATGTGTGAATGTTTGCAGGACAAAAGGTTTTCTGATTCCAAAGATGAGTTTCTAAATGAATTTCAATCGTGTGCATATTCAAACATTGATGATAAAGTCTTTGAGATGAAGTGTCTCTTATTCCCCAACAAGTGAACTCCTTTCAGCTCATGACTGTGAACCACCAGCAGCTCTGAAATATTCAAATGTTGGTCAAAGCGTTAATGCAAAACTTGTGTTTGGTTGGAATTCAGCGTTTCAGTCGTCTCTGAGAGTTTGAGGGACTTATCCGAGCTGGCAGGTCTAATTTGTTTTGAGCGGTCTGAGGCTCAATCAGCTCAACAAGCTATTCTAATTTCACAAGACGACAGAGCCCAAAGCATGCGCGTGTTAAACTGCAGCGCCGCCAACGCCTCGTGTGACTTCAAATGAAGCAATCGCTCCCATCGACTGATGTTCTCTCTGCACCTTCTCTCAGCGGCTGGTAAATCCAGACTAAAGTCCTCGTTTGAAGCGTTCTGAAGGAGTTTACTGAGAGCTTCACGCTTGAAGTTTACAGCCATGAAAATACAGAAATATTCATGGGGCACTGGCAATATTGCCTCATTTACCCTCCCTTACAGATTTAGCCCCAGTAATTTATTTCAGTCCTCTTCTGTGACACAGGAATAAAATAATCTATAATTTGCATAATTGAAGCAGATCTGGACTGAGGCGGGTGCACGGAGCCGCGACCTCACAACCTGTTCTGGCTACGCGCAGCTCCACGTTGCCACGGGGATGTCCTGCTGGATTGGTCTGCTGTGACGTCATCAGGGTATCGATCCGCTGCTCGCAGGCCCGTCACAGAACCACTTGATTTATGGGCTAATGACTTATTTTTAGTGTCAACATGAACCAATGAAACAGCCCGACTGGGCTGACGGCGCCCCGGGATGATGCTAGTTACACTTAATGGAAAACGACAGTTTCTCAAGGACGATGATTTGGAGTGAAACTTGTCCGCCTCGCCGCCGGCTCGGTGGATGTGTGTGGGAGTGAAGCGGCGCCGCGAGGTCATCTGGAGAGCGTCGGCTTCACGCGGCCGCAGGTGAGCAGGTTTGGACTGCTGCAGAAAGCTTGAGGCCAGCGTTGGTCTCCAGGTCTTTAACGGGTTTTATTGGCCTAACGAGCTACTCGAGGATGAAGCAAAGCAAACGTCAGCCGTGGTTCGGTTCTCACATTCGGGTTCAGTCTGAATGGGGGTCAATCTGTTTTGGATGTTGACTAAAACCTTCGGTCAGATGCAGCTTTCAAACCAACCCATCATTAAGTTTGACTGTAACTAGAACATAATTTGACCAAAGTGCAGGAAGTGTGTCCACGGCAGAGCAACGCTGGAGAAGCGCTGGCCTTCCTCCTTATTTCACATCCTTCAGGAAATCGGTTCTGCACTGAAACCGAACCGACTAAACCCAAAACAAACCGACAGGATGAATGGATCTCATGGATGCACGTGGCCGCGTCCCGCTGGGCGCAGGGTCACTACAAACCTGTAAATGTTGTGAAACACACTGGTAAAGCTCCGTGAGATGATTTGTTGGTCCCTGGGCGTGAAGTGATGACAGACAGGTTGACAGACGGGTGCATGCTCACATTGCACCACATGATTTCGAGGTATAAACATTTCAAGCTGTTACCTCATGCTGCTATTTGGCCACAACAGGCAGATAGTTTAACTTGAACCGGCGCCTGAGGAGAGCTGCTTTTCCAATCATCGGCTGCTCTGCGTCTTCATGGCTGTAAATGTTCTCTTCTCTCAAAGTGTACGTCATCTGTTCTCTCATCTGCTTCTCCGTCAGTCTGTCGACTGTTTATCACCTTTAATCATCCATCCATCACTAGAATCTCATCATACTCATAATAACTCACAACACACAGTAGATGCACCTTTACAGGCGTGACGTCGGGTCAGAGCCGTGAGGGGTAAGAGCCGTCATCTGATGCTGCGTTACAGCGCATTCTAGGAGGGAAATGATGGGGCCCACTACAGAAAATGTTTTACATTTTGACATAATGCGCTAATTCCCATTTTCCCAACAATTAAGCAGCTACAATAATCCAGGATTAGGGCTCAAACGGCTACGGTTGATTTGAAAATATGAAATCATTCATCAGAAAAATCTGAAGGTGCCAACTAACATGACAATAGAGTCTGCTTTTGAAAACATCCCTCACAAAGTAGCTCACAGCACATTACTGTCAGTTATTACGCGCTCTTTAAATCCATCTCATGTACAAGTTTGAGACTTAGAGTTTGAGAAACAGGCTGAACAGTCCTTCATGTCTTAATCTTTCTTCTTTCTTGCTTCTCTTCCTGAAGCGAACTGGTCATGTCATGTGACGGTTCACAGACAGCGATAGAAACATCATAATGATTATTGCTTGAGCAGATATTCTTGGTTCAGACTTCCAGACGTTAATGCGCCGCATCGCTGCCGACCAGCGTACCAGAGTTACATCAGGACCAGTCAGAGCGGCGCTCACGGCGAGGCGATGCCGAGTTCAAGGCTGGTCAAGGTAATTTACTGGATAACTTTGCAGCCCGTCACGTTGATTAGTGGCTTTCATGTGAGGGACTCTGGTGCCCACAGACATTAAACTGATTGAAGACGTTCGGCGACTCAAACTTGCCATTTAAAGATCTCTTTTAGACTGTTGCCTCCTTCTGGAGCTCTGGATGTTTCTTTAGTTCCCATCATGAGATGCTTGTGAGCATTAGCATTCCTCGTTCCTGAGACGTGAGCAGTTCCAACCACAGGAATAAAACATCAGAAATATATAAACCGTTCCCTTCTGACGGCTGCTGGAGGAACACGGCGCGTGACGAGCTTACCTCCATAATGAACTCTCAGTCACACTGTTGAGGTTGAAGTCAAAGAGTTTGGTCAGCATCAGGATCACCTGCAGGAGGAGACAAGGACTGCAGTCAGTACACGGGCCCATCGCTCACCCGGCTGCTGAGCAGCGACAGCTTCACCGTCCAGCAGCAAGAGCCCATCAAGGTGCTTCAGGCTTTGAACAACATTCCCTCTGTAACGTAACGGTGAGGCAAAACATTCATAACTTTAGAATATGTCTGCGTGACTGTATAATGAGAGGATTTACTCCATTAAAAACAAGTTCATTCCTGCAAACCACCGTCAGCTTTCCACCCAAATGTCTCCAGAACATCTGCAAATGAAAATGTAAACGTGTGTCCTGTGAACGTTACATTTCATTTAGCCAACGTTTTATCCAAAGTGACTTACAATAAGTACATTTAACCATAAGAGTACAAACTCAGAACAACAAGAATCAACAACGACAACAAGAGACTTCTTCAAATTACGAGACGATGAGCACGTCAACCTGGAATCAATCACAGCAGAACAGTGGCAAATATTCATGGCTCATGATGGAAATGTGACATTTGTGCTTGTTTCATGAATTCATTCCCATGTTTACATCCAGCTTTCTCTTCAGTGCAGCTGAAGAAGACAGGAGATGTTATTTGTGGTTATGTGTTTGTTGCAGATGCAACAGGCAAACTGAAGCGTGCGATGCCGGTACCAGTGTTCACCGTCACCAGAAGAGTTTATGAAACGAGGAAACACTTTCAGGTGAAAAGGCGAGACAGGAAAGACTCGCCGAGCTTCAGTAAAGCAAACGTTACAACCTTCAGCTTTTAGACACGAGTAGCGCGGTGGTGCTAATTAGCTTCTTTTATTCACTTCCCACTTGAAGCTGCTCTGCTGGAGCGGCTGCAGCGCTCTAATCTCTAGAAGTATGTATTTAAAGATTTCATAAAAACACACGACACATAATAGAAATCAGTTCGCAGAACTTCTAATCTTGTATTTCCTCACAATGAGGCGATGTCTGTAAGGCTGTAAAGACCCTTAAAGGATCTCAATGCAGACTGCTGGACCAGAGAGTTATTCTCTTCAGGATCATGTGTCACGTTTCCTGCATCAACCTTCCACCTCAGTCAAACATTTGCTGCAATATTTTGATTTTTTTCCTCAAACCTCCTCAATGTCAGAATGAACGACGGTAAAATCACAAAAACAGGTATTTATGCATCTCAATGCATCAACTTTAATGGATCAAAACATCAAGGAATCATTCTGCAGATGCTCCAGTTAAAAATACAAGAACCAAAAACCAAAACTCTGAGAGGTGGAGACAAAGACTCTGACGGGTGGAGACAAAGACTCTGACGGGTGGAGACAAAGACTCTGAGAGGTGGAGACAAAGACTCTGACGGGTGGAGACAAAGACTCTGACGGGTGGAGACAAAGACTCTGAGAGGTGGAGACAAAGACTCTGAGAGGTGGAGACAAAGACTCTGACGGGTGGAGACAAAGACTCTGAGAGGTGGAGACAAAGACCCTGACGGGTGGAGACAAAGACTCTGACGGGTGGAGACAAAGACTCTGAGAGGTGGAGACAAAGACCCTGACGGGTGGAGACAAAGACTCTGACGGGTGGAGACAAAGACCCTGACGGGTGGAGACAAAGACTCTGAGAGGTGGAGACAAAGACCCTGACGGGTGGAGACAAAGACCCTGACGGGTGGAGACAAAGACCAGAGCAGTGCTCGTCCCACGCGTGGATGCATGAGTGATGAAATCAACATGTAAAGCTGAAGCACTCTGCAAACTGAACTGAAGGATCCAAATTCACAGGAAAACACCCAGAAAATATCTGAAGACTTCTGACCTCTTCTAGTGCCATGATGCACATGAGCGGGCCGCGAGAAACGCCCTGCTGTCATCCAGCCATCCATCTATCATCCATCCTTCTATCATCCATCTATCATCCATCCATCCATCTATCATCCATCCATCCATCTATCATCCATCTATCATCCATCTATCATCCATCCATCCATCTATCATCCATCTATCATCCATCTATCATCCATCTATCATCCATCTATCATCCATCCATCCATCTATCATCCATCCATCCATCCATCTATCATCCATCCATCCATCTATCATCCATCCATCCATCCATCTATCATCCATCCTTCTATCATCCATCTATCATCCATCCATCCATCTATCATCCATCTATCATCCATCCTTCTATCATCCATCTATCATCCATATATCATCCATCTATCATCCATCCATATGTCCATCCATATATCCATCCATCCATCTATCATCCATCCATCCATCCATCTATCATCCATCCTTCTATCATCCATCTATCATCCATCCATATGTCCATCCATATATCCATCCATCCATCTATCATCCATCCATCCATCCATCTATCATCCATCCTTCTATCATCCATCTATCATCCATCCATCCATCTATCATCCATATATCCATCCATCCGTCCATCTATCATCCATCCTTCTATCATCCATCTATCATCCATATATCATCCATCTATCATCCATCCATCCATCTATCATCCATATATCCATCCATCCATCCATCTATCATCCATCCTTCTATCATCCATCTATCATCCATATATCATCCATCTATCATCCATCCTTCTATCATCCATCTATCATCCATCCATCCATCTATCATCCATCTATCATCCATCCATCCATCCATCCATCCATCCATCCATCCATCCATCTATCCATCCATCTATCATCCATCCATATGTCCATATATCATCCATCCATCCATATATCCATCCATCCATCTATCATCCATCCATCTATCCATCCATCCATCCAATCAGAAGGCGTTGCATGAATTCTCTTTGGTTTTCTGTTTGTTTTTCACAGTAATGATACAAATGAATGTGACATGACTGCAGAGGCCGTTCAGTCGACAAAGATCAATACCAAGACGGATATCGAGTACTGCGACACGGAATCAAAACCGTGAGAAGTGACTGAATTGCTGGAAAAGAAGTGTTGCTGCTTCTAGCTGGTCGGTACGCTGACGTTTCTTTTCTTTCTCCGGGTCTAACTTCCCTCCTCGATGGGCACCAGGCCTCCTGCCCTCAGGCCAGTGGCTTCGTCTGTCTTTCTTTGGACTTTGCACACACAGGTTTGGCTGCTGCATGGGTCATTTTCTGTAGTTTGAAGGTGAAGTGACCAGCTAGCTTAGCCTGTCTTATTTATCTTAGCTAACGGATATTTTAGGACCGATCAGCCTTCACACAAAAGACAAATACGTCGTACAATATTCTGATGTTGCTTCTCTGCGCTTTAATGTTGTGTTTTGAGTGTGATTTGGCTCGCTGGGTGTGTTGTAGAAGCTGCCACATGAAACCTGTAAGTGACATAAAACCATGGAAATGTTTTCCAGGAGACAGACTCGAGCTCATGGTGACACGCTGCGTACGGCGAGGGTTCAGTGTTTAAGGGCTCGGAGAGCTCCAATGGCATCCTGCACGGATGCTAATTGTTTCAAACTCATTACTTTATGATATCAAATTGATTCTAAACACTCCACTGTAGATATTCCTGATGCCGTTAACACCCTGAAGCTGCACGGGACGAGGAAAGTGGGTCAGCCGAAGTCTGGAGGGAAAAACAGAAGCAGAAACATCTCACTTCGCTTCCAGCGTAACAAGTAAAGCAGCACGGAGACTCACAATCTATTTACTTTGTGACTGGAGGTGAATTTAAAATGAATAAAGAAGAGGAGGAGAAGGAGAAGAAGGAGAAGAAGGAGGAGGAGAAGGAGGAGAAGAAGGGAACGCTGCCGTTTCACTTCCTCTCCGGTTGTGCTGCTCTTACTTCTCTTGCTCATGAGCGATGCTTCATTTTGAAAACACGGTGTGGAAGTTTTCTGATGAGTCCCTATGCATTGTGGGTAACTCGCAGCACAATGGTCCGGTGCGTGGGCGAAGAGGAGCGGCCGATGGACAAACATCTGTTCACATAATGCATGGCTTGTGAAGCGGCTGCGTGACATCACAGAGACTTCCCAGAACACTGAAATGAACAAGCGGCGTTCACACAACGTGCACTTGCTGCCTTGTTGTTGACAGTATCAAGCTGCCTCCGACGCCGGCGCTGTCTGACTGTGTGGCTCTGTGGACCGGTCCACCGCAGTGGGGGTCCAGTGAGGACAAGCAGAACAGATGCACCTTGGGTAGTGGAATTACATTGCGAGGTCGGGGCTCCTGACATCAAGCTGACTAACATCTGACGCCAGAGAAACTCTCCGCATGTGCGGCGCCGGTTGTTGGTTTTGGAGCGTCAGGGCGCGATGTGGAAATGACCACGAGCAGCGAAACGGCATGAGGAGCGAGTCAGGAGGAGCCGGTCCAGTGTGAGCAGGTTCATTCTGGGGAAAGAACAGCCTTAAAGGTCCGGACGAGGCCTCTGCATGCTAATGACTGGAGCTGCTGAGCCGCCAGCTGGAGGCTGGATTCACACTCGCACCACGCAGCTCCTCTTCCTCCTCCTCTTCATCACTTTGCTTCTGCCACTTCTCCCCTTACTCATGTTCCTCCTGAAACACCCTTTACTCCTGCAATGCTGTGTGTGACTATGATATATATATATATATATATATATATATATATATATATATATATATATATATATATATATATATATATAAATAAGAGAGAGACGGAGACAGAGAGAGAGAGAGAGAGAGAGAGAGAGAGAGAGAGAGAGAGGGGTAATGGTGTAATTATGTGTTCATCATCTCTGAGTCACTCTGCTGTGTGTTTGTGTGTCCGTCAGGGTGAAGGTGAGGGAGCAGTTTTTACAACCCTGAGCTTTCCGTCCATCATGGCCTCGATCTGTGTGTGTGTGTGTGTGTGTGTGTGTGTGTGTGTGTGTGTGTGTGTGTGTGTGGAGTGAGTCCTCTAAAAGGCTGAGGTACTCGCCAGGTGACTTGGCTTCATTAGTTGCAGACCTTCTGGCTGCCGCGTGTGGACTCTGCGTCGCCGCCATCATCGGGCTCCCGTCGTCGGGCTCCCGTCGTCGGGAGCCCGACGATGAGGCAGCAGACGCGGCGGTGGTCAGACGCGGCGTGGAGATGTGCGGAGGAGCATGAAGGCATCAGAAGGCCGAGTGTTAGAGTTTGAGCAAAGACACGATCAGCAGATGCTTGAAACAGGATCAAGCCCCTGCAGCTCCAGCCTGCAGCTCCAGCCTGCAGCGGCGTGGCCGCTCTGCCGTCCCTGAGCACGGACCGACAACGTGGGAGCGTGTTGTTAAGGCGGCGCTGACCAGCGAGAGGAGACGGCATCACAGACGTCTGTGCACCAAACAAATACCAGAATGATGCAACGGCGTCTGCCGGCGAGTCAAAGGCATCTGAGCTGGAACCGGAGCTGCAGGCCGGCAGTCAGCTGCTCGCTGCAGATAACAAGAGCAGCCGCAGCGAGGACGGCGTTCGCTTCGTGACAACTTTCTGAAGAAAAAGTTAAAGCCGTGACTTTCTCCACATTCCAACTCCAGCGGAGATGTCAGAGCAGCCGGAGCGAAACGCCGTTTCACCCGTTGTTGTCGCTGCGCCGAGGCAACAAAGAGCCGCTCGAACGCCGCCACAGAGGAGCAAGAGAAGCTGGCGTTGGTACAAAGATCGCGGCGGCGTTAACGAGCTCACTTGAAGTTTCTGTGCTGGAAAAGGCAAAAGCACTCCTGCTGCTTCAGGTTATTGCTTTTAATAAAAGTATTGCATGTTTAGATTAAATCGTCCCTTCGATTAGGATCAGCTGATCCAGGTGCTGTGTGCATGTCAGTGAGAGTTGCACATGACACACATACACTCCAGCGACAACAGGCAGGAGTCAGCATGTCCGTCCTTCAGTCAGAGGATCGGTGGTTCGAGCCCCGTGTCGCCGCGTCCTTTCAGCAAGACACGCGTCCCCAAAGTGCTGCTGTGTCTGTGGTGTACACGTGGAGGATGCTTTGGATAAAAGCATTAGCTAAAGTGTAATATTCAAGGTTCCTCCTTGCAGCAGGACGCATCATTACAGACGCTAACAGCATCATTCACTCGTGTTCCAGCAGCGTCTGCTGAACAGCTGAGAGGCCTTGTGTTCAGGACTCAAATACATGTTTAAATGTTTGTGTTCTTCATTTGTTGCACCATAAGCATACCATCAAAATCTGATCCATCCTTTGTAAAACATCAACTCAATTTGGATCAATTGATGAGTTTCTGTGTTGGACATGATTTTGAAGGATAAAGAGTTCAAAGAAAAACCCCTCGGATGCGTCTCAGGTTGTTTGGAAGCTTTGCAAAAGCAGAAGCAGAAGCAGAAGAAGAAGCAGAAGAAGAAGAAGAAGAAGAAGAAGAAGAAGAAGAAGAGCGGTGACATCAGTGAAGCGAAGCCTCGCTGCAGGAGAGGATCAGTAGCTACAAAGCTTCAGGTGTTTAAAATATCTCCCCATTATTTCTTTTTAATCAAAAGTATGCCTTTGCTGCGAGCAGACACTGTTATCTCCTCTGCTGCTGGGTACTTGTCCTTGGATGGAGGAGAGGAAATATCACCGTGAATCAAAATAGCCAAACATGCGTATACAAACAGCGATTACCATTTCCTGGGGCATCAGGAGGCAGAATAAACAAATATGTAATGCAGAATATTATCACACATTCTGAGGCTCCCAGAAAAGGGAAATGTGTTGTGTCCATGTTCTGCGCGGCTTTACGGACTTCTGTTCATCGCACATCTCTTCACGCGAGTCCAGATCCCTCCAGGGGGTCTGCACCGCTTCATCAGGGGGAAGACGGAGAGAAGGATCCCAGCACAGACGACGAGGAACCAGAAAAAGACGTTTTTCACATCAGATCAATCAAATGAATGAATTCATATTGATGAATCAGAGACGGGCAACACACACACACACACACACACACACACACACACACACACATAATGATGTAAACAAGTTGTACCTGCCGACATTGCCGAACACCTCAAACTGTCAGGCTCATGAGGATCATCCGTCTCTGAGGATTAGCTGTCACGTCTTCCTTTGGAAGATTCACTACTTGTGCCTATCGCTAATAAAAAAGTGAAATATACTCAGGAAACGGGTTTCCAGGTGCTCGTCGCATATCTGAAGATAATACGTCTTCATCCGGATCAAAATTGATCAAGGCTGTCGGAGGTGTGCGTCCCTGGGAGGTTATATATGCCGCGGCATGCTAATGCCGGGCTGCTTGTTAGCCGGCTAGCGGTCTTCTGCGGCCTCATTGAGCTCTTCCTGCTCGTTACAATCAGAGACTCTGAAGCTTTAAACACTCTCACTGACGACTGTTACGCCACGCAGGCTTATAATCAAAATCTCATTCTTTCCATTCTTTTTTCTCTCCCCGAGATGAAAAGAAAAGATTTTCTATTTTTGATTCGGTTGGAGCAGATTATTTTTGGTGTGTGATGTTTGCAGAGGTGCACATGGAATACCGAGCTGAGCGCTGAGACTCTGCAGCTTCATGTGCTGCTGGTTTGATCCCCGCAGACCTGTCACCTTTGTTTTCTTTGTCTTTTCATGACGATGCGGTCTCAAAGTTCCCGGCAACTATTCCCCTTGATCTTTAGCTATTTGCTGCTCCTAATTGGTTGTTAGCCCACTTTGGATTCAGTGTATGAAAATGATTGCAGTTAAGGAGCTGAGCTCTCCAGTGTGGTGTTGCTAATGCTTTTTAAAACATCAAAGGCTTAAGGAAGACATGAAGGGGATGTTTACTGCTAAGAAGTATTAAAAGTATCCAGAGGAATTATTAAATGTACATTATGATAACACATCATGTGGGTTTTGGGACGCGACATGCTACGATAGCGCTAAGTCTCTTCTTCATTGAGTTCAAGAGTTTACTGCATTAATTATGTACCAGAGAGAACACAGCAGATGTGTACTGCAAATACACACCAGACATCCTTCTGTGTGTACATTATACACATTCGTACTTTCTCTCACATGCCTTCACTTCAACTTCCTTCACACAGTGAAGCTGGACAGTATTTATACTTAGCATTTAAATATCCCTCCTCTTGTGTTAGCTCCCTGTTAGCATCTCTTGTGTTAGCTCCCTGTGAGCATCTGTGTTAGCTTCCTGTGAGCATCTCTTGTGTTAGCTGCCTGTGAGCATCTCTTGTGTTAGCTCCCTGTTAGCATCTCTTGTGTTAGCTCCCTGTGAGCATCTGTGTTAACTTCCTGTGAGCATCTGTGTTAGCTTCCTGTGAGCATCTCTTGTGTTAGCTTCCTGTGAGCATCTCTTGTGTTAGCTCCCTGTGAGCATCTGTGTTAGCTTCCTGTTAGCATCTCTTGTGTTAGCTCCCTGTGAGCATCTCTTGTGTTAGCTTCCTGTTAGCATCTCTTGTGTTAGCTCCCTGTTAGCATCTCATGTGTTAGCTCCCTGTTAGCATCTCATGTGTTAGCATGTGGGTTTTGACCCCCGTCTTAAATCAGCAGTAGAAAAACACAAAAACAATGATTTATCAATGTGTTCCTCATCTCTTAGTTTCCTGATTAAACTTCCTCATCCATAAACATATTGTTGTATGTTTTAATGTTTTTGGGCCTTTCCTTGGTCAGGATACGCCTCCATTTCTATTAAAAACATGTTAACATGAACCTCAAGGGAATTAAATAAATAAATAAAAGGTTGTCGTGTTACGTGACTGTGACTGAGAGGTATTAGAACACATCTCTTTAATACTTTTGTTTTATTACTTCATTTTAATATTATCAACTATAGTAACATCTATGGTGTTACGGGTCAATATGATGTATATTTACTTCAAGAAAAAGGCTAAAAACCTTAGAAACTAGATAGATAGATATGACTATATCTATAGATCTATCTATATCTATATCTATATCTATATATATATATATATATATATATATATATATATATATATATATATATATATATATATATATATATACACACACAAACACACACACCTCGTGTTGACGCTCTCACATAGTGTGTGTACTGTACAGATATTGATAAACGGTTAGCAGTTATATTAAATTCTCCCCAATCCCAATAAAGTGTCCACCTCTCCTTAAAGCTATGTCAGGACGATGAGGATAAGAGATGCACCACCTCAGACGATGAAGATGAGGATAAGAGATGCACCACCTCAGACGATGAAGATGAAGATAAGAGATGCACCACCTCAGACGATGAGGATAAGAGATGCACCACCTCAGACGATGAAGATGAGACATGCACCACCTCAGACGATGAAGATGAAGATAAGACATGCACCACCTCAGACGATGAAGATGAAGATAAGACATGCACCACCTCAGACGATGAGGATGAAGATAAGAGATGCACCACCTCAGACGATGAAGATGAAGATAAGAGATGCACCACCTCAGACGATGAAGATGAAGATAAGAGATGCACCAGTTCAGACGATAAAGATAAAGATAAGAGATGCACCAGCTCAGACGATGAAGATGAAGATAATAGATGCACCACCTCAGACGATGAAGATAAGAGATGCACCACCTCAGACGATGAAGATAAGAGATGCACCAGCTCAGACGATGAAGATAAGAGATGCACCAGCTCAGACGATGAAGATAAGAGATGCACCACCTCAGACGATGAAGATAAGAGATGCACCACCTCAGACGATGAAGATAAGAGATGCACCACCTCAGACGATGAAGATAAGAGATGCACCACCTCAGACGATGAAGATAAGAGATGCACCACCTCAGACGATGAAGATAAGAGATGCACCACCTCAGACGATGAAGATGAAGATAAGAGATGCACCACCTCAGACGATGAAGATAAGAAATGCACCACCTCAGACGATGAAGATAAGAGATGCACCACCTCAGACGATGAAGATAAGAGATGCACCACCTCAGACGATGAAGATAAGAGATGCACCACCTCAGACGATGAAGATAAGAGATGCACCACCTCAGACGATGAAGATAAGAGATGCACCACCTCAGACGATGAAGATAAGAGATGCACCACCTCAGACGATGAAGACGAAGATAAGAGCTGCACCAGCTCAGACGATGAAGATGAAGGTAAGAGCTGCACCACCTCAGACGATGAAGATAAGAGCTGCACCAGCTCAGACGATGAAGATGAAGGTAAGAGCTGCACCAGCTCAGACGATGAAGATGAAGGTAAGAGCTGCACCAGCTCAGACGGGCTGGAGGACAGCAGATGAACCGGCTGACGGCCGGCAGGCGGCTGCGCTGACGGAGTCCTTGCTGGTGCTAGTGAGTGAGCGGCAGCAGAGGATGAGAGGATGCTGAGGTGAGAGATGCTCATTGTTCCCTGTGAGCCGCTGCAGGTGGTGGAGTCGTGGTGCGTTCATGAGTCAGCGCTGCACCGGACGCCTTTCATCAAGCAGCCTTTGAGTCAACAAGCTGAGTTATAGTGTTTGATGTCCATTCAAACCAGATTGCCTTTTTAGTTTAGAGGGTATGATTTGCATGTTTTCTCATATTCATTCTTATCATTTTTGTCCGAGATCTTACTCGCCAGTGTTTTAGTACACTTTGAAAAGAAAGCAAATTAAATCTCAAGTAATGAGGTAAAAACCAAAGTATGGTTTTCATTGTGCGCTACTTTGTCGTTTGCAATAAGTCGCTTTATCATTTCAAGTGTTGATTGTAAAAAAATAGACTTTATATAATGATCCTCGCCGTGCTCCGTGTATGCACAACAGTCATAATGTGGTTTTAATGGAAACTCCACACTGTTCTGGAGAACCTTTTTACTCTCAGTGGACGTCAGGAATATGCTTTGAAAAGGGAAATGAGTTTGTTTGTACTTTCTGTAACAGGAACAGCATTATCCTGCCTGAGATACATAACCTCCATCCAGAAGGAGGACGTCAGAGCAAACAGAGAACCATGTTGAGTTCTTGTCAGTCATCTGACCCCACATCCACAGATCATAACTTCAGACCAGCGGCCTCCAGCCTCCAACCACGGACTCCAACCACGGACTCCAACCACGGACCGGCCTTCTCGGTGTGGTATTTATTACGAGGTAATAAATATGACGCAATACGTATGACGTAATACATATGACATAATAAAGTGATACGACCGACATAAAGACAATTTAAAATGCATAAAAATACAACTCACCATATTAGAATTAGTGAGAGCTCTGAGCTGGTTTCTCTGCTACTGACCGATCCTCTCGGGGTGACGGGAGAAAACCAGCAGATGTGTGTTTATGTCTAATCCCTGACTTCAACCTTTGTATCCACTTTACTGCTCATCCTCAACCCTCTTCAAAGACAGGATGCTGGAGTGGAGGCAGGTTTCCTCACTTCTTTAGCGATCTCAGGATCTTCTTCCTTGATTTTAATCCAGAACACCGGCAGAGTTGAACCTCTTGGCGTGTGTCACGAGGTTACGTCTGCGGTCAAGTACAGACGGATGTATCCAGTCATTTTTCAAAATAAAACATAAAACCTTGATTTTTATATTATATTCATTCTTTATGTGCGGTTCCACGTGCCCTCTGGGCCGGTAGGGAGCGCTGCTTTAAAGCGCTTCAAAGCTCATTTCAACACGCGTCTGGAGTCCTTTTCCACGTGAGAGACCAGAGTGTTTACCAGTGAGGCCCTGATTAAAATACAGACTCATCTTATACGTGGACTCGACTGTGGAAAACATTTAATGGAGTGTTATGTCTGGATGGAATTTATATTTAGGTGATAAATCACTGTTTAGTGTTTTGTCATAACAGGGAGATAACACTTGACACAATTATTGAAAAGACATCCGTGGACACCTGCTGATAACTCAGCATCCCTCCGAGTGCGTCGCTGAATAAAAAGAGAAACCACAACCTTGTTTAACTTAACTGGGTTATTCACCCAGTGAACCTGGATCCTGATTCAGAGGAACATCGTCTCCCTGTCATTGGAACGAACAGACTGAATACATGAATTTTAATCCTATTTAGCTGTTTCACAAGGATGCTTTTCAAAAGCAGTGATGAATGAGAAGCATGGACTCAAGTGCTGCTCGTAGACACTCAACTTCTGTGGCCTTGGTGAGAAGAGCTGAGGACACGAGGAGCTGAGGAGCTGAGGAGCTGAGGAGATGAGGAGCTGAGGAGATGAGGAGCTGAGGAGCTGAGGAGATGAGGAGCTGAGGAGCTGAGGAGACGAGGAGCTGAGGAGACGAGGAGATGAGGAGCTGAGGAGATGAGGAGCTGAGGAGACGAGGAGCTGAGGAGACGAGTAGATGAGGAGCTGTGGAGACGAGGAGCTGAGGAGCCGAGTTCCTGAGCGGCGCTGCACACAGAAGCTCGTAGCGGAGAGAAGCTGCAGGAAACTGGGAAATGCTTTGTGACAATCCGGGACGGGAGATCTCCGGCACGTCGGCGAGATGGAACCGGAGGAATCTGGCTGTCGGAGTCCATCCATTATTCAAATGGCCGTTGTCAGGAGAACCTCTGCTCGGCTAATTGTTTAATAGGCCTACAAAGGAAACATGTGATGCTTCATCAAGCAAAGATGCTGTGGTAACACAGGAAATATAAAACCTGTCAACTTTCTCAAACAGAATTAAGCCTCATTGATTTTGCTTAATTTCATCCAGTTCAGACGCTTTAGGGCTGGGTAGCGCTGCCCCAGGCGGTGCGAGATTAAAAGAAGCCCCTGAGGAGCCGCCTGAAGAGCAAACCAATGTGGTAACTAACAAGCTCTTATGTTTCCCCACCATCCCTCCCTTTGTTCCCATTATTCTGAATTAAAGATTCCCTATTCTCATCATTTGCATTTGATTAAAGGTGATTAGACAAGGCTGTGATGAAAGCACTCCTTCAGAACGGCTAACCTAGCCTCCGCTAATCAACACAGACACCAACGCACAACTGACATGGACCCTCTTTTGTTTTTTGCCTACTTCTCATCCTGTATCACCAAAGCGCCGTGTGAATTGCTCTTACACGCACGATTATTAAAGATGTAACTCACTGGAGTGGGATATCTGTGTTAATGAAGCGTGATCAACAAGATCCAGTTAGGTGCTAACACAAGAGACAGACAGGCTTTACAAGAAGGACCGCTGTGGCACAGGAAGGAAAGCTGCGGTCACACCGGACGGGATGATGAGGGGATCAAGCGGCGCTCGTCACAGCTGGTGTGTGCTGCAGACGTTGATTTCAAACACAGATACAGCTCTTAAGGTCAGAACCGAACTGTCTGACTTTACACGAGTTAGCAGTCGATGAGTTGCCGCTGGCATTGGATCCATCTCCTCATGACTCCAGGCCTGACCAAGACTTCAACCCAGCCCACACAGGAAGTCGCTCAAGGCCAGGCGGCCGAGCTGTGAGCGAGCGTACGAGCGGAGGCAGAAGGCATGCTGGGTCCTCTATTAGAGGAACACATCCAAGGACAAATGACAAAGCTTGGCAGGACTGAAAGAGAAAGGAAAGCAGGCGAACGAGAGGCATCACGTCTCTCTCTTTGGTATCTGTTGAAGCTCAGTGACGTCCAACCACAGGATCTGCAGATCGCTGTCAGAAGCCTCTGAACGTCAGCACCGGAGCGCGAATACAGACGACAATGTCCACCTGCTGAGGGGCGTGGCGTACAGCAAGGTGTTGCATGAAACTCAGAGGTCCAGTTAGACAGAATGTCCTCATGCAAAGGTCCATGACATCATCATAATGTCCACTTTGCTCTACACAATGTTATGATGGTGTGTCACAATGTATTGAAGTAGTCAACAGCTTTGACGTCTGTACGTAGACAACGGCTGACTGAAGAAAATGAACTGAATTGAAAAGATGGGTGGGCACAGAGCATAGCACATATGCATCAAAAAGTCATAACTTTATGTGGATTCATGACCGTGGGAGCTGCGTCTGACTGCTGACCTGCATTATTGTTCTTGGCGAGAACATGGTGTGCTTTGGATTTTGTGTTATGGAGTCCGGGGAACTCTTTTCTTCCATCACTCTCTCCTCTGTGGCTTCTGGCGACGCCCACAGACAGCTTTCATCATCTCTGCTGCACTTTCAGAGGTTAGCGGTCCAGGATGAGATTATTTGCGCTCTGAGCACAGCGGTTCAAGGACTGTGGCGCTCCGAGGGCAACAACTCTCCCCATGGGACGACCGCGGCCGGGCGACAGCTGGTCATGTGACCTCCGCTCACAGGACAAGCGCAGCCTGAGTCTCAGAAAAACATCCTGTTTGGGGAAAAATAACACGTGTTCGTAGTTTTGAGACTAAAGTTCTGATCAGAATGATTCTCAGAATGATTTGACTGACTTGTGGCTTTGAAGAAGAGGTGCAATATTAAGCTCATGATTAACCACCCAAACTCAATGCCGACCTCCAGAATCACACAGACACCAATGCAATGATATGAGTTAATAATAGGTTTGAAACCAAGCAACGAATGCCTATCAAACAATAACTGAAAGGAAATGAAACGTGCTGATGTGAGTGAGGAAGCCTCTTGGTCCACCAGAGAGTGATTGATTGCCAACCTGCTTCTGCCAGCTGCTTTAGAGCTTTTAATGCTATTCCTAACGCCATCCAATCACTTACTGTGGCTTCATTGGAGCTCGCGCCGCAGACGGGACGCCGCTGGACATTTCAAACTGGACCTGTTCCAAGTTAATGCATAAATTAATAAGTGGCTGACGAGGAGTTAAATGTAGAGTCCATCGCAGAAGGCGAGACTCTAACTACACCTCTGCCATGGAGAGCTTTCAGAGTCATTGGTAAACCATTACTTCACACTGTCTGGCTTCCTGTAGCCACAACACAAAGGCTCACGAGAGATGAGGAGAGGAAGCAGATTCTCTCTGGTCAGATGAAACCAGCCGAGGGACCAGGAAACAGTCCTCAGGGATCCTCCATGCAGATTCTGCACAGACGCATGACCGGCTGTGTGAGTCGGTCCACGATGTAATCCAGAATGACTGAACAACTCCTGAGATCCACAATAAAACCAGGCATCTGATCCTGTCACATGTGTTGTGTTTGCAAAGGGGAGGACTGAACGCATGAGTTAGAACGGATCCGTTCTGGACCAGACAAGATGCTGTGTCTTGCTGGGACTATGCGCTCCACGAGCCGCCAGTTCCCATCCAGACTTCATGAAATGAAACTTATCCAGATTACGATCAAATCAGAAAGTGAATCTGTGAAAGGTCATCGCCTAATTTTTTTTTCAAATTGTTATGATCAGATTGATTTGTGGGCTTTGACAATCCTCTGGTAAGTCTGCACATTTCTGCTGAGTAAATGACATTTTCAAACGTTCTCTACGGCTGTAGGAATAGGAATGGAGCGGCTTTATACTTCAGCCTCAGCACATGCATTCAGTGAAATGTAATTACTGTTGTGTATCCAGGAGATATTGTGATTAGAAGAGGAGTCAGGGCCTGGCTCAACATTCGAATTATCTCCTTTTCTCGCCAAATTTGCTTCATCAGCATTTACGTATAATCTGCCTGATCAATTTCACAGTCTGCATATTTACCTTCTGTGATTAAAAAGTGAAAGTGATCATTGTTCCTCATGAGCAACACCTCACAGCAAATCAGAATCTATCTCAGAACGTAGTCAAACTGGGCATTTCCTCTCTGATGGCTTCATAGGATCAATAAGACGGATGTCCTCAGTTCTAAGAAATGGCACTTAAGTTCAAAACTGTCAGAAACCGTGACGAGGTACACAGACAGCATCGCTCAGCAAACAAATGTCCTACACGCAAATGTCAGACAAGGACGTGCACATTGCTTGCAATTACTTTACCTCAAAGTGTACCATTCCAGGACGAGCAATCAATCCCAGATCCTGCTCGGACTAGAAATCCGGACAATTCGCTCATTAAACATTTATTTATTTACGCATCCATAAGACACAGAGTAATGTGAGTGATGTTAGCAGAATTCAGATGCAGTCTCTTTTCTGTCTACCTGATGAATGGAAGTCTAATATTTACTCTCCTTCTAGGTCTGTTTGTTCTGAGCTGAAGGACAAATCCGTCTTTCTAGCTGCTAACTGCTCCGCTGTGTTCCCCAGATAGATGCTCGCGTTGTCTGCTCGGCGCTGGGCAGAAGAAAAGCTGCCGGCTGCAGAAACAAGCTGGAAGAGAGAGGAACCACACAGAAACCAAACGGATGAGTTATCTCAGGCTATTGGGCAACATCCGTTACTACTGCCTAAAAAGCTACCTGGTAAAACTATCACCTTTTGGGATTGACTTCTCAGAGTGGAGCTGAAATAAATGTCATGCTGGATTCACAACAGCAGCAGCGATGCTGCGATACCGGCTGAGAGAACGTGGCTTCGTTTGGTTCTTTCTCTCCTGCGACTGAAAAGGTTTCTACCACAAAGTCTGCAGCTGCGACGCAGAGCTGTTGGAACATAAAGAGTTAATCAGGAGGAAGAGCCTTCAAAGCAGCGAAGAAGAGTTTAGATGGAGAACCTGACTCACTGTTAGTGCTGCGATTAGTATTGTTATGCAGGAATGCAGCGCAGGAACAGAGCAGAAACCGCCCAGTCCTCTGGTTGTATAGAAGTCTATGCTTCATTTGTTAAAGCTGCATTCTCTCTCCTGACCACCAGGGGGCGACTCCTCTGGTTGTATAGAAGTCTATGATTCATGTGTTAAAGCTGCATTCTCTCTCCTGACCACCAGGGGGAGACTCCTCTGGTTGTATAGAAGTCTATGCTTCATGTGTTAAAGCTGCATTCTCTCTCCTGACCACCAGGGGGAGACTCCTCTGGTTGTATAGAAGTCTATGCTTCATGTGTTAAAGCTGCATTCTCTCTCCTGACCACCAGGGGGAGACTCCTCTGGTTGTATAGAAGTCTATGCTTCATGTGTTAAAGCTGCATTCTCTCTCCTGACCACCAGGGGGAGACTCCTCTGGTTGTATAGAAGTCTATGCTTCATGTGTTAAAGCTGCATTCTCTCTCCTGACCACCAGGGGGAGACTCCTCTGGTTGTATAGAAGTCTATGCTTCATGTGTTAAAGCTGCATTCTCTCTCCTGACCACCAGGGGGAGACTCCTCTGGTTGTATAGAAGTCTATGCTTCATGTGTTAAAGCTGCATTCTCTCTCCTGACCACCAGGGGGCGACTCCTCTGGTTGTATAGAAGTCTATGCTTCATGTGTTAAAGCTGCATTCTCTCTCCTGACCACCAGGGGGAGACTCCTCTGGTTGTATAGAAGTCTATGCTTCATGTGTTAAAGCTGCATTCTCTCTCCTGACCACCAGGGGGAGACTCCTCTGGTTGTATAGAAGTCTATGCTTCATGTGTTAAAGCTGCATTCTCTCTCCTGACCACCAGGGGGCGACTCCTCTGGTTGTATAGAAGTCTATGCTTCATGAGTTAAAGCTGCATTCTCTGGTTGTATAGAAGTCTATGCTTCATGTGTTAAAGCTGCATTCTCTCTCCTGACCACCAGGGGGCGACTCCTCTGGTTGTATAGAAGTCTATGCTTAATGAGTTAAAGCTGACTCCTCTGGTTGTATAGAAGTCTATGCTTCATGTGTTAAAGCTGCATTCTCTCTCCTGACCACCAGGGGGCGACTCCTCTGGTTGTATAGAAGTATATGCTTCATGAGTTAAAGCTGCATTCTCTCTCCTGACCACTAGGGGGAGACTCCTCTGGTTGTATAGAAGTCTATGCTTCATGTGTTAGAGCTGCATTCTCTCTCCTGACCACCAGGGGGCGACTCCTCTGGTTGTATAGAAGTCTATGCTTCATGAGTTAAAGCTGACTCCTCTGGTTGTATAGAAGTCTATGCTTCATGTGTTAAAGCTGCATTCTCTCTCCTGACCACCAGGGGGTGACTCCTCTGGTTGTATAGAAGTCTATGCTTCATGTGTTAAAGCTGCATTCTCTCTCCTGACCACCAGGGGGCGACTCCTCTGGTTGTATAGAAGTCTATGCTTCATGAGTTAAAGCTGCATTCTCTCTCCTGACCACTAGGGGGAGACTCCTCTGGTTGTATAGAAGTCTATGCTTCATGAGTTAAAGCTGCATTCTCTCTCCTGACCACTAGGGGGAGACTCCTCTGGTTGTATAGAAGTCTATGCTTCATGAGTTAAAGCTGCATTCTCTCTCCTGACCACCAGGGGGCGACTCCTGTCCAGTCCTCTTTTTGAACTCAGAATGTCGGAACTTGAACGCTGCATTTTTGTCTTTTGTTTGCTTATTTTGTCTGATTTGTTGAAAAACACGTTTTTTCTGGCAGTAAGTTGTTTGAGGTTTCAACAGAAACTTCTCGTGGACGTAACGAAGCAAAAAGGGAACGTGGAGAACCAGAAACCACGGCTTCGACCAAACACATGGAGACACAAAGGAAGAGGGAACTGAAATAGAGAGAAAGACTGGAGCGAAGCCTCTACGTGTGGAGCGACACTAAACCAAATGTCAAATGTTTCTCCAAATGGTAATTTATTTTATTATAAATAGATATGACACGTTGTTTTTCCCAATAGTTCAAAATGCAAGCTGTTTATCATTTTCTGAACGGATGAAAGCAGAAAGTGTGTTGCTGCCGGTTTACTGTGGACAAACACACACACACACACACACACACACACACACACACACATCGGAGCAGCAGATGGTCAAAGCAGCTCTTCGTGATAAGATGGACTTTGCATATCTGAAGTGAGGAACATGTGCTGCTTTGGTTAAGGGACAGTGTGTGTTGTGTGTGTTGTGTGTGTTGTGTGTGTTGTACGAGGCTCTTCTCCAGAGCGTCGCTGCATGCAGCAGAGCAGCGTACTGCGACTACAAGAACCCGTAGCAGCTCAAGTTCAACGCTGCGTGTTCTCACTGTCAAACATGTGTGACGGGAAGTGAAGGAGTTCATCATCGTCTTCACATACGAGCAGAGATCATTTTCACATGAGTTCAGGTCCTCATCAGAAACTGTTCAGCACGAGTCCAGATATGGATTGTTAGCATCTGAAAGCTGCTGCCGGTCCACAGGACGTTACTTTGATGGTTCTTATATCTGCTCCTGGTTCATGCAGGACCGGACACATCTGGACTGAAGGACATGCCGGAGCTCTGGCTCTGAGGAGAAGATGCAGAGGAAGTCTGAATGTTTTTTGGGGGTTCTTTCTTCCTGCTCACAATCTGCCACGTATATTCTCTGCTCTGCAATCTGGAGTCCATCTCTCAGTGAGCTGCAGCTCGCTCGCCCTCCATCCAATTTCATTTAAGGTGGCAGCACCTCTCCCACTTGTTTCGTGCAGGTTTCCCTCCCCTGTCTTGGGCCGTTCCATCCAATCATCCCGTCTCTTTACGCATGGGATTCAACGACAGAACAGAACTAGTTTTTACACGGATGCCTGGAGTCGTGCAGTGAGCTGGAGGCGAGAGCTGGAAGCAGCAGAGCTGCAGCACTGAGAGGCCTGCGCTCCCTTCAGGGCGCTTTACAGGCAGCAGGCCATCGGTGGATTCAATACACATATTGAAGGGAAGTTCAAATGAAATGAAATGAAATGCAAATGTAAAATATACGATTAAATGTAAAAAAAAAAAAATACTCACAGAGTAGAATACACATGTACAATATACCTGTAATGTGTACACTGTAACATTATAAAGCTAGCTGTGGATTTAAATCATTTGGACGTTGATTTGTTTTTGTTTAGTTTAGTAGTAGTTTAGTCCCAGAGGAGATGTAACACATTGAAGCCCAGAGTTGTAAACTAGATTTAATTATTCTATGTTTTTAGCATTAACTCAAAAAGTTGCTCAATCTTTCGATAAAGTGACAAAGTGTTGAACGTTTACAGTCGATCATCATGTAACCGGATTATAACCGACAGCAGGAACATGGCTGCTGCTGCTCACAGCTGCCGAGCGCGTCGCTCCTAATTGACTCTGCTAACGAGCTGCGAGCTAACGAGCTGCGAGCTAACGAGCTGCGAGCTAACGAGCTGCGAGCTAACAAGCTCACAGAGCGTTGCAGCCGCCGGCAGCTCGTGAGCCGAACACATGACCGTCCTGTTAGCCTCCTGTTAGCCTCCTGTTAGCCTCGTGTTAGCCTCCTGTTAGCCTCGTGAGGGCACTTCATTCATTAATGTGTATTGAGCTGCTCATGTGCGTGCAATACAATTCGGAGACTCACACGTTGAAACTAAAATGAAAAATGGATTTAATGAGTACAATGTTGAAACAAACGGGACACCACACGGCGAGACGATGGTTTCTACTTAAAATCTTCACGTTGAGCTTCATGAGCGACGCGTCGGACCTGCCGAGCGGCGCTGACATCATGTAACACGAACGCTTCTGAGATACTTTAACATCGCTGCTCGCGTCTCGTACTTCCACAGCGATAACTTGTGCAATAGGAGCAACGATCACAAGCAACACACGGTTATGACATTTTAGCTGCAGTGAGATTAGATTAATGCTGCATATGTCACAGATAATTGAAATAATTTATGTAACCTATCGTCGTTCATCATCAACATGAATATGATCGTTTTCCTGGTAGGAACACATTAGATTGTTCACGATAACCTTTCTGAAGCTCAACCATTCTGCAAAAGGAACCAAATCTAATTACAAACATCATTTATACTAATAATCCGATTGAAATGAAGTCATTGAAAAGGTTTCACTAAACTGCAGGAAATGTAAACTTCTACATCTCCAGCCTTTCAAGCCTCTTGCAACTTCCTGTAAACGTGATGTCATCACGTCAGCGATGAAGAGAGAATTAATGAGGAAGATGCTCAACGCTGTCAGGCTGAAAAACACTCTTCTTAATTCAGGATCATTTCCAAACAACATAACATGTAAGGAGCAAGTAGAGGAGAAACGACTTGTTTCATTGTGTTATTGCTGAGCTGCACTCCGTGTAAAGACACAGATGATACACAAAGTGAAGGAACACGGAGCTCTACTTTCAACTATTCAAACTCTAGAGACGTGAAGAAGTCACAGGACACGTGGAGCAGCGCGGCGGCTCGGACTCGCCTGGTGTCTCAGGCCGCTGCTTCATGCAACAGGAGGATGGACAGCGTTACATATTCAATATCAGACGCCTCCAGCACATTGTGTCTCCATGTGAGCTCTGTTTACTGCAGCAAAATGTCTTCTTCCTCCTTAACCCTTGGTGGCACATTCCTAAATACGTGTTGGATTCATCGCTGTGCTTTTTGTAGCGGCAGACTCTCTTGTCTCCCTGCATAGATCTCATTACCTAAAATCCTCAGCTCTGAAACAAAAGGTCAGGGATCAGCAAATCCTCTCCTCTGGCCAGGCTTATGATTCCATTCTGATGCAATTTTCCCTCTCCAATTCCCTGATTATCACACTCCGCCCGCCAATTTGATATCTCATCTGTCGAAGTTCAGACACATTCACTCTGCTTCCATTCCCAGCGAGCTCTGGCAGCGCAGCGCTCTCCACCAGACGCCGTTCCAAAAGCATTCAGAGCTCGACTCCACACAGGAGCGCGTGGGGTCGAGTCCCGCTCTGCTCTGGAGAACAGCTTCCACCTCTCGGCGTGAAGTCAAACATTTACTCTCCTTCTGATGCGTCTCATTATTTAACATGTGTTTCATCCCAAAAAGGACACGTTTCATAAATGTATTCATACCTTCTTGTCATCTAACTGGATGTTTGTGTGTCGTGCAAACAAGAAGCTTTTCATTGGTCTGTGAAAGTGTAAAGACAAATGTTTCATCTCTAAAGATGGGATGGATCCAGATGATGTGTGAGCAGATGCTTTTAAAAAGCACGGATTCTTTCTTCCCATTTGTAACTAGAAAAATTCATTTCAACTGACCTTTTAATTATGTCAAATCTTTCTGTAGATTAATTTGTAGTAAAAGTACAATTTCAACTTTTCAAAGTGAAAGAACATGATTTTGTAATTACTGATTTATTTTAATGGAGCGCAGGAACCATGTTCAACCGGATACATTAAAATATGTAATCAAAGATATGTAAAGATGACTAAAAACAAGTCAAATAGTAATAACTAAGTGAGCAAAATGCTCATTGTAATATTTGTGGGACGAGATCAGACGTGCTCACCTGCGTTTTGGTGAGGAACAGTTTGTGCAGCAATGCATTCTGGGTGTCTTCAAACCGTTACGACTTGTATTCATGCAGAAAGAAAACACCTCCATCTGCATACCAGAGTAGCTCCGCCCACAGATCACACGGTTCACGCCCACAACCGCTTTCCTGCTTCTAACTCGATAATATTCAAAAGTTTCATCCGAGATAAAATATCAATAACTTCATCAACAAAGTTACCGTTACTGACAAGATAGATGATGACCTCACCGACGGTCTTTTACAGGACTAAGGACTGATCGGTTGTCACTTTAAGGTCAAGTTATTGCAATGCTCAGTTAGCCCTCGAAGGGGAAAATGAACAAAGAATCTTTGTTCATTTTTATCTGTTTGGATATCACAGCTGAGTCTTGCAGCAAATGCAACGTTCCATCTGATCGCCATTATCTCTGCGCTAAAGTAGAAACGTCCTTGAGGCCAAAGCGTCTGCTGTGAGGGCGAGCGCCTGAGCCAGAGGTCAGCCAGAGGTCGGCCAGAGGTCAGGAGGAGCCGGCCAGCGAGCCGCTTCATCCAAACCAGCAGAAGGGAATTACCAGAGCAAATAGAAACATGAGAGGATGGAAGAAAGGAAGTCGAGTATGAAACAATGTGTTTGTTCATGTTTACAATCATACTTTGCCTTCTTTTATTTCTGGTTTTCTGCTCATGTTTACAAAAGGACATGAAGAAGAACTTTATTCATTTATTTTTCATGACACAACTGTCACCGCATCCCAAAATAAATGAGTTTGAGCCGACGCTCCTTATGAATGTGCCTCAGTTCACATCGGCTCTCTGCAGACGCTGCGTAATCATTTCATGTCACTGCATGTGGCAATCAGTGCTGAACTCTGGGAATTGGACAGTTTTTGCAAAGAAAGGGACGTGTGTTGTGCTCGACGTTTGCATATTAACCGATTTAAATATGTCAACATCACAGGAGCGACCAGACACTATTTGCTTGGCAGCACAGTTGCATCCATTCTGCTGTGATGCTCATCTCAGTTAAGTGTGTTAGCATGTTAGCATATGCTAGTTAGCATGAAAAGCAAAGTGCTGATGGAGAGGTATTCAAACCAAAGCTTTGGACAGATGAAGAATTTGACGATGACGGTGCTGGACAAAAGGTTACGTTTTTGTTTCTGTATTAAAATGGTGGACCAACTGAGCAACGTTAGCATGTAGCGCTACGCTGCCAGCTGCTCTGCTGGCACCAGGCAGCAGGGATTGTACTGCAGCTAACGTCCTGCTACAGTGCTACAGAGGCGGAGCAGACAAGTAGTGAGAATGACTTCAATGTGTTCAAAGACACAAAGAAGTTGAATAGTGCTAGTCCTGTTTAGCAAAACAAGCAATTTTTTCAAAGGACATGAACTATTTTTTGTGCACAAAGGCAAACGATAAACATGCGCACATGCTATCAGCACCACAAGAGAATGCAAATCCTCTCCAGCTATTCCACAATGTTATCATGAAAAGAGCATCAGATGACTCGCAATTAGGCGTCTCAGTGGTGGAGAAATGTCCCGGCAGCTACAGAAACAGGTGGCGAATGTGATTACAAAGGTGTCAAGGTGGAGGAATAGCAGCTCTGAGCCGTTCTTGGAGGCGCGGCAGTTATGATTTATAGTGGACCGGCTGAGGAACGCTCACATGATATAAATTAATCCACTGATCCAGCATCAATGAGATGCTCTGCCAGAGAGGCGGCGGCGCTCAGGGCGTCAGCACAATGAGGTTTGGTTGCTCTGAAAAAAATACTCAGACACATTTTACTGTTGCTGCTTCCACTTCCTCTGAGCAGAGAATTGAAAAAGCAGCAAAAACAGAAGAATACTTTCACATAATGACATGTGTCACATCTCTGTGACACACAGGACTATAATGCATTACACACACTTTTATTGCATTCTAATATGCTCTTATAAATGCTTTAAAATCACATGCTTTATAAATTGTACAATGTCATCATCATTCATAATTGCTTGTTACTCACTGACTGTTGTTGGCTGAGTGTCTTGTAATTCCCACAGTTATAATAGATTATAATCTTTTATAACGTATCTTATCACATTGTACATCATATGTTGTGACGATAAATGCATGTTATTATACTTCTTATAATCACAACATAATTCATTTTGACAGTGATTAGAATACATTATAACATTATAGGATTATAATTCATGATGGAAAAAAGTCCGTTGAGCAGTTAGGCAGAATTATGATACTCATCCTCATAAGTAATTATAAAAATGCATCCTAATGTGTTGATGTAAAGTAATATGAATAAAAAGGAGTCATTCACTGCTTTGAGCAGATTATCTGGCATTACATTACGTATGTAACGCTTTATAGAAAGCATTACGGGTTTAGCTGCACATTAGGAACGGCAGCGTGAGGATTGTAACTGTCATGGTTGCTGTTGACCTGCTCTCCTCCGTTGAGGGTCCTTCATACTCGGGTTTACGCAGAGACACAAGACCCTCAGGCCCTTTGCGTCGTCCCAGCAGACATCTTGTGTGCGTCGCACAAAATGTCTGACTATCCGTCAAAGCACCGCGAGCCGTTGGCAGCAGCAAGGCTGTGATTGGTCCGCTAACCACGTCCTTTCTGAGTCTCTCATGTCCGGTTTCACAGCATAATACCTCTGTTTTTAAAAGCCACAGCAGAAACATGAACAATGATCCTGTTAAACAAATATGAGCATTTATAAAACCCGTCTGACGGAGTATCAGGACACGCAGGTGGAGGTGAACTCCTGGAGGGAGATATCGGTGCAGGTCGGTGTGCAGGTCGACTCTAAACGATCGTAGCGCCACCTGCTGGTCTGGAGTATGAAGAAGGGAACCATAAACCTGAACGAGTCGGTCGATCCGACTGCGTGGCCAGCTGCAGTTGTAGCTGCAGGAGTGTATATCGCCCTTTACACTGAGCTGCTCACTGAGGCCACAGGACGCAGGAGCAGTAACGTCCTGACTTCCCTTATCGCGCTCCGGCACGCTAGCTGACGTATTAGCATAACAAGCTGCATGCACTTCATATCAAACAAGATGCAGCGCCCCAAACTTTAAAAGGGAACGTCTGACACAAGATGCTTTGAGTGTGATGTGAATGTGCAGACTTCTCCTCACTAACTCAGGAAAGCTTGCTCAAGGGTTCAAATGAGGAATGAAACCGGTGTGGAACCACATCGGCTGTTTCCACCTCAGCATCAGCAAACCAGCTCTACAGCCTCCATGAGCTGGAGCGCAAAAGGAGAGGAAAGGAGGGAAAAGGATGGAAAAGAGAGAAAAGGAGGAAAAAGAGAGAAAAGGAGGAAAAAGAGAGAACAGGAGGGAAAAGGAGGAAAAAGAGAGAACAGGAGGGAAAAGGAGGGAAAAGGAGGAAAAAGAGAGAAAAGGAGGGAAAAGGAGGAAAAAGAGTGAAAAGGAGGGAAAAGAGGGAAAAGGAGGGAAAAGGAGGGAAAAGAGAGAAAAGGAGGGAAAAGGAGGAAAAAGAGAGAACAGGAGGGAAAAGGAGGAAAAAGAGAGAACAGGAGGGAAAAGGAGGGAAAAGGAGGAAAAAGAGAGAAAAGGAGGGAAAAGGAGGAAAAAGAGAGAACAGGAGGGAAAAGGAGGGAAAAGGAGGAAAAAGAGAGAAAAGGAGGGAAAAGGAGGCGTCTTTGGTGCGCCGGGCTCGTCGCAGCTCCTTCAAGCTGCCGTCAGCACCAACAGAACAGAAAGCGGCCGCTTTACATTTCTTGTGATTAAAAACAAATAAATAAAAATGCTTTCCAAGAAGGAAGGCGCCCTGCGGCCATCAGCCGCCATCTTGCCTTTTGCTCTTTCTGCTCTTTTGCTTTTGGTCTTGTTGGTTTAAGGCTGAATCACATGAGCAGCCTTGTGATGTGACACAGAGACCGTCCACACACTGATGTGTGTGTGATGTGACACAGAGACCGTCCACACACTGATGTGTGTGTGATGTGACACAGAGACCGTCCACACACTGATGTGTGTGTGATGTGACACAGAGACCGTCCACACACTGATGTGTGTGTGATGTGACACAGAGACCGTCCACACACCGATGTGTGTGTGATGTGACACAGAGACCGTCCACACACTGATGTGTGTGTGATGTGACACAGAGACCGTCCACACACTGATGTGTGTGTGATGTGAGTGCTGCTCCAAACCACGAGGAGAGACAATGTGCAGCACTTCTATTTAACAGAAGTATTAACAGAAGTATTAAATAATTAGCAAACACAATCTCAGAAACAAGTGAAATAATCTAAAGCTTGGTCGGCTTCGTGGCTCATCCATTTTGCTTGTATTCAGATTTATTACCTGCATATTATTGCTGATGAATTAAACATTGCAATACTTTTGCAAGCAATTTTATCAATTTAGGGATTATGGCTTAGTTAAAACTCTAACCGATCCCATAAAAATACACTTTACATGGATTGTACAGCAAAGGAGACGCTGCATTTCTGTCACTTTGCAATTTCCAGATAAACGTATCATAAAGATTAATGGCTGGCATAAAGGAAAAGCAAGGCCGCTGAAGTGGAGTTTTAGAATAGCAGCATATCATAATCCCGTGGACCTGACGGCTGCAGCACTCGGCCTCATCGTCACTCCGACTATCAAAAACAGGAATCAAAGAGGTGATTATTGAGCAGTAAGTCCACTTGTTCTTTGTGTAATCCGTCCACTGGGATCATAAACAACAAGTCCCATATCCTCTTAAATGCTGGAATTACAGCAATTACCAAAGAGCAAGGGACCTGGGATGCAAACGCAAATAGTTCACCTGAAAGCAAAAGTACTGGGCAAAATACAGCGTAATCCCTCCCCTTGGTTCTCCATTAAGGATGAACTCCTCATCAGGGGCAGATCCTGGGCCGCTGAGCTCCATGCAGCAGCTGGCGGGGCAATAAAGGGCTGAAGCTCCTCACATCGACGCTCTGCTCATGGGCAGCGTGGCTCTTCTCAGAGACAGCGCTCTGACTGCCAAGGTCACGTCTGATGAAAACATGATGAAGCAGCAGTTTATCTTTCCTCTATTCTCTCCCTCCCTCTCTCTCTCAATCTCCCTCAGCGCCTTTCTTTCTCCTGGCACAGAGTTATTGAACAGTGGGGGAGCGCCGAGTTTTAATTACAAGAAGATCCGTGGAGGTAATTGAACATAGCGCAGGCCCTAATTTCACTTTACAGCAAATCAAGATGTTAGTTATGTAAATTGTGTCCTGTGTCCCACCAGGAGCCTGGAGGCTGCTGCCAGACACAAAGTCATCCTCCCCCCCGGCAGCAAGCTGCTGTCTCTGCAACTTACCTGAAGGACTTTTTACTGCAACACTTTATATACTGCAACGTGTTCTCCACCAGGGCAGCACTAGGATAGACATATCTATCTATATATCTATCTATCTATCTATCTATCTATCTATCTATCTATCTATCTATCTATCTATCTATATATATATATATATCTATATATATATAGATATATATATATCTATATATCTATCTATATATATATATATATATATATATATATATATAGATAGATATAGATATATATGTATATATATATATATATATATATATATATATATATATATATATATATATACATATATATAGATATATATATACATATATATCTATATCTATCTATATATATATATATATATATATATATATATATATATATATATATATATATATATATAGAGAGAGAGAGAGAGAGAGAGAGAGAGAGAGAGAGAGAGAGAGAGAGAGATAGATAGATAGATAGATAGATAGATATAGATATATAACAAGGTGCTCATGAAGACAACCAAGACTGCAGTCTCCAATAATCCAACATGTTTAAAAAGCTAAATCTGCATTTAGATTTGGATCTGCACCAACATGTGATGGATAATCATGAGAATTGACAGAAGACAGACATGTTGAGGGAAAAGATCCATAACCTCAACGTCTTAGTCTCTGTAGCTCATAACTAATATCCAAGCATGGTTTTGATCTCTGTAGCTAATGCCCCTGAATAAATAACCCACCATTAGGTCCTTCCCTCCTTCCTTCCTTCTTTCCTTCCTTCCTTCCTTCCTTCCTTCTATTGTATTTGTGCAACATGACATCTGGGGCGATCCCGGCTGGGCGGCTGTGGACCGGTTCCCTCCGATCTGGTTCCCCAACCGCCAAAACTTTCACAATGATAATAAAAACATCCATAATCATAGATTCACTGAGGGGCCTTACATGGTCATTCACAACCCTGCAAGACTAACACACCCACACCCTACACTGTTTCATGAATATTATTAATTCACATGTATAATCCCATCTCGTATTCATATTCCATCCTCAGACCTCACACCAGCACACAGCCACTCTCTCCTGTCCTGATGCCTGTCCTATATCTTCTAATGTTGGAAAGCATTTCCTTTCTATTCCAGTGAGATTTGCCCCATCGCCCCAGAATCTGGCGTCCGCACGAGGTAACCACATTGTGGACTGGCAGCTGCAGCGAGCCAGCTGTAGCACGGCGCGCTATGGAGCATTTTAATGTGATCAGATAGATTAGAAGGAATCCTTTACTGCTGACAAGGTGTTAACTGTAGCCGACGTCTTAAGGCTCTTTTCCAATATGCCAAGGACTGATGGGAACAAAGAGAAAGACACAGGAGTCTGAACCAGTTTGGAAACAATGTGACACAATGACACTCATCAGTACACAAACTTGACCGTGACCTCGGTGACGTGTTTGTCTGGATGTGAAGCCGTGAGGTGTAAGGGGGGCTCTGAATGGGACAGCATGGTTGTGGAAGGGCAGGAAGCTCTGCATGTCTTGAGTTCATGAAACTTTCCTTGGTGTGATGTCCAGACAGGTTTTTGTTTCAGTCCCATCACACTGACCGCCGCTCGTTCAGGAGATTTGTTCATCTAGTTCTCATACGGTCTGATAACAAATAAAATGCCACACACACACACACGCACACACACACACACACACACACACACACACACACACACACACACACGCACACACACACACACACACACACACACACACACACGCACACACAATACTTTCTCCACAAATAAAAATCTCCACATTATGTCTGGCTACACAGCCTGTTGTGTTATAGACATGGTAATGATTATTATGTCAAGCTAGCAATCAATGCTAGGATGCTAATAATGCTAGCTTGCCGTCTAGGCTAATGCATAGCCAGTGTTTAGCAAGTTAGCTTACCAGAGCTAGCGAGAGGAAGAGAGAGCTTGTATGTTCATGATAACTCATCAAGAGACGTCTGAACATTTGATCTTTGTGTTATAAGTTATGCTGCATCTTCTCAATGTGAATGTCATAATGCAAATCAATTACTGGCAGATAAAATAGTTCACACTTAGCCAGGCTATGACAGTACATTTCCATTTGTTAAAAATAAAATATGGTTAGCGTAGCATAATCAATCAAGCTGTTGTATTTGAATAAACTTTGCTTAGTTACACTGACATGCTGTGACTTGTCTTCTTTTTTGTGGGTTCACCAGAGCTTTGTGTACTTTATAGAATATAAAGCCTAAACCTGAATGCTCTGCCATAAAAAAAAGTATTTCCTGTATTTTAAATACATGTATTGTATTTTGTTACATTTTCTGGCACCAGTGTTTTGTATTTTATTTTGATAACATATTTGATAGGTATTTTGTATCAAAATACATTTTTAAGTATTTTTGCCCATCTCTGTACACAGTACTACACAGGAAACTGTACTACACAGCCGGCCGTGCATTTATCATCACAGAAAGAACTCAAATCCACTCCATGTGGAAAGATGCCTCTAGAAATGAAGCCGCCCCTCCGGCTCCTCCTCCTCTGTGGACAGGTAGACAGAACTCAGGTGAAACAAAGAATACAAAAGTTATGACTCATCCGAAGTGGAAGAAATGCATTTTCATCCGTTTTCCAGAATTTAGTGGGATGTGTGACATCAGCACTCTGCAGACAGCTTTCAGCTCAGCGGGAACCTTTTCAAAAGCCTCAGGAACTCAACAGGACAACACGAGCGCTTGTGATTGGCTACAAGAAGCGCCTTTTCAAACCCTGGGAACAGACACGACGACCTCTCTTCCACACCGGAGCAGCTATCTCGCCGCTTTGGTGAACGGTACGCCGTGTTCCTCCACGGTGAAGCAGTGCGGACGCATGAGTTCCAAGATAAGACCACGGGCGAGAGGTTTGTCAGAGTGAAGTCAAGGCGAAGGCGCAGCATTTACTAAAATGTCATACTGTCTGTTCATTCTCATGTGGCGAGCGTCAGGACCGGACGCCGCCGAGTCGAGGACAGCGAGCAGCGTTGTCTGTGTTGGAGCGATGGGAGGAGAATGATATGTAAACATCTTCGTTTACTTCAAGGACTCTTTAAAGCTGCAGATTATCAATAAAAAGCAGATTTTTGTGAGGATTTCTTTGCTTTATCCAGCTCAACATATTTGTCTGGATGATTTGTTTTTCAGGTAATGTGGTTGAAGCAAAATGAATAGAAGGTTTCCTCTTGGAGAATATGCCACATACAGCATTTAATAAAAAGTGTTTTTTTTACATTACATTTTTTTTACATGTTGCACTTCAATGAGCCCAGAGAAGGAGATTACATCTCAGTGTCCCTCTTTCAAACCGCTGTGGTTGTTAATGCCACATTAAACGTTAATGCAGAGCACACAGAAGCAAATATCCCAAAACGTTGCTTTGTTCTTCATTCCCATCCTGTTCTTAGTTTACAGTTCTGCTTTCCCTCCTCATCCCTGAAGAGACTAGATAACAGATTAAATGAATAGACGTATAGATATGTGACCTGGTGATGAATCCCCCACAATACTCAGAATAAACTGGAGCCAGAGGCTAAATACCAAACAAAAGCTTTATTAACAACTAGAGCTAAAATTATTAAAATCAAAAGTGCACAAACCAAAAGTCAGTCTTGTGTTACTTAAACTGCGTAAGAGAGGAGGGCGACAAAGCTACAGTAAATAAAGACACACAAACAAAATAGAATATACTCAGGCACAGCAAACCAACCAAAGTACAACAATAATAAAATGCCGATGTAAAATGGCTGCCCTGTCACTCGGCCTCTCTCCTCAGCCAACAGAATTATAAACTGCCTGGTAAAAACAGTGGTGTTTCTTTAAAAACAAAGAAAGAAAGCATTACAACACATACCAACAACACATTACAACAACACTAAACACACTAAAATCATGCTTTTAAAACCTGCATCAAAATAAAAGACAGCTCCCCAAATTAGTCTCCACATGGCTGGTCTCAGCTGCTCTCAGGTGTGCTTGCTATCAAAGGCGCAGGTGAGCTTCCCTTTTTAAAGGCCCTGCCTCCCTGCATGGGTCCCAAATGTCAGGCTGCCCATGGCCTGCCTTACCACATATAGATTAATAGAGGTTCTACCTGTTCTAACATATTTTTATCATTCAAGCGCAATACAAAAGGTCTGGCAGGGTGAAGACAGGGTTTTGTTAGTTAACTCAGGTTCATTTATGACACTTTCTGCTATCATCTGTTGTAATTAGAGTTGTGTTACTTTTCACCTGTAGATATTAAATATTGGAGCACTATTTAACCTTATTAGACCAGAAGAGTGCCACACAGCAACATGAGGAACATCTTCAAACATTTAAAAAGAAGACGCCCTGAATGTTATGAAGAGGCTTATTATTTAGCTTTTACACCATAACAAACTGCTAACGTTACTGTACACCATAACAAACTGCTAACGTTACTGTACACCATGACAAACTACTAACATTACTGTACACCATGACAAACCATGACAAACTACTAACGTTACTGTACACCATGACAAACTACTAACGTTACTGTACACCATGACAAACTACTAACGTTATTGTACACCATAACAAACTGCTAATGTTACTGTACACCATGACAAACTACTCACATTACTGTACACCATGACAAACCATGACAAACTACTAACGTTACTGTACACCATGACAAACTACTAACGTTACTGTACACCATGACAAACTACTAACGTTACTGTACACCATAACAAACTGCTAACGTTACTGTACACCATGACAAACTACTCACATTACTGTACACCATGACAAACCATGACAAACTACTAACGTTACTGTACACCATGACAAACTACTAACGTTACTGTACACCATGACAAACTACTAACGTTATTGTACACCATAACAAACTGCTAATGTTACTGTACACCATGACAAACTTCTAACGTTACTGTACACCATGACAAACTACTAACGTTACTGTACACCATGACAAACTACTAACGTTATTGTACACCATAACAAACTGCTAATGTTACTGTACACCATGACAAACTTCTAACGTTACTGTACACCATGACAAACTTCTAACGTTACTGTACACCATGACAAACTGCTAATGTTACTGTACACCGTGACAAACTGCTAACGTTACTGTACACCGTGACAAACTGCTAACGTTACTGTACACCATGACAAACTTCTAACGTTACTGTACACCATGACAAACTGCTAATGTTACTGTACACCGTGACAAACTGCTAACGTTACTGTACACCATGACAAACTACTAACGTTACTGTACACCATGACAAACTACTCACATTACTGTACACCGTGACAAACTGCTAACGTTACTGTACACCATGACAAACTACTAATGTTACTGTACACCATGACAAACTGCTAACGTTACTGTACACCGTGACAAACTGCTAACGTTACTGTACACCATGACAAACTGCTAACGTTACTGTACACCGTGACAAACTGCTAACGTTACTGTACACCATGACAAACTACTAACGTTACTGTACACCATGACAAACTGCTAACGTTACTGTACACCATGACAAACTGCTAACGTTACTGTACACCGTGACAAACTGCTAATGTTACTGTACACCATAACAAACTGCTAATGTTACTGTACACCGTGACAAACTGCTAATGTTACTGTACACCATGACAAACTGCTTACGTTACTGTACACCATGACAAACTGCTTACGTTACTGTACACCGTGATAAAACTGCATTCCCGGGGGAAAAGTGGTAAAAAGTCTTTGTTCTTTTTTCAATAATGCTGTCAGCACATCTTCCAGACACATGATGAGCACCGAGCCTGAAGCACCAGCATGTTTCATTTGACTCATTTGAGTTTCTAGACTTTGGCGGCTTGCGGATGACAAGATGTATGTGTTTTGGTTTTTAGAAGCACATCTCTGGTAAAACGGGAGGCTAATTTGCATACAGGCTCCCGCACCGATATTCATGCTAATGATTGATAATGTTTCATTAATGCAAAATATTCTCTGCCAAAGATCTAAACAAATTGTGGCAATTTAGTCTTTGCAATGTGTGGTATCCATCATTTCCACCAGGAAGGATCGTGCATCAATGTCATTTTCCTTTCTCAGAGGTTCGCAGGTCCGGAGGCAGCAGATGCACATTTCTGGCAAAAGAAAATCAAAAGGTTTTTTTTCCCAAAGCCTGATAGCATTTTCTGAATTGTTTATGTGCTAAATGATTTACCTGGAGAGTGAGGCTTTGATTTCAACACTTGTTATGTATACGATTAACAATTTATGAACACAGAATTTAACATGGATTAAAAAACAATGTTGGTGTATGTGTTGTTTTCTCCAGACCTGCCGAAGACGCAAAGCAGGAGAAGAGAGAACACCTTCCTCTCAATAAACAGGCGGTGTTTCAACACTGTAATGAGGAAGAAGTGATTGAGTTGTGCATTTTAAATGTGGGCTCTGATCACAAAGTAAAAAAATAACAATGGAAGCAACTACACGAATATCTTCATTCTTAGGATAAATTCCATGTATAATTCATGGTTCATAGATAAGTGTCATTCCACGAGTTACATCATGTTAACAACTCCACACGAGACTGTCTGCCCACCGTGTCCAGAAGAGTTCTGTCGTATGAAAGATGAATACCTCGTCAAGTCAATGAAAGGAGGCCGTATTATTGTATTATAATATTGTATTATGTCAACTAATGATAACACATCATGCAACAGTTTTGGGAGAGAAAGTGTCTTCTTTGTGAGGGAAACGTAACCTCAACCTCCACAGTGTGAATCCAGCTGGTTGACTCTCTGGATGCTTTAAGCATGCAGGCGATAATACAAATATACCACGAGTGATTAATGTATTCTACGACTAACAATTTACACAATACATAACAATCTGACTGCTCATGTCTCTCCTATTTTTTTCTTGTTTGCTCATTTTTTCAGACTGTCATTTGCACCATTTTTTTTTCTACAGCAAACCAAAGAGATAAAACTTCCAATAAAACCTTTTTTCTCTTCTGGATTTTGCATGAAAAATCCTTTTCTCGGCTAACAGGATGTGTTCTGTACGGTTGGATAATAAAACTGTGTTCACTCTGGATGTGGAAGCCCAGAGACGCAACGACATGTCCAGAGAAGCTTTGTGTCCAAACCAGCTGTCACACACGAGTCTGGCTAGAAAATACAACTTAAAAAAAATGACGTATTAATGATCTGATTCTGATTAATGAATATATTTATCTTTTGTTCTAACGGTTAACTCAAGCCGTAGCCGTTAATATCTGAGGAAGATATAACAGCGTATTAGTTTCACCATTACTTTAATTTAACCTCATCTGTCAGTCTCTGTTCTCAGCTTATCAAGCTCGCTGTTGGTGCCTTCGGGCCTGTGGATTGACTTCACCAACAAAGAGTGAATTCATCCACTGAACCCGACTTTGTTTGAAATGCCTCAACACCGACACCAGAGGGAAAAGGCAGCATCCCTGCAGGGATGAGGTAATCTGGTTTTGAGTCAGCCTAATGCAGACACACTCGTCCCGATGTCACTAAGAGGTGCACCAGCTGCTGATGTGTGTGAAGAGCCCTCCTGGCAGTCACCTGTGAATGATGCCTGCCAGCCCGACCTTCACGAGCCTCCGTGCACGTTCGGCTGAGGTCGAGGAGGAAGTGGAAATACTTCATCCAGTTGTCAGTTCAGGAGATCGATCACCGGGGACAGGTCGTTGTTCTTCTCAGTGGTTAAGAGGACAGAGGTCTATCCCTGAAGTACAGCAGGAGCTTCGGGCCGGGCCGCCTCCTGGAGCACCAGCGCCTGGACTAATCATGAAGGTGCAGCAAGGAGGAGATTCAGGGACCCTGGAGGGGTCGACTATATCACACAGCAGAATATTTGTTTGTGTTGTTGTGAATCCTTTTGCGCAGAAGAAGATTAGGTAGCAACTGAGCAACTGAGCGATGCCATTTTGTCTGAGCTTTCCCAGCCGTGGCTCTGGCCTCCAGCACCGCTGTAAAGAACCTCAGTAATCTTTGATCTGGACTTTATCTCCCACTTGGACCGCCTTTTCTCACCTGCTTAACATTTAAAAATATCAGGCTCATTTTGTCTCGAAGTGATGCAGATAATTTGTTTCACACATGTGTTACTTCCAGACTGGATCGCTGTAACACATTATTCTGCTTCTCAAACATAATGTATACCGCCTGCATAGAGCGTGTTAACTATATCATGTTGTTCATTCTGTACACATTATATATTTTCTGTCCCTCCGGACAGTGGGATCCTCCTCCGCTCCTCTATCTGAGGTTTCTTGATTTCCCCTCGATGTGAGGTCCCTGGACAGATGGATGTTGGAGAGATTGTAAAGCCCTCTGATGCAAATGTGTGATTCGGGGCGATACAAAATAAATTGAATTGTCTTGAAAAGAGAAGTGAAACCATTGTTGTTCAACGGTCTCTCCATCACTGCATGTGAAGGAGGCATGGAGCGTTGCAGACATGCGTTTAATTGACAAGGCTGCCCGACAGGCAAAGAAACAAATAGATAGAACAGAATGTATATAACGTTAAAAATACTATTCTTTATTTATGTTAGGCAAACAATGTGACAAACGGGAAGGAGAGGAAGAGAGAAAGTTTCATCTGTGAAAATAAAGGGAGAGATGGAGAAACTTCCTGTGGTGGAGAAGAGGAGAAGCTATTTGTGAATCTTGACTGTTTTGACTGTCACTGATCTATTCTGGCTTCTTATAGGTGCTTCAGAAAACAAGTTTTTTCTCACACGAGGCTCAACCTGCAGACGTCAGGTACCGGATTGTTGTGCCACCGCATGCTGTCAGAAATACGTGATCGGACATCACTGAACTGTTGAAAATATGTCTGAATGACAGAGAATCACTGAATTGTGAGATCAATTGCTGCTTGAGAAAACTATTGACTGAGCGATCCACAGAGGAGGGAACAAGAACAGAGGTAAGAGCGAGCGGATGATGAAAACATGTACATTTAGCGAGGATCAGGGCGAAAGCTTCTGTCACAAGTTTAACTAACAGTTTAAAACCCTGCAGACAAGCAAAAGCTTCGCATCAATACTCACCATGCAGTAATTGCAGCAGTGACACAAATAACGACCACGTGCAGAAGAGCATCAAACAATATTGATCACTGATGGTTAGAAGTCCAACATTTCAAAAATAATTTGTATGTGAGCTTTTTACAGTCAAAGGGAAGTTTTTTAGAAATATGGTGCAGCTGGCCAGCTCTCCATGTGAGATCAATATGAGCTGAATTAATGGGCAACTTAACAAGGCACTTAAAAGCCTCTTAACAGGACAGATAAAAACCCAGTGAACTTTGAAAGGTAATGAACATTTTTTATCCCTATGAAGCTGCTGGCTTTATTAGCTGAAACAAATGGAGCAGGCACTTAAATCAGACACTGATATTGACTTCTAAATAAATTAAGGTCGCTAGAAATACAACAGAGGTATTTTTATTCGGCTTTGCAGCAAATCCAGAGGTGCAGGCAAATGTTGAAGCTGTGACATGTTTATTTTGTTGTTGTATTTCTTCCTCCAGCGCTCCACGAAGACTCCTCAGAAGCAGGCACCATCTCACAACATCTGCAGCTTGAAGAACGGAGCTCAGATTCATCATGTCAAACGGTTTCCAATTGGAGCAATCACAATGACGTCCAGTCATCATATTTGTTTGTTCCAGAACTATTTGGCTCGTTTCCCTTCAACGAGACGTGAGCTCCCCAGAACGCCTCATTTGAGAAATCGAGCGGCAGCTCAAAAAAGATGTATATTTGGGAATTTCCCGTCGTGTCTAATGCATATTTGTGTCTTTCTCTGCTTTAGCCATCAATGCGGGGTCCATGTGGGGTCCATGTGGGGTCCCTGTGGGGTCCCTGTGGGGTCTGTGTGGGGTCCATGTGGGGTCCCTGTGGGGTCTGTGAAGGGTCCATGTGGGGTCCCTGTGGGGTCCCTGTGGGGTCCATGTGGGGTCCCTGTGGGGTCCCTGTGGGGTCTGTGTGGGGTCCATGTGGGGTCCCTGTGGGGTCCCTGTGGGGTCCATGTGGGGTCCCTGTGGGGTCCCTGTGGGGTCCGTGTGGGGTCCCTGTGGGGTCCCTGTGGGGTCTGTGTGGGGTCCATGTGGGGTCCCTGTGGGGTCTGTGTGGGGTCCATGTGGGGTCCCTGTGGGGTCTGTGTGGGGTCCCTGTGGGGTCTGTGTGGGGTCCATGTGGGGTCCCTGTGGGGTCTGTGTGGGGTCCATGTGGGGTCCCTGTGGGGTCTGTGTGGGGTCCCTGTGGGGTCTGTGTGGGGTCCATGTGGGGTCCCCACATGGGGTCTTTGTGGGGTCTTTGTTTAAAGGGATGTGACTTTGACTAAAATCAGACTCTAAACTTAAGATCATGTCTCACAACTGCTGAACTGGTGTCAAAGTCAAGAGCTCGGTGGTAAAAAGGTGCTGATCTGGTCGTATGTTGACAGCATGTTGTTTTGCACATGAAATGCATGCTACGGCCAAAACCAAAGAACTCCCGTCATGATGATGTCAAACTACTGATGAACGCATGGACCAACCAGATGACTTCTGTCCGATGCCATTTGAAAGAAAATGGCGATGTGAATTTGTGTACTTCACTTAAAGATTGTGGAAAGAGCAGAAATTGGCAGAAATTTAAGGATTTTTCATTTTAATTAAATGAAAATGGCCCCAAGATGTGCAATATTAAATGTTAAACAGCAAATAGATAACAGCAATAGCCTCCCACCCCAAAAAACAAAAACAAATGTTCATATGTACCCTGTATACAATTAATTAATTAATAAATTGTTGACTACGTCAACATGTGAACAAAATACCTGCTTTATGGGAGCATTGGCAAAGAAACCGGCCTGGACAACTTGAAGCAACCTCGTCTGACTGAGAGAGTCCTCACTGCTATGAATCCTGTCAAGTCTCACAACAGGTTGCATGAAGGAAGCCTCTCTTCTCGTCTCCATGTGGATCTTAAGGATCTTTGGAGGGGTTTGAACCCATGAGGGGTAAAAGGGTCATACATATCATTACGGATTAAAGCTGGCCATGCAGGACGGAGAGCAAAGACCAAGTCCAGGCCAAGCGGATCTCTTCTCTTATGAGTTAAGGGAAGAAGAAGCCGTTCATATTTGATCGACAGGCCTTCATGTGTTATGGACTTATTGTGGTATGACTGTTCCTGCCTATACACCGTGATTCAGAGAAACAACGTCATTGTTTGTTGAGGATGCTCTTGAGGAAAACGTTCGTAGGTCGTCTTAAGCACTGAAACAAATCACTAGTCCTGTTATGTGTATGGTGAGGGAGGTAAGAAGTAGGAACATACTAATGTGTACCTATTACAACCCTAACACTCGTGTCATGTCTTATAAACCAGCCCAGAATGCTAACAGGACTACAGATAAATATGTGAATGTCATCCAGAGGAAGGACCTCCAGGAAAGGCCTACACCATTACCCTTTGATGAGAAGCAAGTCCATCTCATTTCTCAGTAAGCCAATTCAATGTTCAAGAACAGATTAATAGCAAACTGCATTAATTGAATGACACAGGGAGCGCCAAGGAGAACCCCATGAAAACACATTTACATAATGTTCATCACTGCCGCTGCACCAGCCCCTCCAGTCTCAACCGGGCTCTAGCCCTCAAGATTGCAGATTTTTGACGGGAGCGACAAACTTTGTTTGGTAAATTCTACAGAGCTGTGATGGGAGCCCCGCTCCCACTAGCAGATGCTCCTTTTGCTATGATCAGTGTGCTAAACACTGGATAATAAAAACTTTAATGAGTTCAATGCAAACTTTCTCTCACTCACTCACAGCTGCTTTGAGAGCTGCAAATCCATCCATTATTACAGGTAAAACAACACGGAGCGAGAGGGAGGCAACTGTGGTCATTAGCGCTGACAAATGAAAGGCCTGGGGATCCGGGTAATTCATCTGGAGCAGAATATTCTGCTTCCAAAACCAATAAAGAAGAGGTTTTGGACCAATACAGAGAGCTCAAACCTTTAAACAGTTAGACTTGTGTCGTATGCTCTTCCAATATGGTCCCATGGGAAGGCTGGTGAAGACCTCAGGACATCCCATGTGTCATGTTATGCATTCTACGCTTTTCACAATTCATTTTACAGGTAAACCTTATGGTTGGATTTACTCAGCAAAACCACCTAAGTGAAGCAAAAACATCATGGCTGGCTCACATATAACACGTCATAAACCAGTGAACACGTATGAAACCAACTCATTCAGTATTGTGTTGTTCATGTATTGTGTTGTTTATGTATTATGTTGTACATGTATTGTGTTGTACACGTGTTATGTTGTATATGTATTATGTTGTGTATGCATTGTGTTGTGTATGCATTATGTTGTATATGCATCATGTTGTATTGTTTTGTATATGTATTATGTTGTATATGTATTATGTTGTGTATGCATTGTGTTGTGGATGCATTGTGTTGTGTATGCATTGTGTTATATATGCATTATGTTGTATTGTGTTGTATATGTATTGTGTTGTGGATGCATTGTGTTGTGTATGCATTGTGTTGTATATGCATTGTGTTGTGTATGCATTATGTTGTATTATGTTGTGGATGTATTGTGTTGTACATGTATTATGTTGTGGATGCATTGTGTTGTGGATGCATTGTGTTGTGGATGCATTGTGTTGTGTATGCATTGTGTTGTATATGCATTATGTTGTATTGTGTTGTATATGTATTGTGTTGTGGATGCATTGTGTTGTGTATGCATTGTGTTGTATATGCATTGTGTTGTGTATGCATTATGTTGTATTATGTTGTGGATGTATTGTGTTGTACATGTATTGTGTTGTACATGTATTATGTTGTGGATGCATTGTGTTGTGGATGCATTGTGTTGTGGATGCATTGTGTTGTGTATGCATTGTGTTGTATATGCATTAGGTTGTATTGTGTTGTATATGTATTGTGTTGTGGATGCATTGTGTTGTGTATGCATTGTGTTGTATATGCATTGTGTTGTGTATGCATTATGTTGTATTATGTTGTGGATGTATTGTGTTGTACATGTATTATGTTGTGGATGCATTGTGTTGTGGATGCATTGTGTTGTGTATGCATTGTGTTGTGTATGCATTATGTTGTATTATGTTGTGGATGTATTGTGTTGTGGATGCATTGTGTTGTGTATGCATTGTGTTGTATATGCATTGTGTTGTGTATGCATTATGTTGTATTATGTTGTGGATGTATTGTGTTGTACATGTATTGTGTTGTACATGTATTATGTTGTGGATGCATTGTGTTGTGGATGCATTGTGTTGTGGATGCATTGTGTTGTGTATGCATTGTGTTGTATATGCATTAGGTTGTATGCCTTCTGTCAGCACGGTGGCCTGAAGGCCTCCAGGTAACGGCGTTGTGTGTCTTGCTGCTCTGACTGGAGGAATCACGGCTGGAGTGGATCAAAGCAGCAGGTCTGCAGGTCTCTCCTGTTGTGTTGCATCTCCCATGTAGCAACAGGAATGTGTAAAATGAGAGAAGTGAGAGCTGAGTTTTAAATGATGACTTCTCTGTGTTTCCAGGACTTGGAGCAAAATACATATCAGCCAATGAGATCGATGTCCGCGTTTACAGATTTGATGACACCTTCATAAGGTAACTGTCCCTCCTGGCTCCCTGAGGGTCAACAGGGCAACGCAGATGACACAACCAGGGATGCATCATCATCTGGTTTTGTGCCTGACGCCAGTGGATCAAAGTGGGACACAACTTTTCTCTGGATGTCATCTTTAGGGACTCATCAGTGACGTCAAGTCTGTGGAAGAAGCTAAGCTAACTGATGTCATCGCCAAGCTAACTGGCCTCGTCCCTGTGTGTGCACGGTCTGCATTCAGCCCGGAACCGATGCCGTCCCATGTCGACAATCTCAACTATTGAAACATGATTTTTATTTTCTTTGTAACGCTGTAGAGTCCAGTGGAAAGTACATTTTTATCCAAGGTCCCTCACGGACAATGAATCAGGGCTAAAGGCATTTCAGCAGACTGCTTAGCCTCCACAGCTGACTCAATGCAATGCACTCACCTGAACTATGGTTTTATCTGCAACTTTAATAGTTCCCCGAAACAGCCCCGCTCTTTAAAAGTCTCGATCTTAACCACGGAGGCTCAAAGATGCTGGCTGCTAACACACACACACACACACACACACACACACATATATATCTATATATATATATATATATATATATATATATATATATATATATATATATATATATATATATATATATATATATATATTACTCTACTTCCTGTGACTTTGTGGTCACAGACAGAGTGGACATCCCCGTCACTGATTGCAGTAATATAACCGCGGTTGGCTTTCACCCAACTTTTAAACCTGTCTTTAAAAAGCACACTAATATTTGTATGCAGTTAAAGAAAAGAAAAGAAAAGAAAGTTCCACAGCAAAGACAAACCAAGTGAAAGAGAGCCTCAATAAATCCCAGACTGTCTGTCCAGCCCTGAGTGGCCCTGCTGCAGCAGGAACCTCCCTGACAGGCTGTTCCACCCTGTGGACACACTGTGCTCGCGTTCCTCCAACCAAAAAAACCACATAAATCATATGAAGTACTCTTTGTGGGGGAAAGCCCAGAAGCCCTGGTTGAGTTGCTCTCTGTTCCAGCTTGCCCGAGTAATACAGACAGCAAATTTAGCTGAGGCCCGCAGCACCGGATCTCCTGGGCACCGAGTGACAGATTTAACAATGGCAGCTCCAGCTATTGTTATTTAAGGCTTCGTTTCGGTCGGATCCACGCTCGCTGGGAATACGTAAGGAAACCAATATCTGTTATTCAAATGCCTCCAGACTGTGTCGTCTTGTCAGTTGAAGCAGATCACATTCATGTAATATTGTGTATTCCTATTTCTGTTTTTAGGTTCCCCAGGATACCACATCTGTGGTTGAAGTACAATCTGAAGAAAGCAAAGCAGTTAAAGGGAAGTGCAGAGGCAGGCGGCTACAACTCTTTAAAATACAGTTCAAAAGCTTCTGACTGTGACTCCACGCAACTCACACTTGGGTCTATAAATAATGCACTCTTTCTTTAAATACGACGGCTCTATGAATATATTAACAGGATATAGAGAAAGTGTTGCAAAAATCTCAGGGATTTCATACATGCAACTCACAATCATATTTAATGAATATGTTCTATAAAAAAGCCTCATTATGAAGTCATTATTATGGTCTGGATCCATGCTGAAGAAAAGAAAGTGTTGAAGAATTCCACATGTGTTTGTTTTGATAGAGAGACACTCGGATCGCTCAGTGACGTAACACACCTGGGCTGGAGTCTGCCTGAAGAGTTACACCAAAATCCTTCCAAACGACTCGACAGACTTTGTTGCTCCTCTCAAACCAGACTTGATAATATTACAAATGGCGTAACAACTGAGAGACCAAACATTAGTCTGATGAGCATTTTACACAGGATGAAAATGATGATGCATGATGTGCTGTAATCATGCAGAGGAACGCGATCCTCCATGAAGCCCTGTGCACTGCAGCCTCTTGAGGGGAAACAAACCCGGAGCGGCGCTGTCTGTCTGGCCAGCTGCTTAACCGGGATAACACACTGAGCACCCGCAAGGTCTTTGCTCTCTTTGTTAAGTGCATGGGAAGTACACGGAGACAGATCACATCTTCAACACACTGTGAGTACCGCCACCTGTCTCCAGGTTTGCATTGCTTCATGGGATATGTCCAGTGTCACATGTCGGTTCCCAATATCTCATACGTTTGGCCTTGTCGCTGTTTATTGGGTTGAGATCAGCTGTTATCAACACATTTTCAGCGTTATCACATTTTACTGTGCCATGAAATGTGGAATCAAAGCCTGACAACGAGCACTGCTGCACACAAGAGACTCAGGTGATGATTGAGCTACTGAAAGGTCGAGCGTCTGACAGCAAGACCAGTACGGAAAGCCAGTTATTAATGTGCACTCATTTAATGGGTACAATGTACATAATAGTATTATATATATAAATATACATTTGACTTTAGTACTGCGGTTAATGCTATTCTGAATACATTCTAATCTTTCTGTCAGCGTTATGATCACTGTCGTCTTATTACGTGATTATAAGTTACTAGAATGCTTTGCTGTCGAATGAACTTGCCAACAGGACAAACATCTTCTCAACATCTCAACATCTTCTCAACATCTTCTCAACATCTTCTCAACCTCCACAGCAGCAGTTAAATTAACATGAAGGCTGCAGAAATATTACTCTACAAACTAAATATAGCACTTTACAATAACTACACACTTAGCATTAGCAAAGCACAAGTAAACACTTAATTCATCATCATAAAGCATTGTTGCAACATGAATACTCATTAGTAACTCATTAGTATGAAAGTATGGAAACCCAACCATGTTTATGAAATGCATACTAATGAGTTACTACTGAGTACTGGAACAGTGCTTTATAATTTATGAATTCAGTTTTCATTCATGCTGTCCTGCTAAATAGCGTGTACTTATCGAAATGAAAACTCCTAGTTTAGTAAACTGTGTGCAAAGAGTAGTACTTCTGCATGTGTAGTATTGATTCTCTGTCATGTGACACGAGACTATGCCTTCTAATATCAATCATGTTTATTTCACCATGACCAAACAAAATGGCCTCCATTGAACTTATAGAAGAAATGGAGCAGCCTTTAGTCTGAGAGTATCTCCAGTTCATTGAAGAATTGCTGGTTTGTGTTTTTAAGAAAGCATTTCCTTGAGTTTGAGAGGCTCTTGACGTATGTTTCTGTTAGTACATAGTGTCATGATGAGAGGAAGACATGTTTCTGTTAGTACATAGTGTCATGATGAGAGGAAGACATGTTTCTGTTAGTAGATGGTGTCATGATGAGAGGAAGACATGTTTCTGTTAGTACATAGTGTCATGATGAGAGGAAGACATGTTTCTGTTAGTACATAGTGTCATGATGAGGAGAAGACATGTTTCTGTTGGTACATAGTGTCATGATGAGGAGAAGACATGTTTCTGTTGGTAGATGGTGTCATGATGAGGAGAAGACATGTTTCTGTTGGTAGATGGTGTCATGATGAGAGGAAGACATGTTTCTGTTAGTACATAGTGTCATGATGAGAGGAAGACATGTTTCTGTTAGTACATAGTGTCATGATGAGGAGAAGACATGTTTCTGTTGGTACATAGTGTCATGATGAGAGGAAGACATGTTTCTGTTAGTAGATGGTGTCATGATGAGGAGAAGACATGTTACTGTTGGTAGATGGTGTCATGATGAGAGGAAGACATGTTTCTGTTAGTAGATGGTGTCATGATGAGAGGAAGACATGTTTCTGTTAGTACATAGTGTCATGATGAGAGGAAGACATGTTTCTGTTAGTAGATGGTGTCATGATGAGAGGAAGACATGTTTCTGTTAGTACATAGTGTCATGATGAGAGGAAGACATGTTTCTGTTAGTAGATGGTGTCATGATGAGAGGAAGACATGTTTCTGTTGGTAGATGGTGTCATGATGAGAGGAAGACATGTTTCTGTTGGTACATAGTGTCATGATGAGGAGAAGACATGTTTCTGTTAGTACATAGTGTCATGATGAGGAGAAGACATGTTTCTGTTGGTAGATGGTGTCATGATGAGAGGAAGACATGTTTCTGTTAGTAGATGGTGTCATGATGAGGAGAAGACATGTTTCTGTTGGTAGCTATGTGTCATGATGAGTCTAGACAGCAGAGAGAGGAGCTGCTGTCTAGACTCAGCAGACCTCACCTGGAGAGGGTTTCCTCACGAGCTGGAAGCTGCTTTCATGTCGTCAAGAACCTGATCAAGAGCTGGTTTTACAACCAGAAGCCCATGGGCACACAGGATTCAGACTTGGTAATTGTGCCTCATGCTGATTTCACTTTTTCTAATTCAAATGAAGACGTCCATCATTCTGCAATGAGAGTGAAGTTTCCAGCACCTTCTATGGTGCAACATCAATCTTCCCATTGCAACTAAGAGGTGTGGAAGAGAATTACACCTTACAATATGCTGCGCATCAGAGTGCTGCATCTCCTTCCTGTTGATGTAATGACTCCCCTCAATGACTGATGGACGCTCCACCTGTCCTCTCCTCGGGGTGCTGGCGGGCTGGAGTCAGAATAAAAAACGCCAGTGACATAAAGCGAGTTACGGTCCTCTCGGGGATCAGAGAGAAGCACCACACGGATGCAAACTGCAGGGATCTGTACAAACATGCTCTTCAAATGACAGCAAAGAGCTGATTATCGCCCCACGCAGCGGAGCAGGGAAGACAAACAGCAACATGCAGAAGACAACAGATGTCGGTCCAATTTGCGTCTGAACGGAGTTAGATTGCAAGTTGTTCACTCTCCATTTTATCCAATTTCTCGATTTGTCACAGACGAAGTCCGATCGCCGCTGCTGATCTCACTTCTTCTGCGCTTTGTGTTCCCGCAGAAAGGTTTGGCGATGGATGACATCAGCTGCTTTTGTCCTGCTTCGACCTCTCGGCCTCCATGTGATGGAAACTATTAGAAAACATTAGCGCGCGGCGTCTCGGCCGCACCGTGGAGATGTTGTTGTGACACTCGGCTGAGTTTTCCTTCCCCCGTACTGTAATCACAACAGAACAGCGTTGACGAGGTGACGCAGGGTCCAGGTGGAGCGCCCTGATGCATAATGCACCTCGCAGCATCGCTCACGCGCGTCTTGACTTCCGCTTTCTCACGCGAGAGGCCGCCATGAGTCATGCAAGGCCGCTGCATCGTACCGACATGACTGCGGCGTCCTGGTACCGGCGGAGATCCGCTGCAGGTAACAAGAAGTGAGAACTGCTGCATGCCGACTGTTCCAGGTACGCAGCAGCAGGTCTGCATGAGCACCTGAGGCCCAACATGCGTCATGATGTTCTGCCACCAAAGCAGAGACAGAACGTGGGGTTTGCTTCCCCAACATGTCTGCCTTCCTCTCTGGACTGAACGCGTGGGAAACCTCATTTACTGACTCACTTTTGTCTTAAATAGGTTTCTAGTTTTCTAGCTCGTTGGAGTCTTCACGTCAACTTAGTTGCCCATGAAATGTACACAATAGCAATATTTTTAAACAATATATCAGAATTAATCAAATAATAAAAACCAGTGAGGGAGTCAGAAAAACTGATCTGAATATAAACATTTAGGAATCATTGACAAACAACAGGCATTTCTAACAGCATGTTGCATCATATTAATATTGATCAATTGGTCCGTAGATGAATGGATGAAAACAGAAAAGATGATGTCATCGCTGTCTTGGCAACTTTGCTTCCTCTTTTGAGACGCTCACTAACTTCATTGTCTTTTTGCAGTTTCCATCGTTACTCGAGCTGAATGTCTAAATATCCAACTGAGAACTGTGTGTGTATTAATATTAGCTGCTCTTAGATTTGAGCAATACGTCCACTTTTCATGCCGCATTACCTCTGAGACTGAAACTATACAGGAGACGCAGAACGCAGTGGATTAGAAAACATCTACATCGGTCAAGTTATGAGAAGTCTTTATGATTTATATCATGAATTGCTCTTTATAATAAATAAATAGCACTACCATCACTGGAAAGAGTGAATACAATATGTTGTGTCTCTGAGAAAAGAGGATTTGAGGAATATTGTCTTGATAGTTGAGAGGAAATAATACAAAATAATAATGCACTCACATTCCACTCACAGCATGTGCCTTATCTGCTCATATTCAAATATGCTCTTGTTTGGTTGAATCCCTTGTAGTCAGTGAAATATTCCAATTATAGCTGGTAACGTCTTGAAGTCCAGATAAGGGACGTGAACATCCAACCATCACTTGCTGAACTACTTTTTAAAACAAACATTGCATTTATTTTCATCAATACGTCTTAAATCCTTCTCTGTTAATGAAGACTGATAATTATGCATTCGCAGTCATTTCTGCCACATTAATTTAAACGAGTAAAAGCCGAACTTCCCCTTGCTGTGACATTGCTTTGGCTGGAAGCGTCCTGGAGCTCAAGATGTGTAAAGACGGGCAGAAATAGCAAAGCAGACTGAGGCCAACATTAATCATTAGAATTAACAATTTCATGATTGATGGTAATGAAAAAACTGCCTCAACTCTCCTCCCCGGTGAATTCTATTAGCCAAGTTCAACGCCCTCGTGATGCTGGAGATCTCTGCATCTCCATAACAGAAGCTGCAGTGACGCCGGTCTGGCTTCCTGCATCTGTAAACACAAACTGTCAGAAATAGAGAAAGTGTGTCGCGCTGTCTGTGTGCTGAGAAACAGACACACAACCCAATAAAGCTGAGACTTTATGACAGAACAAATGAAGCCTTTCAAAGGAAGAGCTGCAGATTTAAAAACTGCACCTTTGGATATCGTCAACATAGCGAGCCGCCCGTCATCCAGTAGGTATGCTGATTAAAGCTGCTTTAATTATGCTTTCCATATCCGGTTGGCCAGACAGAAAGTTCCTCACTCCATCTAAAGACACCGAGCCGGCGTCCTTCTGACCTGACGCCTGTTTGTCCAGCAATTAAAACCCAGGAAGTGCCGCATGTCTCCATCTCTGAGCGAAGCGCTTTGTTTTATTATTTCTCCGCTCAGATCCGCTCATCAGTGCAGCTGAGGGATCAAACAGGCCGGAATTTGCTTGAGGTGTGAATCTGAAGAAGTCCTTCGATGAGGAATACGGTAATAAGACCACTTGAACTGCCCCCGGAGGGAAACGGCACGAGGAGAGCTCATTAGGCACAATCCTGCCTTCACTCGCTGCCCCGCCACCGCGTCGAGCCGGAGGAATCCCAGCAGTCAAGTTTAAGGACGGTGAAAAAAAAGTACCAACCTGAAGAAACAAAGACATCCCGCTTGCCTGGATGCGCCTCGGTGGCACTGAAACAGACGCTTTAAAGAAAGGAGGAAAAAAAGCTGCCAAGCTGCAATTTTCCCTCCATGAGATGAAGTGAAAGTGCTCGTACCAGCAATATTTTGGATTCCCAGGTGGAGGAACAGAAGCTCTTGCATACGAAGCACATATAAACAGAAAGAAGAAAAAGACATAACAGGAAGAAAAGCTCCGGAGATAAAAATAGACTTGAAAAAAGTCTGATCAGTTTCTTTCTGAAACCTTCCTGTGAGTCGACGCTGCGGCCGACGAGACGCCGGCAGAAGCGTCTCCAGCGAGGACGAGGCGTCCTGAGAAGATCCTGAGAAGTTCCTCTGTGAGTGTTCATGAGAGCTGGAAAAGCTTGTTATACACACCAACACGGTGTGTACGTGGCCCATCGGGTCGGTCCCAACGTGAGCTTTGGTCCGAAGCATTGTTGCCTCCATGCTGCCTCCATGCTGCCTCCATGTTGCCTCCATGCTGCCTCCATGTCCATGTTGCCTCCATGCTGCCTCCATGTTGCCTCCATGCTGCCTCCATGTTGCCTCCATGCTGCCTCCATGTTGCCTCCATGCTGCCTCCATGCTGCCTCCATGCTGCCTTCATGCTGCCTCCATGCTGCCTCCATGCTGCCTCCATGTTGCCTCCATGCTGCCTCCATGTTGCCTCCATGCTGCCTCCATGCTGCCTCCATGTTGCCTCCATGCTGCCTCCATGTCCATGCTGTCTCCATGCTGCCTCCATGTTGCCTCCATGCTGTCTCCATGCTGCCTCCATGTTGCCTCCATGCTGCCTCCATGTTGCCTCCATGCTGTCTCCATGTTGCCTCCATGTTGCCTCCATGCTGCCTCCCTGCTGCCTCCATGTTGCCTCCCTGCTGCCTCCATGTTGCCTCCCTGCTGCCTCCATGTTGCCTCCATGCTGTCTCCATGTTGCCTCCATGCTGCCTCCATGCTGCCTCCCTGCTGCCTCCATGTTGCCTCCCTGCTGCCTCCATGTTGCCTCCCTGCTGCCTCCATGCTGCCTCCCTGCTGCCTCCATGTTGCCTCCATGCTGCCTCCCTGCTGCCTCCATGTTGCCTCCCTGCTGCCTCCATGCTGCCTCCATGTTGCCTCCATGCTGCCTCCATGCTGCCTCCATGTTGCCTCCCTGCTGCCTCCATGCTGCCTCCCTGCTGCCTCCATGTTGCCTCCATGCTGCCTCCCTGCTGCCTCCATGTTGCCTCCATGCTGCCTCCCTGCTGCCTCCATGTTGCCTCCCTGCTGCCTCCATGCTGCCTCCCTGCTGCCTCCATGTTGCCTCCCTGCTGCCTCCCTGCTGCCTCCATGCTGCCTCCATGCTGCCTCCCTGCTGCCTCCATGCTGCCTCCATGTTGCCTCCCTGCTGCCTCCATGCTGCCTCCCTGCTGCCTCCCTGTTGCCTCCATGCTGCCTCCCTGCTGCCTCCATGCTGCCTCCATGTTGCCTCCATGTTGCCTCCATGCTGCCTCCATGCTGCCTCCATGTTGCCTCCATGCTGCCTCCATGCTGCCTCCATGCTGCCTCCATGCTGCCATGTCTGGGTTGAGTGAAAGGAGAAGTTGTTTGTATTGACTGGGTCACTTTAACAGGTTTGAGCATCAGGTCACATGGTGGATGAGCGGTTAAGATAATGATGGATGGTCACATGGTGTTTCTGTCCAATCAGTGCTCAGCAGTGTTTTTAGGCCTTTGCATCGTTAGCAGAGGAAACATTGCAGTCGTCCAGAGCAGCTGTGAGTCTTTAAACGTGTCCATGTCCGTGAAGGCAGCAGGAGAGCGTTGTGAAGATAAAGAAGTGACAACGCGCTCAGCCTGCAGCGCCTTCACCAACGAAACTGTGACGATAAATGTGACGAATAAAACAAAATGATGCTAAATGTCCTTGAGGATAGAAACTGTGATGGTGCGTGTTGTGTTCGTGTCGACAAAACGAGACTGAAACGTGTCTTTAGACGTCGCGCCGGGACTGAAACGTCACGCTGAACTCTGTGAAGACGCGTTCAAGATCGACTCAGTGAAACATACTGCAACTCATTATCATCACGGTGTGTTCAATGTGTGTCGGTTTTTAAAGAAGTCACAATGAATCCAGTCGTTTGAAGGAGATTCATCAAGTAAATGATCATTTAAAGTGCTCATGTTAAATGTAGACGACGATAACAAGTAAACATTCAGAAATGTTGACGGTCAAACTGACTTCAAGGAAATTCTAATAATTTTTTGGGAAAAAATGAAAAGGCTCTTACTGTTAATTATAGGTATTGGAAAGAAAATCAAAATCTTCAGGTTTAACTTTTAAAAGGCGGTTTGACCGTAAATGTTGAGTTCATTTCAAAAGCCTTGAGAGCTTCAGGAGGAAACAGCTGGTTCCAACATTCAGATTAAACTCCTAATGCACTCAACATCTGCTCTGAACCTCATCACCATGATGAGATGTTATGAGATGTTATGAGATGTTAAGAGATGTTATGAGATGTTATGAGATGTTATGAGATGAGATGAGATGTTATGAGATGTTATGAGATGTTATGAGATGTTAAGAGATGTTATGAGATGAGATGTTATGAGATGAGATGTTATGAGATGAGATGTTATGAGATGAGATGTTATGAGATGTTA
>NW_027176120.1:1065935-1075935 GCF_023055335.1 Clinocottus analis
TTGCTGTACTTCCTGTATTTCCTGTATTCGCTGTACATCCTGTACTTGCTGTACTTCCTGTATTTCCTGTACTCTCTGTACTCTCTGTACTCGCTGTACTTGCTGTACTCGCTGTACTCTGTAATCGCTGTACTCTCTGTACTCGCTGTACTCTGTACTCTCTGTACTCTCTGTACTCGCTGTACTCTCTGTACTCGCTGTACTCTCTGTACTCTCTGTACTCGCTGTACTTGCTGTACTCGCTGTACTTGAGTGGTCTCCAGAAACTCGGCCGTGGCTGAGTGATGAAGCCCTGAAGGACCACCTGGCCCTGAGGTGCTACCTGGGAGCTGGTCCTCGGGCAGGTGGTGACGTTGGCGTGTTGTGGTTAGCCAGACGTGGAGGGATGGCGCTCAGCTCGCAGCTCCTCTGGCTGGAAGGTTACCGACTGGAGGAAGTTTGAAGGGCAGCTCAGCTGGAGCTCGCCGGCGAACAGGACATACTCTTCACGAGGGAAGCCATCTTGTGAAGAGATGCTCCAACAGAATGAGTGAATGAGTGCGAATGGTTGTCCAGCAGGAGAAGTCGAGTCCTTGACAGTGTGTATGGGAACGGTTGTAAATACATACGTGTGTCACGGTAATGAAGGGACACGCCAGTGTGATCACGTCTCTGTGACTTTGTTCCGTGGAGCTCTTTAACGGAGAGAACGGAGCGAAATCATCAAGGTTTTGTTCTTTTCTGACGAGCAGAAGGATGCGAGTAGAACATGACTGATCCCAGAGGTCTGTGTGCGCTTCAGGGTCTCACGTTGTCTGAGGTTTAAGGTCTAAAGTTTACGCTAATTAAATAAACAACTAAAACAGGAATAACAGCTCCATTAGCTCTTCTACTGAAGAGAATTACTCCACGCCTCCACACCTCCACGCCTCCACCCTCCACACCTCCACCCTCCACACCTCCACCCTCCACGCCTCCACCCTCCACACCTCCACCCTCCACGCCTCCACCCTCCACACCTCCACGCCTCCACCCTCCACGCCTCCACGCCTCCACCCTCCACGCCTCCACCCTCCACACCTCCACCCTCCACGCCTCCACGCCTCCACGCCTCCACCCTCCACACCTCCACCCTCCACGCCTCCACCCTCCACACCTCCACCCTCCACGCCTCCACCCTCCACACCTCCACACCTCCACGCCTCCACCCTCCACGCCTCCACCCTCCACACCTCCACCCTCCACGCCTCCACCCTCCACACCTCCACCCTCCACGCCTCCACCCTCCACACCTCCACACCTCCACGCCTCCACCCTCCACACCTCCACACCTCCACGCCTCCAGGCCTCCACACCTCCACACCTCCACCCTCCACGCCTCCACACCTCCACCCTCCACGCCTCCACCCTCCACACCTCCACCCTCCACGCCTCCACGCCTCCAGGCCTCCACACCTCCACACCTCCACCCTCCACGCCTCCACGCCTCCACACCTCCACGCCTCCACCCTCCACGCCTCCACCCTCCACACCTCCACCCTCCACCCTCCACACCTCCACCCTCCACGCCTCCACCCTCCACACCTCCACCCTCCACGCCTCCACCCTCCACACCTCCACACCTCCACGCCTCCAGGCCTCCACACCTCCACACCTCCACCCTCCACGCCTCCACCCTCCACGCCTCCACGCCTCCAGGCCTCCACACCTCCACCCTCCACGCCTCCACCCTCCACACCTCCACCCTCCACGCCTCCACCCTCCACGCCTCCACCCTCCACACCTCCACCCTCCACACCTCCACCCTCCACGCCTCCACCCTCCACACCTCCACCCTCCACGCCTCCACGCCTCCACCCTCCACGCCTCCACCCTCCACACCTCCACCCTCCACGCCTCCACGCCTCCAGGCCTCCACACCTCCACACCTCCACCCTCCACGCCTCCACGCCTCCAGGCCTCCACACCTCCACACCTCCACACCTCCACCCTCCACGCCTCCACGCCTCCACCCTCCACGCCTCCACCCTCCATGCCTCCATGCCTCCATGCCTCCAGGCCTCCACACCTCCACACCTCCACCCTCCACGCCTCCAGGCCTCCACCCCTCAGAGGCCGAGCCTGCTGAAGCCACGCCCTCCGAGGCCACGCCCGCTGAGGCCACGCCCGTCGCGCCCGCCGAGGCCGTAGCGGTTTAGTGATTTTTTAACTGGCATGAGTTGATATCTTTCTCAGCCCATTAGGATGAACTAATGAGAGGATGAACCAATGAGAGGATGAACCAATGAGAGGATGAACCAATGAGAGGATGAACTATCGAGAGGATGAACTAATGAGAGGATGAACTATCGAGAGGATGAACTAATGAGAGGATGAACTAATGAGAGGATGAACCAATGAGAGGATGAACTAATGAGAGGATGAACCAATGAGAGGATGAACTATCGAGAGGATGAACTAATGAGAGGATGAACTAATGAGAGGATGAACCAATGAGAGGATGAACTAATGAGAGGATGAACTAATGAAAGGATGAACCAATGAGAGGATGAACTAATGAGAGGATGAACTAATGAGAGGATGAACTAATGAGAGCTCTGACGTCCAGCAGGAAGAGCAAAGTACTAATGAACTCACGGCTGATGTAGTCAGACACATTTACCCATTCATCATCCTGCCACCTGCACTGCCACTGCTTCACACACACACACACTCACACACACACACACACACACACACACACACACAATACAGAAAGTACATTACAACTATGTCATTTGAAGAGTCTGGTTGTGTCGTTGGAGCCGGTAGATGGAGGATGAATGAGATCACCTTTCAATGAACATAATGTGATTTCTCAAACGTGGCCTTCATCTAACTTAATATTTGAAGTCTTAAATTCTGAACTGTTTTTTTATTCTCTTGAGTCCTAATTTTACTTTCTTATAATAATAATCTAATTTTAGAAAAAGTCAAATTCTCTGTTGACGTTTAACTCAAAGTCCTACTTGTTAAATAGCGTACTGTACATATTCACAGCACAAAATCATCTCTACAAATGTAAACGCACGACTTTCTCGTCTGGATCAGAAACTCTTCTCTTCTGTTAATATTCTGCTCTACTTCGTCCGTTTCATTGGTGGGACTTCAGTCGTCCTGTAAAGATGTGAAACATCTCTGCAGAACCTTCCAGCGGCTCAGCCGGCACACAAACACGTTGTGCTTTTAATGTGAAACATCAGGAAGAATGATTGTGTTTTATTGTCTTAACACCAATCAAAAGAACAACAAAGTCCAAAAAAATAGGTGCAACAGTTGATCTGTTAAAAAAGGAGAACCTTGGAGCTGCATAACTCGCGATCAACAGGTTTGGACCCAAAAGCAGACGAGGAGATGCAAAGGCAGCAGGTAGAGATCAATGACCTGATGAGGAGAACGAGCTGGGAGGCCCAACAAATACACAAGAATGAGGAAGCAAACAGGAGGACGAAGGAACAAGCTGAGAGGCAGACGGCTGACTCTGAAGGCTGCGCACACAAGGAACCAATGAGCTGATTCCCACTGTGGGTCAGATAAGTCACCACTGATGAGGACAGAGTCTCTCTTTCTCTACAATGGAGACTCAGCAGCTTCATGTCGTCCTCCAGAGAGACGCTTCATCCTACCGCTCATCCCTTCAATGTTTGAGCTATATGTGTTGGTAGCAGTCGCACGCCGGCCGTCACCTGCAGACTTCCTGTCCTTGTCTAAAGAATGTACCGTATGCACTAGCAGTTATTAGAAGAGGGGTATTCTCTGAATGGGATCCAGCTGAAGCTGAAGTTGTCGACAGCTCGATGTCGCCGCCGTCTAATTGGCTCTGATGGCTGGACGCCGGCTTCAAGAGCCGTGACACTGCGAGCCGGGCCGATCAAAGCGTCATCCGAGGGAAACATGGTAATTCAGATGGTGATGACAGGGTTGATGTAAATGTGTTTAGACGCCAGCAGATGTGGCAGGTACCGGATCTCCAGATGTCTTCATCCGTCCCCGGCGAGCCTTTGCAGGGACGACTCCATACACAGATGGGCCTGCCAAGACACAGGAAGTCACTGCTTTGGCCTCTGCGAGTGCTCTTGGGTCATAAAACACATGCACACCGCTTGCAGGGCTTTGCCAATGGCAGACAAGAAGCTGATGTCTGTTCCTGCAGAGCCGGTGCCAGAATGGAGGACACAGTGCTCACATCTTTGTACGGACCAAGGAATGCCTGCCTCATTTGTTTAAAAAAATTCAAATACAAATACTGAAGCGGCCGTGTAATTTTGATTCCACAGACGTCTCCTTCACAAAGGGCTTCACAGCTGCCACCAGTCTTAAAGCCTCACAGAGCAGTATTCTCAAGATGCAGCGTCATCTTTAGTGATGCCGTTGGAGAGATGTCACACAAGTCACTCACTGACGACTCCAACAGGTGCTTTGAAACTCCCTTTGTGCATTTTGATCTGTGGACACGCGTTCAGCTGTTCCCTTACTGAAACGTGAAGTAATGTTTCATGTATGTATTTGTTGGCTGTTGGTTTCCTCTCCCCTGTTGACTAGAACCACAGACTGTGGAGCTGTGCAGAGAAAGCGTAATCGTCTGTAATTGGACACTTTTGACCCTGAAAGCCGACTAACGTGTTTTGAATGGAAAGCGCTCCTCTTCATCGGTCATGACTCAAACGGTGGCGCTCCTCTCAGGGTGAGATTTGTAATACAGATACCTGCTTAGAAACAGTATTTATTAATGACACCATGGCTGTGACCCCAAATCCACACGACATAATAATGATGTGTGCCACATACTAATCAGCATAATATAATGTTTTACTGCAATTTTCTTTTAAATCTGCATAAAAGTAGGGTGGATCTGTAGAGGATAGCTGCTGTAAGACCTCACTGCAAAGTCTTTGTGTCCTTCTTTCCATGCAAATGACCAATCCATCGTTATCCATAGTTCCACGACTACATTCTGAGTATTAATATAGTATGTAAAGTTATCGAAGAGTATATAGAGGAGAGAATGAAGTCTCTCTCTTGTGTGTGTGTTATCAAAGCTGTTAGCATGGCTAGCATTGCTAGCAGGCATGAGCATATCATTTTGATTGATATCAGCTGATTGACTGGCCGGTCTCAGTTGCTTCCGACAGGTCAGACTACACCGACCACGCTGTGACGGTGAAACAGAACATTATGAATTCAAACAAACACAACTATTTGGTAAAAAGATCATGGTTTGAGTTTTAATAACTGCATAAGTCCCATAACAAAAGTATGATAAAGTCCTGTGTTTGTTCAATCAGCTGATCACATTGGATCATTCAATCAGCTGATGACATTATATCATTCAATCAGCTGATCACAGAGGATCATTCAATCAGCTGGTCTCAGTGGATCATTCAATCAGCTGATCACATTATATCATTCAATCAGCTGATCACAGTGGATCATTCAATCAGCTGATCACATTGGATCATTCAATCAGCTGATCACATTATATCATTCAATCAGCTGGTCTCAGTGGATCATTCAATCAGCTGGTCTCAGTGGATCATTCAATCAGCTGGTCTCAGTGGATCATTCAATCAGCTGATCACATTGGATCATTCAATCAGCTGATCACATTATATCATTCAATCAGCTGATCACATTATATCATTCAATCAGCTGGTCTCAGTGGATCATTCAATCAGCTGGTCTCAGTGGATCATTCAATCAGCTGGTCTCAGTGGATCATTCAATCAGCTGATCACATTATATCATTCAATCAGCTGGTCTCAGTGGATCATTCAATCAGCTGGTCTCAGTGGATCATTCAATCAGCTGATCTCAGTGGATCATTCAATCAGCTGATCACATTATATCATTCAATCAGCTGATCACATTATATCATTCAATCAGCTGGTCTCAGTGGATCATTCAATCAGCTGGTCTCAGTGGATCATTCAATCAGCTGGTCTCAGTGGATCATTCAATCAGCTGATCACATTATATCATTCAATCAGCTGATCACATTATATCATTCAATCAGCTGGTCTCAGTGGATCATTCAATCAGCTGGTCTCAGTGGATCATTCAATCAGCTGGTCTCAGTGGATCATTCAATCAGCTGGTCTCAGTGGATCATTCAATCAGCTGGTCTCAGTGGATCATTCAATCAGCTGGTCTCAGTGGATCATTCAATCAGCTGGTCTCAGTGGACTTGTTGCGTATCCCCGTCAGTGGAAGAGAACATGAGTCGTCTCCATCGAGGTTTAATGGGCTCTTCTTCGGCCTCTGCTCCAGCCGTCCAGCGTGCTTCATGAAAACTGGTCCAGTTTATTCTGCTTGGAGGTAATAACACGTGCATTGTCTATTTTAGATTGTACTCTGTAGTCTGGCTTTCGCAGTACCAATTAAAATCCCTGGTGTTGATTTGCAGCACTAATGTGGCATCATGCACTTCCACTCAACACCAGCTATTAGTCCCACACTGAAACAAGCATTTTAAATGCCACATGTTTGATGAATTTACAGTCATGTTTCATGGATCTTAATCATAAGTAACCACAAAGACTTTGTAGCAGACAATTATTTGCAACTTTTCTAATGGTCTTAATTAACATAAAACCATGAATATTTAAAACACGAGGCGCTGTTTAGCGTTTGTCTGCTCTGAGTTAGTAATGTACTTCGAGGTCCTGCAGTACGCACACACACACACACACACACACACACACACGCACGCACACACACACACACACACACACACACACACACACACGCACACACACACACACACACACACACACACACACACACACGCACACACACACACACACACACACACACACACACATACACACACACACACACACACACACACACACACACACGCACACACACACACACACACACACACACATACACACACACACACACACACACTCCGTGCACGAGCCCTTTTCAACCTCGGCAGCTTACAAAAGAGAAAAAGAATCAGCGTGAACTTTACCACCCAGCAAGATAAGAGAGAAATTGAAAATAATGAATTCCAGCTCGAGTTGTAAATAGCATTGTTTGTATTGTACTTCTTCAAGCAGCAGCCTTCATGCAAAGGCGGCGTGGGAAACGCATTGATCCTAATGAATCGTAATGTGATATGGGCTCATTAAAAGATTTGTATGGTTCTGCGCTCGGTCGGAGCCAGGAAGTGTGTGGGCCGTTGTCGAGGCAGAGAAGAAAGGCTCACTTGCTGTTACCTTTAAACATCAAGTATTCGGTACACTGGGTGTCAATTTAGTGGGCAACACAAGTTCTGTCCTCAAATCTTATCCTGACACACGAGCGAGCGGATCAGGAAGAAGACAGCGGCTCAACAAACACATCCACGGCTGTGAGTGGAGAAGCAGACGTTCATCCATCTCCTGCTCTTCTTTGTGCTATTCGGGGCCTGCGGAGGCTATTTTTACCACGCTGCGTCTCCGTGTTGTATCTGACTCGGGCAATTAAGTTGACCGGCCGTCTCATCTGCTTCTCTCAATCACCGTGAGCGGCTCTTGAAAAACACCTTTTTCATCTTCACTTTCAGGCCTGTTCCCGTGGTTTACAGATTGCCAGGGATTCAATTTGTGCCGCCGAAATGTCCGATGCAATTCTGAACCTGATCGGCGGGCGAGATGAGCCTCTCTGCCTCCTGGAAGGAGACCTCTGACTGCCTTGCAATAGCTGCCTGAATCGCCCTTGTCGATCTGAATTGCTACGAGGGGTAAGGAAGCAGATAATGTACAAACACAACGGCCAGCAATTGAATCCTTGAGCCTCAGACGGAGAATCTGCAGCCAGCGGGTATCAGCTGCATCTCCATGAACTCCATCCTGCTAGTTGGACTTTCCCGATATTCGAAGTTAATTTAACTCCTTGCTCTCACTTAATACTTCCTGTGTAGGGTGTAAATTACATTTGCTCCCATAACTGTCACAAGTGTAAGGACAAAATCTGATGTGTGAGTGTGCTCCACTTTGCAGCTCAGCCTGCGGCTGCGCTTCAATACTCTCCTAATAGTCTGCAGCGCTCCTTTCTCCCACAAACCAGTCACCTCCATCGCCATCATTCACATGTGTCAATCACATGGCAGGGCATTGGGGCAGGGCATTGGGGCAGCGATCATGTCACCAGCTGGAGAAGATAAATGCAGTGCACTGACATTTATATGATATTAAGAGGAATGGCACTGCAGTATACATTACGGCGATACTAACCAGTCACATGCTACGCTTTTGGTTCTGATATCTCGTTCCAGTTTGAATCCAAAATTAGTGGCCTGAGATTATTTCCGCTCCAAAGCTAACACATGTAATGTCCTTTCTCCTGGCCCCCGTTGGGAAACAGTATCTGGAAACGGGCCTCTCATTATATGGCGCTGACTACTTTGCTTGCAGCGCATCATATCAGCTGTAGCTCCATAATGTGGCGAGGAACTTGTCAGAAGACCAAAGTGAAACTCTTGGCCATTGTTTCGTTAATGTCCTCTCTGCACAGAGCTGCCAGTGACTGATTGTTAAGGACATAGTTTGACATTTTAGGAAATACGATTCTTTGGTGTGTTGCCAATAGTTCTATAATAAGATCAATACCACTCTCATGTGTGTGCATTAAGATTGGAGCTGGAGCCAGGAGGCGATTAGCTTAGCGTAGCGTGGGGACTGGAAGCCGAGGGTACCGTCTCCAGTGGAGAAAGTGCTGCTGCAAAACATTTCAACCCGGTTTGATAATTGGACCAAACACGGGACTGGATCGCGTCCCGAAATGTTTTTCTCTTTTTCTTGACTGCACGTCGGACGTTCTGAGTTGCTACGAGCTCACCAAACACCGGCCGGCGCAAACATGTCACATCTCGTCGTCCCGAAATACACATGAACTAAACCCGTTGACTAAAATGTGATAAATGTCATGGTGGACTCGGCAGTAAGTCATGCAGCGCCTGTCAGGTATGTTTTGTGTTCTCTCCTCGTTTCCCCCACAGGTTCAATCTGTTAATTGGTTGCCACCTGCGAAGGCCAATTAGCTGAGTGGCGGCCATTTTAAAAGGAGGAAGAGTTCGGAGGCGGTCTTTCTTTTATTGACTGTGAGACGTGAACGTCTGTGTGAGAGGTAGAGGACCGTTCGCCGTGTCTACGTGTGCGAGCTTGTAGGTACTTTGTGTTTAGAACATTAGCTAATCGGTCGGCGCTCCTTCTATTTTTGCTTTGGTCAATAATTTTTAGAGACGCTGGAGAAGCCATTTTGTAGTCAGTTAGGCCGAGTTTTGATTTTCCATTTGTTTGGGACGACCACAGCTGTCCCAACGTCTCCCACTTCATGGAGAAACTTTTGTTATCTATTTTAAATAAACATTGTTTCAAACGTTACTCCTACGTTTGACTTTCTTTCACTTATTGTTTGGCTGTCACGTGTTTGCAAAAACTCTGCCTAGGGATCATTTTCATGCCCATTCACAGACGAGTCCCTCTGAATATCAGCAGTCTGCTTTGACACCATCGTCGTGCCGGGATGGAGGGATTTCATCAAGAGAACGAGCTCCTAATCCATCACAAGTCACGTCCATGTTATTCTCCTTAGATGTGCATTGAAAGGTCACAACTAAGTAGGTCAAAGTTTCAAAATGATTGAACTGCAAAATACAAGCAGCAAATGACGGCCGAGCGAGCACCAGCACGGGTTGTGTTTAAAACCTGAGAGCGAGCTTCAAACCAAGAGCTTGTGGATGGACCTTCACTCAGGATACTTGTGTTTCTGTCCCAAAAATCCACATTGACTTATTTTTAATAACTTGTAAAACAAACATACTTATACAAATCTTTCCTAAACCCATAATTGTTTCAGTGATCGTAATACTTTCTGCACGACATCTGGCGTGTTGCGTTGGCTTGATGCCAGTTAGGTAGAACACAACTTCCTCCTCCAACAGGACAGCTGAGGGCTGTAACAGTGTACAAACCAGTGCTGTTAGCTTCTCCTA
>NW_027176120.1:1080935-1115935 GCF_023055335.1 Clinocottus analis
AGAAGTTGTTTGTGAGCCATTGTTCACCTGAAGCGTGGTGTCCAGTGTGGCGTCGTATCGAGCTCAACCCTCTGCTGTCGCTTGCAAATCAAGATGGCGACGGCCGAAAGGGCCGATACTGATGCTTCAAGATGGCGGTGCACAGACCAAGAGGGGTCACCACGGTGACGACATCCTCTTCCTACATCCGCAATGAGATGATGCCGTCTGGAGGGCTGTGCTGTGTGTCGGCCTGTGCTGCTCATGCTGGACTCACTCGTATTTCCTCGTGTTTGACTGCTGTGGCCAATGTTTCATGAATCATAATTACAACCTCCCATCTGACATGCAGGCTGCCAGGGAAGTGGGGTGGTTAAAAGACAAGCTTTGTAAAAGCCTTAAAGGTTAAATATTAAGCGCAGCGAAGGCCTTATCTCAGCTCCGTGCATGTTGTTGACTCATGTGTTTATTTATACAGCAGCTCAGATTGTAAAGACCAGGACGTCTGTTCCTGCTTATAGCAGCAACTCTACATATTTAATGCCAGATCCAGTATTCTCGCACGCCTCCAGTTAGTTGTTTGTGTCAACTGAAAGAATAGGAGCAAATTGTTTCATGGTTACACAAGTGTCAGCGACTCAAACAGCGGCGCTTCATTCGGAGGGTAAACACAAACTGGCCGAAGCAGAGCAGCCAACAAAGAAGCGGGGAAACATTTCCATGAGGACGTTGTTTTGCATCGCCCTCGCCTCCCCGTCAGGTCTCTGCTCGTCCTGAACTACAGTTGTCGACCCGCAGGAAGCTCCTGAGGCCGCGACACGCTGCCGCCACGCGGCACGCTGCCGCCACGCGCTGCCGCCGCCACGCGCTGCCGCCGCCACGCGCTGCCGCCGCCACGCGCTGCCACCGCCACGCGCTGCCGCCACGCGCTGCCGCCGCCACGCGCTGCCGCCGCCACGCGCTGCCGCCGCCACGCGCTGCCGCCGCCACGCGCTGCCACCACGCGCTGCCACCACGCGGCGCGCTGGCGTTCACCGGGCTGAGCGGCGGAGAGCAACACGGAGCGACACGGAGCGACACGGAGCGACATAGAGCTGCCGTCGTGGAGCCGACAGGACGGCGGCTCAAGCAGTTCGAGGACAAACGTTCACTTTTTCTTTTTCAGGACGGCAGATTCTGGAGGCCAGAAAGCTGCTTTCCCCGTTTCATTGCCTGGATTCTCGTCCGTGGTTATTATATTTTGAGTGTGAAGAAGCAGGCGTGTCGATATCGGCGCCCGCAGCAGAGGAATACATTTGAACTGTGCTCCAGTGCTTTTCTGCCCAAAGACTTCCTTCTTACCATGTTAATTAAAGTTTAAAGCAATAATCTAAATTGCATTCAGGCTTAGATTATCTCCTGGGGACATAGAATAAAGCATGTGTTGTCGAGGTTCTGATTCATGCTCAGATTGAACAGAAGAAAAGCTGCTTCCGTCCTTTTTCCTCCTCCAGTGTCGTCTTTGACGAATGCATGAAATGCTGCACAAAAGGCAGCCGGTCAAACAAGTGATGGAACGCGTTGGAGCAGAATGACACGTTCAACAGCAGCGCCGCAGAACACATGCAGCACATGAGCGCTGTGAGGAGACGATCTGCAGAGTTCTGCCGGAGTCCAGTTCACGTGGACGTTATGACATGATTTCACTCATCTGGTCCTCGTCTGCAGCCGCTGGAGTTTTGGATTATTACATCAGTGGATTGACAAAAAAAGGGTCGTCTGTGTCACTAATGGTGTTTTACAAACTCAACGTGTCCCATAAACAGGTGATTAATAAGCTTTGAGCTTTGACTCCTGCGTCTGTTGTTCATGTGTTTTTTATTTGTGGCCACGTTGAACTCGTACTCGCTGCTCCAAGGAGTCTGGCGTATCGGTGCGATATGAAATTATCATTTTCCTTTCCTAAATAAATGGATTCACAAGATCATCATCTACATATGCTTACACTCGTATGGCACATTGTGTGAAAACACAAATATTTACAGATAGGACAAATATCTTTTTAAAGGGAAACTAAAAACAATCCTTAATCATAAATCCTCAGATCAGAACTGCACAAATAGAAATACAAACATATTTTATAATATATTGACATGAAAATTCTTGTATATTCAAAATCCGGCTCTATTTTTGACTACCGTGTGTGTGTGTGTGTGTGTGTGTGTGTGTGTGTGTGTGTGTGTGTGTGTGTGTGTGTGTGTGTGTGAGGATATTCCTGATTATTTTATGATCAACTGAGGCCTGAACACGTCGGGCTGTGACAAAGAAAATACTCCCCTGCCAATATTAACCGTCTAGGGCTTTTATTGTGAAAGGTCAGAACATGACGGATGGATCTGAGCCTCCAAAGTCTTGTTTTATAATCCTCATAAATAAAGTTGTTCGGCACAACGTGATTGGCTCATTCGAGGTGTCGAGAGCTCAGAAATATTGGCCTCATTCTTTTTGTTGTGATATTCATGCGTGTGGTCGTGTCGTGACCTCACCAACAGGAAGCCGGTCGCCGTGCTTTTCACGGCGGCCATCAACGAGAACACTCGATGCCTGTGAATGTGCTGTCACGCTCACAACGCCCTCATCCTCTCACTGCTGCCGCCACATTAAAATGAACTCAGGTCCACCAGCAAAGACAGAGAGAAGCGGCCTTCGGGCTTCAGGGGAGGAAGCTGAAGCTGCTCCTCTTCCTCAACGCCGTGCCGCCGTCAACACGAGCAGCTTCAGCCGGACGGGAAGCAGCTGCTCGTGAAGAAAGTCCTCTCTGCTTCATCGCTCCACTACAACCACAGCAGCAACACAAGCCTGAAGCTGAAGCAGGTCGGCTTCACATCTGATCCTGATGAACAATCTGATGCTTCATGTCAGCTGCTGGAATATTGCTGATGCTGTTTTATTATTGGAGCCAAATGCTGCTGAAAACACAAGTGATGTGTTGACAGATGTCTGGCAGCAAGGGAACAGTGTCACACACACACACACACACACACACACACACGCGCGCGCGCGCGCACACACGCACACGCACACACACACACGCACGCACGCACACACACACACACACACGCACACTCGCACGGACTCATGTACACGCGGATGCGGTGCGGTGGCGCGTGCCCACCTGTCGGGACCCCGGCGCGTGCGTGCGGTGCTGAGAGTCGGAGACTTACGCTGCTGTTCTGGCCGGACCAGTGCACCATGGCCTGGTTGTGAGAGGAGTCCCCGGTCAGGGCGAACGTTGAGCTGTTGAGTTTTAGCTCCTCCGGCTTCGGGCCGGCGGCTCTGCGCTCCGCTCCGCTTCGGCGCGGCTCCGAGCGCGTCGCCCTGCGGCCGCGCGCCTGGCGCGTGTCCTCTCCCGGGTCTTGACTCTGGGCTGGACCGGCGGGTCTGCTTTTATCATCATCATCATCATCATTAGCATCATTATCATCACCACTGTTCCTGCTCGCGCGCGTGCTGGAGCGGGCGGCGCCGGCGCGGCTCTTCTGCTCGCCGCTGGTTTGGACGTTGGAAACTTTCATCTTGTCCAAGTCGCTCCCGCCAGCGTCGCCTTCGTCGGGCCGGTTGTCTGTACTCCTTTGCAGCCTCGGCTGCGCGTGTCCCGCCCGGTCCTCCGGCGCGCATTCGGCGGAACCTGCTGCGCAACGGAGACGCAGCCTTTCGGCGCTCGGAGCCCCGGACCCGACTGCCCCGTCCCCGGGTCCGAAAACTTCTCTCTTAATTCCAGTTGTGGACTCACTTGTGTCGAATTTCAGCCGTAATTCCTGTGCACGCCACTTGTTCCCAGGCTGGCACGACCTGCAAGTTATCTCTGTTTTGGCGGCATGAAAGAAACAGAGCATCATGAAAAGCAAAACGCAGAACGCGCGGTGCCACTTTGGGCGAAAGATGACCTCCCTCTCCATCGCTGGCGGCAGAGAAGGATGCTGAGGACGCAGGAAGCTCTTTCCCACTCTTCCCGCTGCTCGGCTGTGGAAGAGGAAGTGCTGCGCAAGTTGTGGCGTTGCTCAAATGCAGTGTTGTAAAAAAAAAAAAGAAAGTGGTCCAAGTTGAAGGATTTGATGAAATGAAGCCGTGCACGCATGAGGGAGGAGCTGATCCACGCAGAGATGGAGGAGAATGCTGCCCGGCTTTCTCCATATTTGTTATTTCCCACCATATGGTCGCTTATAATTAAAGCAGTCAGTAATATGCTCATTTCATTCTGCTGCTCTTTTATTCCTGCTACTTTTTTATCTCTCTCTCTCTCCTGATGCAGATTTGATCACCACCGTCCCTTCAGGGAGAGTAAATTGCTTCATTTTGCAAATGAAAGTGCATCATTTCCTGTGATGATCCTGTTTGGATTCAATCATTTTAGGTCTGAACGAGCATCCAGCAACAAATTAGACTTTAAATGACCGTTTCTCAAACTAGGGCCCACACACACACACACACACACACACACACACACACACACACACACATGCACACACACACACACACACACACATGCACACACACACACACACACACACACACACACACACACACACACACACACACACACACACATGCACACACACACACACACACACACGCACACACACACACGCACACACACACACGCACACACACAAACACACACAAGAAAATAAAAACAGAAAAAAAACAAATCTAAAAAATGTTTTTTAAAACACGGAACAATATTATCTGTAGTGATGTTAATATGAACACAAATGACACAAAGGTTTATTCATCACACATCATTAAATCCATAATGAAGCTATAATAAATCCATAATAAAGTCATAGTAAAGCTATTAGAAAGCCATAATAAATCCATATTAAGCCATAATAGAGCTATAATAAATCCATAATAAAGCTATAATGAATCCATAATAAAGCTATAATAAATCCATAACAAAGCTATAATAAATCCATAATAAAGCTATAATAAATCCATAATGAAGCCATAATAAAGCTATAATAAAGTCATAATTAAGCTGTAATAAAGTGATACAGCAAAACACGGTTTATCAAGTTAATTTTGGTCATTTGTTTTATTTTGACTCAGGATGTTTTCAGAGGAAAGAAGACATGTTTATGTTATTACTTTCTCAATCTGATTTTACAGATTCCTCCTCAACTTTTTCCACAAAACTTAGAATAAAAAATAGTTTCATGATGAAATCTGTTACCATGATGACCTGTATCTCTCCTCCTGAAGACAACTGGAGCGTCGCTGGTGTTTTAGCGTTACTAAGAACACTGTATTGTAACAACAGTCCTTTATTATCATGTTATTAAAACTGAGTGTGAAGTTATTCCTAACGATGTCTCGCCGTGTTACCGCCGGTCGTTCACATCGAGCGAGCTCAAGGAAGAGAGACAGAGATATATTATTGTATATTATCATGTGAATATATACTGGCGCCGTGCGTTACTGGTTTCAATAACTGGGCCACACGCTACGACAATAACACAGTAATAATAAACAGCCGTGCAGAAGCCAGCAAAGGAACAGCTTCCTGAGAGCGAGCGGCTGGACTCGTCCTGCAGGTCGATACCGGGCTCTGCAGGCCAGCACCTGTAAGCTGCGGCACGCAGTCCGGACCACACAAGGGTTCACTCTGTGAACAAAGAGACGCCATGTTCATCCATACAGTGTTGCCTCAACAAGCAGCCGGAGTGGAACCGGTGGAAACGCCTCGGCTGGAAGGGCATCCCTCTGACACGAGCCCTGCAGCTCTGCTGTCTAATGACTGGAGGTTATGGTGATTGCTGATGAGCACAAAGGGATGTACAAATGGTCACAGACTCCTACACCAGCTGGCTGCGTTCAGGATGCTGCCGACAGGGAATCAAACGCACAGATTGTGCCTCGGGAGCTGGTTCATTTTACCACGAGGAAAACGATCCATACGCTATCAATTCCGATTAAAGAGTAAAGGGTTATACGATTAGAGTGTCGGACATCCTTTTAAACCTCCTGCGTAGACGATTGTTTCCTCCTAACACGTGTTGCATTGTGTGTTCTGAAGTGTGCTATAAGCTCGTTGGTTTTAATTAGTCATATATTCATAATGACCCATCTGTGGTGATCACAGCTCAATACTGCGCATGCTGCCACATGCAGTCTCCCCTCTGAGAATCTATAATCCTGCTTTTATCTGCTTGTGAATCATCAAGAGCTAATTGCATTTCATGCATGTTTTTTTAATTATAACATTGGTGGAAACAATATGAATTACATAGAAATTACACTCATGATGGAGAAAACCAAAAACAATCAGTTTCCCTTAAAAATGTGAACATTAGTTATATGAAATTGTATTACGTCAGCGTTACGTCCTTCTGTGTTTAAATGAGCAGGACGAGTCTCTTGTGTTCCCTCATCGAGCGGCAGGAACCAGTCAGATGATCCAGTGATGGGAGCAGTCCAGAGAGGAGGTCAGAGAGGAGGTCAGAGGAGGTCAGAGAGGAGGTCAGAGAGGAGGTCAGAGAGGAGGTCAGAGAGGAGGTCAGAGAGGAGGTCAGAGTAGGTCAGAGAGGAGGTCAGAGAGGAGGTCAGAGGAGGTCAGAGAGGAGGTCAGAGGAGGTCAGAGTAGGTCAGAGAGGAGGTCAGAGGAGGTCAGAGAGGAGGTCAGAGAGGAGGTCAGAGGAGGTCAGAGAGGAGGTCAGAGAGGAGGTCAGAGGAGGTCAGAGAGGAGGTCAGAGAGGAGGTCAGGGGAGGTCAGAGAGGAGGTCAGAGAGGAGGTCACTATCAGAGAGGAGGTCAGAGAGGATGTCAGAGGAGGTCAGAGAGGAGGTCAGAGAGGAGGTCAGAGAGGAGGTCAGAGAGGAGGTCATGGGAGGTCAGAGAGGAGGTCAGAGGAGGTCAGAGAGGAGGTCAGAGAGGAGGTCAGAGAGGAGGTCAGAGAGGAGGTCAGGGGAGGTCAGAGAGGAGGTCAGAGGAGGTCAGAGAGGAGGTCAGAGAGGAGGTCAGAGGAGGTCAGAGAGGAGGTCAGAGGAGGTCAGAGAGGAGGTCAGAGAAGGTCAGAGAGGAGGTCACTGTCAGAGAGGAGGTCACTATCAGAGAGGAGGTCAGAGAGGAGGTCACTATCAGAGAGGAGGTCAGAGAGGAGGTCACTGTCGGAGAGGAGGTCACTGTCAGAGAGGAGGTCAGAGAGGAGGTCACTATCAGAGAGGAGGTCACTATCAGAGAGGAAGTCACTGTCAGAGAGGAGGTCACTGTCAGAGAGGAGGTCACTATCAGAGAGGAGGTCACTATCAGAGAGGAGGTCACTGTCAGAGAGGAGGTCACTGACAAAGAGGAGGTCAGAGAGGAGGTCACTATCAGAGAGGAGGTCACTGACAAAGAGGAGGTCAGAGAGGAGGTCACTGTCAGAGAGGAGGTCACTGTCAGAGAGGAGGTCACTATCAGAGAGGAGGTCACTGACAAAGAGGAGGTCAGAGAGGAGGTCACTGTCAGAGAGGAGGTCACTGTCAGAGAGGAGGTCACTATCAGAGAGGAGGTCACTGTCAGAGAGGAGGTCACTGACAAAGAGGAGGTCAGAGAGGAGGTCACTATCAGAGAGGAGGTCACTGACAAAGAGGAGGTCAGAGAGGAGGTCACTGTCAGAGAGGAGGTCACTGTCAGAGAGGAGGTCAGAGAGGAGGTCACTGTCAGAGAGGAGGTCACTGTCAGAGAGAAAGTCACTATCAGAGAGGAGGTCAGAGAGGAGGTCACTGTCAGAGAGGAGGTCACTATCAGAGAGGAAGTCACTGTCAGAGAGGAGGTCACTGTCAGAGAGGAGGTCACTGACAAAGAGGAGGTCAGAGTGGAGGTCACTGTCAGAGAGGAGGTCACTGTCAGAGAGGAGGTCAGAGAGGAGGTCACTGACAAAGAGGAGGTCAGAGAGGAGGTCACTGTCAGAGAGGAGGTCACTGTCAGAGAGGAGGTCAGAAAGGAGGTCACTATCAGAGAGGAGGTCACTATCAGAGAGGAGGTCACTGTCAGAGAGGAGGTCACTGTCAGAGAGGAGGTCACTATCAGATAGGAGGTCACTGTCAGAGAGGAGGTCACTATCAGAGAGGAGGTCACTGTCAGAGAGGAGGTCACTGACAAAGAGGAGGTCAGAGTGGAGGTCACTGTCAGAGAGGAGGTCACTATCAGAGAGGAGGTCACTATCAGAGAGGAGGTCACTGTCAGAGAGGAGGTCACTGACAAAGAGGAGGTCAGAGTGGAGGTCACTGTCAGAGAGGAGGTCACTGTCAGAGAGGAGGTCAGAGAGGAGGTCACTGACAAAGAGGAGGTCAGAGAGGAGGTCACTGTCAGAGAGGAGGTCACTGTCAGAGAGGAGGTCAGAAAGGAGGTCACTGTCAGAGAGGAGGTCACTATCAGAGAGGAGGTCACTGTCAGAGAGGAGGTCACTGTCAGAGAGGAGGTCACTATCAGATAGGAGGTCACTGTCAGAGAGGAGGTCAGAGAGGAGGTGACTGTCAGAGAGGAGGTCACTATCACAGAGGAGGTCACTATCAGAGAGGAGGTCACTGTCAGAGAGGAGGTCACTATCAGAGAGGAGGTCACTGTCAGAGACGAGGTCACTATCAGAGAGGAGGTCACTGTCAGAGAGGAGGTCACTGTCAGAGAGGAGGTCACTATCAGAGAGGAGGTCACTGTCAGAGAGGAGGTCACTATCAGAGAGGAGGTCAGAGAGGAGGTCACTGTCAGAGAGGAGGTCACTATCAGAGAGGAGGTCAGAGAGGAGGTCACTGTCAGAGAGGAGGTCACTATCAGAGAGGAGGTCACTGTCAGAGAGGAGGTCACTGTCAGAGAGGAGGTCACTATCAGAGAGGAGGTCAATGTCAGAGAGGAAGTCACTGTCAGAGAGGAGGTCACTGTCAGAGAGGAGGTCAGAGAGGAGGTCACTGTCAGAGAGGAGGTCAGAGAGGAGGTCACTGTCAGAGAGGAGGTCACTGTCAGAGAGGAGGTCAGAGAGGAGGTCACTATCAGAGAGGAGGTCACTGTCAGAGAGGAGGTCAGAGAGGAGGTCACTGTCAGAGAGGAGGTCACTGTCAGAGAGGAGGTCATTATCAGAGAGGAGGTCACTGTCAGAGAGGAGGTCAGAGAGGAGGTCACTATCAGAGAGGAGGTCAATGTCAGAGAGGAGGTCAGAGAGGAGGTCACTGTCAGAGAGGAGGTCACTATCAGAGAGGAGGTCAATGTCAGAGAGGAGGTCACTGTCAGAGAGGAGGTCACTGTCAGAGAGGAGGTCAGAGAGGAGGACACTGTCAGAGAGGAGGTCACTGTCAGAGAGGAGGTCACTATCAGAGAGGAGGTCACTGTCAGAGAGGAGGTCACTGTCAGAGCCGAGGTCACTATCAGAGAGGAGGTCACTGTCAGAGAGGAGGTCACTATCAGAGAGGAGGTCACTATCAGAGAGGAGGTCACTGTCGGAGAGGAGGTCACTATCAGAGAGGAGGTCACTGTCAGAGAGGAGGTCACTATCAGAGAGGAGGTCACTATCAGAGAGGAGGTCACTGTCAGAGAGGAGGTCACTATCAGAGAGGAGGTCAGAGAGGAGGTCACTGTCAGAGAGGAGGTCAATGTCAGAGAGGAGGTCAGAGAGGAGAGGAGGTCAATGTCAGAGAGGAGGTCAGAGAGGAGGTCACTGTCAGAGAGGAGGTCACTGTCAGAGAGGAGGTCACTATCAGAGAGGAGGTCACTGTCAGAGAGGAGGTCACTATCAGAGAGGAGGTCAGAGAGGAGGTCACTATCAGAGAGGAGGTCAGAGAGGAGGTCACTGTCAGAGAGGAGGTCAGAGAGGAGGTCACTGTCAGAGAGGAGGTCAGAGAGGAGGTCACTGTCAGAGAGGAGGTCACTGTCAGAGAGGAGGTCATTGTCAGAGAGGAGGTCAGAGAGGAGGTCACTGTCAGAGAGGAGTTCACTGTCAGAGAGGAGGTCACTATCAGAGAGGAGGTCAGAGAGGAGGTCACTATCAGAGAGGAGGTCAGAGAGGAGGTCACTGTCAGAGAGGAGGTCACTATCAGAGAGGAGGTCACTGTCAGAGAGGAGGTCAGAGAGGAGGTCACTGTCAGAGAGGAGGTCAGAGAGGAGGTCACTGTCAGAGAGGAGGTCAGAGAGGAGGTCACTGTCAGAGAGGAGGTCACTGTCAGAGAGGAGGTCACTATCAGAGAGGAGGTCACTGTCAGAGAGGAGGTCAGAGAGGAGGTCACTGTCAGAGAGGAGGTCACTGTCAGAGAGGAGGTCACTATCAGAGAGGAGGTCAGAGAGGAGGTCACTATCAGAGAGGAGGTCAGAGAGGAGGTCACTGTCAGAGAGGAGGTCACTATCAGAGAGGAGGTCACTGTCAGAGAGGAGGTCACTGTCAGAGAGGAGGTCAGAGAGGAGGTCACTGTCAGAGAGGAGGTCACTGTCAGAGAGGAGGTCATTGTCAGAGAGGAGGTCAGAGAGGAGGTCACTGTCAGAGAGGAGGTCACTGTCAGAGAGGAGGTCACTATCAGAGAGGAGGTCAGAGAGGAGGTCACTATCAGAGAGGAGGTCAGAGAGGAGGTCACTGTCAGAGAGGAGGTCACTATCAGAGAGGAGGTCAGAGAGGAGGTCACTGTCAGAGAGGAGGTCAGAGAGGAGGTCACTATCAGAGAGGAGGTCACTGTCAGAGAGGAGGTCACTATCAGAGAGGAGGTCAGAGAGGAGGTCACTATCAGAGAGGAGGTCAGAGAGGAGGTCACTATCAGAGAGGAGGTCACTGTCAGAGAGGAGGTCACTGTCAGAGAGGAGGTCAGAGAGGAGGTCACTGTCAGAGAGGAGGTCACTGTCAGAGAGGAGGTCAGAGAGGAGGTCACTATCAGAGAGGAGGTCACTATCAGAGAGGAGGTCACTATCAGAGAGGAGGTCACTGTCAGAGAGGAGGTCACTGTCAGAGAGGAGGTCACTGTCAGAGAGGAGGTCAGAGAGGAGGTCACTGTCAGAGAGGAGGTCACTATCAGAGAGGAGGTCACTGTCAGAGAGGAGGTCACTGTCAGAGAGGAGGTCAGAGAGGAGGTCACTGTCAGAGAGGAGGTCACTGTCAGAGAGGAGGTCAGAGAGGAGGTCACTATCAGAGAGGAGGTCACTATCAGAGAGGAGGTCACTATCAACCTTGTTATGTTACAACATCGTTGTTTCCTGGTTGTAAGCAGTAGTTTCACAGCGTTTAGCTTCAGCCGTGTGTGTAACATGAGCTGAAGCTACGAGGCTGATCTAAAACATATTTATGAAACGTGTTGGTTCAGAAAGTCAACAGTCAAAGTATCTCGTGGTTTGCAGAAGCGACTGAGGATGAATGTGAGGAGAACAGCAGGCGGCTGTTGACCTGAAGAACCTGAAGAACAAGCAGAGTCTCATCAGCGAGACCTTCTGAGGATCAGCGGCTCACATAGACCGGTCTCTGAGTCAATGTTGGCTGAGGAGCTAAATAAAATGGCTCTACAAAATTGCCAAATTAGGTTTGAGGTAATTTACCTGAATGTTTATGTTACGGGCATCTGTTGCGCTCACATCGGTGTTCATGTACACCAGGCAGCCCGGAGACAGACCACGGTCCATCTCAGACCAAACTGCCTTGTTTCAGCTAAACAGAGCGACCTCAACGCCGTCTGTGCGGCTCGATGCCACTCGAGGAACGAGAGAAAATGTGTTTTTTGTTCTTAATGTGGATGAAACGACCCTTTAAATTACACTCTTAAAGGGAAGTCTGATTACACTCTCTTCTTTTTTAGGGAGCGAATCCTCCCCAGTCGTGTCCCATCAGAGACACTAAAGATGATGAGTGTTGCCATCCTCACGGCACACGGCATTAAGCAGACATATTGTTTTGGATTAATGGTGCTGCAATGGACAGGGACCACATGGCTCCCAGACACTTATCAAGCAGTTCTGTGTGTGTGTGTGTGTGTGTGTGTGTGTGTGTGTGTGTGTGTGTGTGTGTGTGTGTGTGTGTGTGTGTGTGTGTTTCCTGCGGTAACTGTCTCACCGCATCCTCTCCTGTCCACGTCTGGACTCGCCATCCATTCACAGGGAATCGATGTGCTGCCAATAGCAGGAATGGATTCCTGGGGGTGTTGCAGGAGGCGATATGCAGCGAGCCTCTGATTTGTACGTCCTCTCCCGGACGATGAATCCACAACAAGCCAGACGCTTCACAAATCAGAGGAAAACGTTTGTGCGTGCAAAAGTGAGGGCGGAGAATATGACGTCTGACTCCCAGCAACTTAACCAGAGAAGCCTTTCCAGAGGCAGCAGCTGCTCGCAGGCTGCAGGTCACTGGAGCCGCCCAGGAAACCTGCTGCAAAGACACCATGTGTGTGAGCTCTTGTGTTAGCTTTCTGTTAGCATCTCTTGTGCCGCCCAGGAAACCTGCTGCAAAGACACCATGTGTGTGATCTCTTGTGTTAGCTTTCTGTTAGCATCTCTTGTGCCGCCCAGGAAACCTGCTGCAAATACACCATGTGTGTGATCTCTTGTGTTAGCTTTCTGTTAGCATCTCTTGTGCCGCCCAGGAAACCTGCTGCAAATACACCATGTGTGTGATCTCTTGTGTTAGCTTTCTGTTAGCATCTCTTGTGCCGCCCAGGAAACCTGCTGCAAATACACCATGTGTGTGAGCTCTTGTGTTAGCTTTCTGTTAGCATCTCTTGTGCCGCCCAGGAAACCTGCTGCAAATACACCATGTGTGTGAGCTCTTGTGTTAGCTTTCTGTTAGCATCTCTTGTGCCGCCCAGGAAACCTGCTGCAAATACACCATGTGTGTGAGCTCTTGTGTTAGCTTTCTGTTAGCATCTCTTGTGCCGCCCAGGAAACCTGCTGCAAATACACCATGTGTGTGAGCTCTTGTGTTAGCTTTCTGTTAGCATCTCTTGTGCCGCCCAGGAAACCTGCTGCAAATACACCATGTGTGTGAGCTCTTGTGTTAGCTTTCTGTTAGCATCTCTTGTGCCGCCCAGGAAACCTGCTGCAAATACACCATGTGTGTGAGCTCTTGTGTTAGCTTTCTGTTAGCATCTCTTGTGCCGCCCAGGAAACCTGCTGCAAATACACCATGTGTGTGATCTCTTGTGTTAGCTTTCTGTTAGCATCTCTTGTGCCGCCCAGGAAACCTGCTGCAAATACACCATGTGTGTGAGCTCTTGTGTTAGCTTTCTGTTAGCATCTCTTGTGCCACCCAGGAATCCTGCTGCAAATACATCATGTGTGTGAGCTCTTGTGTTAGCTTTCTGTTAGCATCTCTTGTGCCGCCCAGGAAACCTGCTGCAAATACACCATGTGTGTGAGCTCTTGTGTTAGCTTTCTGTTAGCATCTCTTGTGCCGCCCAGGAAACCTGCTGCAAATACACCATGTGTGTGATAAAGTGAACTGTGAGAGTGTTACCGTGGTTACTCTTTTTTCCCTCTTTATTAGTTCATTTTTTAATTTTTAATTTCTCTCCTTCAACCTTTGGAACTCGAGCTGGTGATTGTTGGAACGATGAAAAGAAGCCGCTTGGTTTTGTGTTTTCAGATCAGAAGTGAAACGATTGTTGTCTGATTCTGTTGCTTTCATTGCAGCTGTCTGTCTGTGTTAGCTTCCCGTTAGCATCTCTTGTGTTAGCTTTCCGTTAGCATCTCTTGTGTTAGCTTTCTGTGAGCATCTCTTGTGTTAGCTTTCCGTTAGCATCTCTTGTGTTAGCTTTCTGTGAGCATCTCTTGTGTTAGCTTCCCGTTAGCATCTCTTGTGTTAGCTTTCTGTGAGCATCTCTTATGTTAGCTTTCTGTTAGCATTTCTTGTGTTAGCTCCCTATGAGCATCTTTTGTGTTTGCTCTCTGTTAGCATCTCTTGCGTTAGCTCTCTGTTAGCATCTCATGTGTTAGCGGGTGAATTTTAACTTAAATCAGCAGTAAAAAACACTAAAACAATGATCTATCATCAAGGTGTTCCTCATCTCTTGGTTTCCTTGTTTCCTTGTTTCCTTATCCCTGAGCATATTGTTGTATGTTAACATGTTAAAATGAACCTAAAGAGAATTAAATAGATAAATAAAAGGTTGTTACCTGACTATGACAGAGGTATTAGAACACATCTCTTTAATACTTTTGTTTTATTACTTCATTTTAATATTATTACTATAGTAACGTTTATGGTGTTACGGGTCAATATGATGTATATTTACTTCAAGAAAAAGGCTAAAAAGTTGTGTTTTTTCATCAATATAACTTTAATACAAACAAACACAAAATAAAAAGCAGAACAATTTCTAACACAACATGTAGATTTGTAAGGTCGAATAAACACCAACCAATCAAGCAAATTGTATTTTTATCACCGTCTGAACCGACCTTAACAACATGAAGGTCATCCTTTCAACCTCAGCAATGTGGAACATGTGTTTTATTTTATTTTGTCGGAATAAAGATTCCTGACAAAGTCCAACATCCTTGATGCAATCAACACAATAAGTGATTATTTTATGCATTTAAAAGCTCAAGCGCTGCCGACCGAACACGAGAGGAAGGTGGTACGTGTACTTTTAAATCTGCTATTTGTCTGGTTGTTAGGTCATCACATGTGAAAAAAACAACAAATCCCATCGCAGCCAGCAGACCTCGTATGACCCGTTTCATCTTCCAAAGCCACTGCTTCGTATCATTTCAGTCGCTCGATTGAACCGTGACACCGACTCATAAAGAATCTTTTCACCACTTTCACTACATTGTTCCCTCCCTGGCTCAGCTGCCGGGTTACCCAGTAAAAGCTTTGGAGCATTAACACAAACAGGACTTGGACTCAGTGGAAAAAACAGCAAAGTCCTTTATTCCCCGGCCAAAACATTCCTGTTTCTAACGAGAGACAAAAGAAACCCGATGGATGTAAGAGCAAAGCTGGAGTTCAAAGCGCTGAAAGGAGGAAGGAAGTCAAGAAAAGAGAAGCAAGAAAGAATCGAAAGTGTCTCCAGATAAATGAGTAACATCATATTGGTATTCGCTCAGAGCAGCAGACGTGGGGTCAGGAGCGATCAGCTTCATAGACAGGGTTTAACATCGGAGTTCAGCATCTTTCAATTTCCCAGACTTTCTGGCATGTTTGTGTCTCAGCCGGCCATTAATTGCAAAACCGTCCACCCAGAACAATGTGAGCTGGAGAGATACGAGTGCAGCCTCCATCACAGCCGATCACAAGGTGGAAAAGCCTCCCGACAGAAAGAGACCAGCGCTTACTTAGGATTCTATTTCAATTCATGAATTGAATTTCAAGCAGCGGCCCAAATTGGCCGAGCTGGCCGCGGCGCCGCTCTGGATTGTCACGGCATTTGAAAAGCAGTAATTGGCTAATCTATTTAAAGATGCCGATGAAAACCCAAAACTCACTGCAATATCGGATCTCCGAATGAATGGAGAGAGTGAGTCATATTGTCATCTCAAACAAGATGTCCAGTCACCTGGACGGCACCGAGCAGCTGCAGAGTGTGAAACGCTGAGGAAATCCTCCTGCTCAGCACTCCTGTTCAAGTTCAGTCCTCTGAAGAGCTAACGTGTTATTCATTTCTCTTACGCTGGACTGGACCTCACAGCAGTTTATGCCCCTTGCCCACTTTTCTTTATTGCACTATCGTCACTTAATGCAAATATGAAAGAGCGCGTGTTCCTTGTGCTGCCGGCCCATGAAGAAAATAAAGAAACGAGAGCGGCTGGTTGGAATTGTGTTTGTCAGTGAACAACGCGGGAAGAAGGAGAGATTTCTCCATCTGTTGAAGGCGTTCCACTGCACAGGGACTTCATTCATAAGCTTCAGGAAATGTGCATATTTTGCACACAAAGCCGGCTCTCACCAGCGGCATTCACATTCTTCTGAGATGAGTTCTGCCTTCTGAGAGGAACGTCCTCCTGCGGTGAAACGACTCCCATCACGTGCTGGTGATTGGCCACATAATCAGTTGTGCTTCTAATATTTGGAGCAGAAACTGAATCCACCTGCTGTTTATCCAGCAGACTTCATGTAGCCACAGGGAAGCCATCAGCTTCTCTTCATCCGGCTGGCTCCTCTCTTCATTTCCTCAAGAGGAGGCAGAGAGGAGAGTCCATATTTTAGGGCTGTCACTGCGGCTTCCTGCTGACATGCAGAGATGTTCAGAACAGCCAGGTGGATCCGTCTCCATCCATTTGAAGGTCCAAATGAGTGACTGTTTTAAAAGCTTTCCTACCGGGGATGAAATATTAATATTTGCTGCTCAGGGACATTACCAGTATCCGCGGAGTGAGGCAACGATAATTATTAATGAATCTCATTTTCGGGCCCCTGTGCTGGATGTTCAAAGTGCCTGCGACCTTCAGAGGGAAAGCAACGCACGGCGTCGCCTTCAATCAGGAGTCAGTAGACTAGAAATGAGCAATCTGGTACAATCCCACTATTGCAGTCGGAGCTCATCTCGCTGACTTGTTTATCTCAGCAGTTGTGCTCTGGATGACTTATTCATGAACATCTGGAGACCACGTCACTCCAGAAGATGTCATCCTTGTGTTTGAATAGACTGATCAGGCTCTTTTGTACTCGATGAGGCTTCGGGCATCATCATCATCATCATCATCATTTGAATCAGCTGGTGTCACATAACTGTTGTGTACAAATTACACACAACACATCAACACTTGTGCTCAACAGACCTGCTCTGCAGCGGACACCGAGCTATAAGTGACCATTACAGTCAAATGTATATGGAATGATGACGTAAAATATTAGTATGAAATCTAAAAAGGGGTTCGTCGAAGTGACACAAACATCGGTAGCTTCTGGGCGACAGAGAGCTGCCGCTCGAGGAGCAGAGCCCTCTGGTGGAAAACATCATCGACTGAAGCTCAAAGTGTGATGCTCGTTAGATATGCGAACCTCAACTCCGAATGAATGAATGAATGAATGAATACATGAATGTTAGTGAAACGATGTCCGCTGGATGTGGAAATAGGAAAATGCTGAAGAGTTAGATCACAGCCACGTGGGCTTAACCCGCTAAACTCGACCAGACGGCAGCGTGTTCGCTCCAAACCGCTGATGGAAACACTGGAATCAGCATTCCTCTCTTCGATATTTAAAAGATCTCTCGACACGTTTTGCCTTTTCAAACGTTTCACTAAACATTTGCTTGGCCATTGAACAGAAACGCATGAGGCCGGTGTCCTATAGGAGACCAAACTCATCTCTCGACATCGACACACCCTCTCTTTGCATTTGTTCCAGTCACATTGTTTCCTCTTTGCTTTTTGAAAGGCTGTCTATCTGAAGCTGACATTAGTTATCAAACCCTTCAGGTCATGCCACACCACATCGACCAGCTGAGAACAGCATCAGAGCTTTGACCCGAGCTCCTGTTTGGAAGAATAATGATCAACATGTGTTTATTCTGCTCATTTGATATTGTTCTCATTTTTCTTTGAAATAGTGCAGTTGACAGATAACTGATTCATTTATTCCGGAGGTTGAAATTGCACCAATTACACCACCTGCTAGCATGCACCTCCATGCAAATAAGTATATTTGTAATTGACCTCTGAGCAGAGCCACGAGCCTGTGAGGATAATTATGAAGGGATCCGTGCTAATGATGTCTTTAAGTCTCCGTGCCCTGAGCCACCCGGTCCACTTTGACCCCACGAATAGTTTGCAATGGTACAATTGCAAAAAGTTCAATTAAGCTGGAATATGTGGCAGAGACGGAGGAATAATTGCAAGACAGTGGGAGGTCTTTTAGTTGGGTTTGAGCATGCCTAATAAGCACTCTGTCTCGCTTCTCACCAGCTATTAGCGTCTGTTCCCTGATGTGAGACGTCGCTGAATAATAACTAGAATAGGCACAAAAAAAATCTTCCTGTGTTATTATTTATGATGTCTGGCGTCTTTAGATTTCAGAGAAAAATAATGAAGCGATGTCATTTGCCTGCGTTGGTTAACAATGCCTGAAAACAGGCAGTCGGTTTCAAAACCACCGATTTAAAATACACAGAAATCATCCAGGTTTTACCTCGAAGGGGAGCCGGGTGTTCATGAGATGTCGTTGCTCGGTCGCTTCTCACTGAACATACAACTCTACAGCTCGTGTTTAACATCAGAGACTCTTCCACGTCTTCCTTCTCTGCTGGTGGACTGGCTGAAGTTACTGGAGATCTGCTGGACGGGACATCAGGACACGTCTGTTGCTTCAAGCCGGGGATTTCTGTCCCGATGCTTTCCTCCATCAACTCACTTAGAGAGCTGGAATAAACAAAGAGAATGAGACTCCATGAAGTGGTGGTGGCGTTGCACGCTGCTGTCGCGTACAGTAGAATTGATTGTTTTCAATCACCAAAATGGCAGAAGTCATTACTGCCCCGAGACCACGCAAGAACAAATCACTGCAAACTGGTGACAATTACCTGGGATTCCTTCACCTGAGTCCAATAAATAACGCGCCTGCTTCTGAAAGGGGTTCAGGGTAAACTATGACCGGGATGGCCGTGCATATAACACCGTGAGTAATTGAGTCCACCGTGCATATTTATGACTAAAGAGACACCCTGTCGCCGCCGGGATTTACTGCAGAGAGTTGTGGTTTTGGCGGCGCTCTGCTCTGCAATCCATCGCTTTATAAAAGGCTTCAGCGAGCAAAAGAGTCGATCTGTCACTCCTATTAGAACGGACCAGGGAAGTAACTCTCATTTATAAAATACACAAACAAACAGAAATATGATCAAACTATTTATATTTGCATGCTTACAGACAATTCTCAACCTCTTGCTCTTGAAACAACAACCTCTTCTTCATGAAACAACAACCTCTACCTCTTCCTCATGAAACAACAACCTCTTCCTCATGAAACAACAACCTCTTCCTCATGAAACAACAACCTCTTCCTCATGAAACAACAACCTCTTCCTCATGAAACAACAACCTCTTCCTCATGAAACAACAACCTCTTCCTCATGAAACAACAACCTCTTCCTCATGAAACAACAACCTCTTCTTCATGAAACAACAACCTCTACCTCTTCCTCATGAAACAACAACCTCTTCCTCATGAAACAACAACCTCTTCTTTATGAAACAACAACCTCTTCCTCATGAAACAACAACCTCTTCCTCATGAAACAACAACCTCTTCCTCATGAAACAACAACCTCTTCCTCATGAAACAACAACCTCTTCCTCATGAAACAACAACCCCTACCTCATGAAACAAAAACCTCTTCTTCATTAAACAACAACCTCTTCCTCATGAAACAACAACCTCTTCTTCATGAAACAACAACCTCTACCTCTTCTTCATTAAACAACAACCTCTTCCTCATGAAACAACAACCTCTTCCTCATGAAACAACAACCTCTTCTTCATGAAACATCAACCTCTTCCTCATGAAACAACAACCTCTTCCTCATGAAACAACAACCTCTTCTTCATGAAACATCAACCTCTTCCTCATGAAACAACAACCTCTTCCTCATGAAACAACAACCTCTTCTTCATGAAACAACAACCTCTACCTCTTCTTCATGAAACAACAACCTCTTCCTCATGAAACAACAACCTCTTCCTCATGAAACAACAACCTCTTCCTCATGAAACAACAACCTCTACCTCTTCTTCATGAAACAACAACCTCTTCCTCATGAAACAACAACCTCTTCTTCATTAAACAACAACCTCTTCCTCATGAAACAACAACCTCTTCCTCATGAAACAACAACCTCTTCTTCATGAAACAACAACCTCTACCTCTTCTTCATGAAACAACAACCTCTTCCTCATGAAACAACAACCTCTTCTTCATTAAACAACAACCTCTTCCTCATGAAACAACAACCTCTTCCTCATGAAACAACAACCTCTTCTTTATGAAGCAACAACCTCTTCCTCATGAAACAACAACCTCTTCTTCATGAAACATCAACCTCTTCCTCATGAAACAACAACCTCTTCCTCATGAAACAACAACCTCTTCTTCATGAAACATCAACCTCTTCCTCATGAAACAACAACCTCTTCCTCATGAAACAACAACCTCTTCTTCATGAAACAACAACCTCTACCTCTTCTTCATGAAACAACAACCTCTTCCTCATGAAACAACAACCTCTTCCTCATGAAACAACAACCTCTTCTTCATGAAACAACAACCTCTACCTCTTCTTCATGAAACAACAACCTCTTCCTCATGAAACAACAACCTCTTCCTCATGAAACAACAACCTCTTCCTCATGAAACAACAACCTCTTCCTCATGAAACAACAACCTCTTCCTCATGAAACAACAACCTCTTCCTCATGAAACAACAACCTCTTCCTCATGAAACAACAACCTCTTCTTTATGAAACAACAACCTCTTTACTTGGTAAGTGTCATCTGTACCTGATTCTGAAGAACTAGGATTTCAATATAAAACTGTAAAATCCTCTGCGTTGTATGAACAGCCAGATACTCCATGCAGGGTTCAGGGTGCAGGGTTCAGGGCGCAGGGTTCAGGGTTCAGGGCGCAGGGTTCATGGCGCAGGGTTCAGGGCGCAGGGTTCAGGGTTCAGGGCGCAGGGGGCAGGGCGCAGGGTTCAGGGTTCAGGGTTCATGGTGCAGGGTTCAGGGTTCAGGGGGCAGGGCGCAGGGTTCAGGGTTCAGGGTTCATGGTGCAGGGTTCATGGTGCAGGGTTCAGGGCGCAGGGTTCAGGGTTCAGGGTTCAGGGCGCAGGGTTCATGGCGCAGGGTTCAGGGTTCAGGGTTCATGGCGCAGGGTTCATGGCGCAGGGTTCAGGGTTCAGGGTTCAGGGTTCATGGTGCAGGGTTCATGGTGCAGGGTTCAGGGCGCAGGGTGCAGGGCTCAGGGTTCATGGTGCAGGGTTCATGGTGCAGGGCGCAGGGTTCAGGGTTCATGGTTCAGGGCGCAGGGGGTAGGGTGCAGGGCTCAGGGTTCATGGTTCAGGGTTCATGGTGCAGGGTTCATGGTTCAGGGCGCAGGGGGCAGGGCGCAGGGTTCAGGGTTCATGGTGCAGGGCTCAGGGTTCATGGTGCAGGGTTCATGGTGCAGGGCGCAGGGTTCAGGGTTCATGGTTCAGGGCGCAGGGGGTAGGGTTCAGGGTTCATGGTTCAGGGCGCAGGGGGTAGGGTGCAGGGTTCAGGGGGCAGGGTTCAGGGTGCAGGGTTCAGGGTTCATGGTGCAGGGTTCATGGTTCAGGGTTCATGGTTCAGGGCGCAGGGTTCAGGGTGCAGGGCTCAGGGTTCATGGTGCAGGGCGCAGGGTTCAGGGTTCAGGGTTCATGGTTCAGGGCGCAGGGTTCAGGGCGCAGGGCGCAGGGTTCAGGGTTCATGGTTCAGGGTTCAGGGGGTAGGGTTCAGGGGGCAGGGTTCAGGGTTCAGGGCTCAGGGTTCATGGTGCAGGGTTCATGGTGCAGGGCGCAGGGTTCAGGGTTCAGGGTTCAGGGCGCAGGGGGTAGGGTGCAGGGTTCAGGGGGCAGGGGCTCTGCGCGCCATGAACACGTATTATTTTAAAACTTTAAGGAAAATAATGACCGTGGGTAAAAAGTATAGATACATAAAAACATAAGAGCTGTTTTAGGCTATCATGCAAAGAAGATTGCTGGCTGATCTCTTTCATTGATGTGCTGGCTATTACATTTGTTCATATTTTATTAAATATAAGTAAAGTTCTGCAGGAATGAGGCCTAAAAGCTGCACAATGAGTCAGCATGTTGGCAGCTCCATCTCGTCCATAAGTTTTTGGTTAGATGTCTGAATTATGGTTATTTATTTAAGTATGTTTCCCACAAGCTGAAGAGATTTACAATATACATTCTACAATATAATACCTGTGAGTAAACAGCCGCTGCGTGTTAAAAAAGAGTGAAAATGAGACGAGCGTCCTCACTCCTCCTCCTGCAGCTCAGCTGACGTCTTGTGACAGCGCTGGACGTCCTTCGTAGCTCACGTTAGCGTCTCGCTTCTGTCTGTTGTGTTACCAGAGATCATGAAACTGTTGTTGCAGCGCTGCTCCTCTCTCCAGCTGTCACGCTACCACGGAGGCAAACTGTAACTGAACTTGCTGAAGAAATATCTAATCAACAAATAAACTATTTCATGGAAAAGCAGAAGGGTCTACATTCTGAGGAAAGGAAACATCCAGGACATCAAACTGATTCATCTGTTGATGCTGAGCTGTAAAAGTGAACGTCAGCTGCTGATGGTGGAGATCTTTACTCTCTGTTATAATCAATGAAGCACACGCAGCATGTGGAGACATCCAGTATGTCTCAGTAATGACGTCCTCATGCGCTGCTAATGCTAAGCTCAACAGCTTTCAGCTGATGCTTGGCTGTGATTAGCCAGCCGCTAACCGAGGGGCAGGAGCTGTGGGTCAATGTTCCATATTATTATCTCATTTCAGGTACAAAGTGCTGTCGGCTTCTGGATGAGTCAGCTGTAATAAAAGCAGCATGTATTGAATACAGTATAAAACACCACACGGTCGTTGTTTGAATATAATAAGCACACACAACATGTCAAGCACCCTGAGGCCATGAGAGCCTAATGAGTCAAAGTGTGCAGATGTGATGTCACTGAACTGAGAGGAAGAAATTCACCCAGCAGCAGGTGAAATGCTGCGAGAAGTCATGTGTTAGTGCTCCCTACAGCAAAGTAATCACACTGATACTGAACCATTAAACCTGCATAGACACCAGAGCACATGACAGTGAAGACCAACAAGCTGCGTGACCTGCAGGGGGCCGTCTACTCCCTGGAGGCATCGCCAATGTGACACCATTTACTACTAGATCAGAGGAGGCTGATGCGTTTTCAAACCTCTCAATGACACAGCGATGTGACGACAACAACAACACCTTAACCCTTTACACTTTTACAGCTTTACACGTTTACACCCGCACACCTTTACACTGTTACACCGTTACACCTTTACACCGTCACACCTTTACACCCTTACACTTTTACACCTTTACACCTTTACAACGTCACACCTTTACACCCTTACACTTTTACACCTTTACACCTTTACAACGTCACACCTTTACACCCTTACACTTTTACACCTGCTCACCGTTACACCTTTACACCTTACACCTTCACACCTTTAAACCGTTACACCTTTACACCGTTACACCTTACACCTTTAAACCGTTACACTGTTACACCTTCACACCTTTACACCTTTACACCTTACACCTTTAAACCATTACACTGTTACACCTTTACACCGTCACACCTTTAAACCGTCACACCTTTACACCTTACACCTTTACACCGTCACACCTTTACACCTTACACCTTTACACCTTACACCTTTAAACCATTACACTGTTACACCGTCACACCGTCACACCTTTACACCTTACACCTTTAAACCGTTACACCTTTACACCTTACACCTTTACACCTTACACCTTTAAACCATTACACTGTTACACCTTTACACCGTCACACCTTTAAACCGTCACACCTTTACACCTTACACCTTTACACCGTCACACCTTTAAACCGTCACACCTTTACACCTTACACCTTTAAACCGTTACACCTTTACACCTTACACCTTTACACCTTACACCTTTAAACCATTACACTGTTACACCTTTACACCGTCACACCTTTAAACCGTCACACCTTTACACCTTACACCTTTACACCGTTACACCTTTACACCTTACACCTTTACACCGTTACACCTTTACACCTTACACCTTTAAACCGTTACACTGTTACACCTTCACACCTTTACACCTTTACACCTTACACCTTTAAACCGTTACACCTTTACACCTTACACCTTTACACCGTCACACCTTTAAACCGTCACACCTTTACACCTTACACCTTTACACCGTCACACCTTTAAACCGTCACACCTTTACACCTTACACCTTTAAACCGTTACACCTTACACCTTTACACCTTTACACCTTACACCTTTAAACCGTTACACTGTTACACCTTCACACCTTTACACCTTTACACTTTTACACCGTTACACCTTTACACCTTACACCTGTACACCTGCCTGCCAGGTGCCGAGCGGCTCTGACTTGTGGCCAGGGAGCCGGTTCACTGCAGCTGTGTGTTGCTCAGGACGAGCAGATTCAAGTCGTTGGGGCGTTTAACTGCTTCTCTCTGTGACTATGAACGATGGTGAGAACAGGACGCTGAAGCATGTCTGAATATCTCACATCTCATACATCATTTCTGGAAGTGGCTCGTGAGCACTCAAAGCACAACCTACTAACTTCTAAATGTGTTGCTTGCAATTAAAAAAAACAAAGCATCTTCATATAGGATCCAATGTTAGTGCTTCACATGACATAAACAATTAGAAAAATGGCAAAACAACAACAAATATATACATAAAAACATAAGATGATTCAATTAGGTGGGGGAAAATTATAGTTTTGCTTCCTCACTTCTCTTTAAAAGATTGTTTCATCATTCAGTTTCAGCGAACAGGTGATTATATTTGAGCATTGATCCATGATCAATATTACTAATGTTACCAAGTCCTGATGAAGCTACAGGTTTTAATGGCTCATCTGAACCCGTCGGTGGTCGTTGGTCAGAGGTGTAGAGTGTGGTATGTTGTCAAGTGCATCATTGTGTAACTTTGTTCTAAGCACAAAGACTGTAACTCTGACTCAGAGGGCGTGTGGTAGATGCTCACTGAGCCAACCAGAGGCACAACAAACCCTCAAATGTGTGAGTCCAGAAAGCAGCGCAGGTGCTGAAGCTCGGACCTCACCTGCACACTTGGCAGTGTTCCACCTGCTTTGACTGAATCTAATGTCTCAGTGTTCCTTCACTGAGTCTTTCTGAAGAACGACCCGGGGAACCGGTCGTAGAGCAGAGAGCAGCTGCATGTGGTCCTCGTGGTTTCACTCATTTCAATTCATTTCTTGGCATTCCCAAAACTACAGAAAAGATATAAACCATGCTCCCTTTTGACCAGTGTGTGTCTCTCTCTCTCTCTCTCTCTCTCTCTCTCTCTCTCTCTCTCTCTCTCTCTCTCTCTCTCTCTCTCTATATATATATATATATATATTTTTTTTTTTTTCTTATTCCTCGGTGGTTTTGACATTCTGTAGCATAAGATGTGGTTTCCAATTTCACTCAGGTGTCCCGTGTGGCTCCATCCGTCAATGCTCCTGCTGCTTCCTGCTGCTTCCTGCTGCTTCCTGCAGCTTCTTGCAGCTTCCTCCAGTTTCCTGCAGCTTCCTCCAGTTTCTTGCAGCTTCCTGCAGCTTCCTGCTGCTTCCTGCAGCTTCCTGCCGCTTCCTGCTGCTTCCTGCTGCTTCCTCCAGTTTCCTGCAGCTTCCTCCAGTTTCCTGCAGCTTCCTCCAGTTTCTTGCAGCTTCCTCCAGTTTCTTGCAGCTTCCTCCAGTTTCTTGCAGCTTCCTCCAGTTTCTTGCCGCTTCCTGCAGCTTGCAGGGGAAACGGTCCGGCGTGTTGCTCACGGAGTCGGTCCTGCTACGTTTTCATCCATTGCTGCTGCAGAACATGAGCTCAAATCCATTGGAGATTAAAATGGTAGGTTGGTCCTCATCTCAATTTTAGCATGCCCTAAAGTAACAATAAAGAAATATTGGAAACAGAGGAATATGTAATGTGAGCACTATAAATGAGCGACAAAGAAAAATGTTTCCCCCGAATTTCTTTTCATCTACTTCACTATCTTCCTGTGTGTGGACCACCGTCGTTATGACACCGTGCAACACATACTTCTTAACGCAGCCACTTTAAATTATTCACTACCTTTGCAATTTTCATGAGCGAGGTGATTACATACTGAAATGGTACTGCGGGCAAAACAGGAAAGTATTTCTCCACAGCATTGGCAGCACTGTGGCAAAGGCAGCAGAGGACTTCCCGACATGCTGAAAGAAAGGTATTGTAATGCAGACCAAACGTCTTCCACACAGACCTTCTGTTGCATCTCCTAATGAGGGTCGTGACCTCTGGCCGGGCGCCGGCAGCATGAAGATGCTTCTGTAGCGGAGCGTGGGAGCGCCGCATGAATAATGGAGACTGCAGTCATCTTAAACTGTGCACAGAGAGGCTTCAGTTCTTGCTTTGGGAAGCGATGTCTGTTGTGGAAGTGGAACCTTTTCTTCATGTGCTTGATGAGGATCAAGACTCCGGTTCTGGAGGTCTGGAGAGAAAAGACTTCAACGGGAAATGACGCAACAACACAACCTGCAAATAACTTCTTTACCAACATCCGTAAGATTGTTCCTGAAACTCTGATGCATGAAGCCGTGGGCGGAGCCAACGTTAGCTTTTCAGAGGACATGGAAATGTCCACGAGGACCCACAAAGCACCTACACACCCCTACACACCACGACACACCCCTACACACCACGACACACCACGACACACCCCTACACACCACGACACACCCCTACACACCACGACACACCACGACACACCACGACACACCCCGACACACCACGACACACCACGACACACGCCTACACACGCCTTCACACCTCTACACACGCCTACACACTCCTACACACGCCTACACACGCCTACACACCTCTACACACGCCTACACACTCCTACACACCCCTACACACCACGACACACCCCTACACATGCCTACACACCTCTACACACGCCTACACACTCCTACACACCCCTACACATGCCTACACACTCCTACACACGCCTACACACTCCTACACACGCCTACACACTCCTACACACGCCTACACACTCCTACACACGCCTACACACTCCTACACACGCCTACACACTCCTACACACGCCTACACACCTCTACACACCTCTACACACCCCTACACACCTCTACACACGCCTACACACGCCTACACACGCCTACACACTCCTACACACTCCTACACACCCCTACACACGCCTACACACCCCTACACATGCCTACACACTCCTACACACCTCTACACACGCCTACACACGCCTACACACTCCTACACACTCCTACACACCCCTACACACCCCTACACACTCCTACACACTCCTACACACGGCTACACACGCCTACACACTCCTACACACTCCTACACACGCCTACACACGCCTTCACACCTCTACACACGCCTACACACCCCTACACACTCCTACACACTCCTACACACCCCTACACACCCCTACACACTCCTACACACTCCTACACACGCCTTCACACCTCTACACACGCCTACACACCCCTACACACGCCTACACACTCCTACACACGCCTACACACTCCTTCACACCTCTACACACTCCTACACACCTCTACACACGCCTACACACCCCTACACACTCCTACACACTCCTACACACGCCTTCACACCTCTACACACGCCTACACACCCCTACACACGCCTACACACTCCTACACACGCCTACACACTCCTTCACACCTCTACACACTCCTACACACTCCTACACACGCCTATACACTCCTACACACTCCTACACACGCCTATACACTCCTACACACTCCTACACACGCCTACACACGCCTACACACTCCTACACACCCATACACACTCCTACACACGCCTTCACACCTCTACACACGCCTACACACGCCTACACACGCCTACACACTCCTACACACTCCTACACACGCCTACACACTCCTACACACGCCTTCACACCTCTACACACGCCTACACACGCCTACACACGCCTACACACTCCTACACACTCCTACACACGCCTTCACACCTCTACACACGCCTTCACACCTCTACACACGCCTACACACGCCTACACACTCCTACACACTCCTACACACGCCTACACACTCCTACACACGCCTTCACACCTCTACACACGCCTTCACACCTCTACACACGCCTACACACTCCTACACACGCCTACACACTCCTACACACGCCTACACACTCCTACACACGCCTACACACTCCTACACACGCCTTCACACCTCTACACACGCCTTCACACCTCTACACACGCCTACACACTCCTACACATGCCTACACACTCCTACACACGCCTACACACTCCTACACACGCCTACACACTCCTACACACTCCTACACACGCCTACACACCCCTACACACGCCTTCACACGCCTACACACTCCTACACACGCCTACACACCCCTACACACGCCTTCACACGCCTACACACTCCTACACACGCCTACACACGCCTTCACACGCCTACACACTCCTACACACGCCTACACACGCCTACACACCCCTACACACCCCTACACACGCCTACACACGCCTACACACCTCTACACACGCCTTCACACCTCTACACACCCCGACACACTCCTACACACCCCGACACACTCCTGGTTATCTTTTACACATCAGTGGCCTTGGTATATTGATATCTTGGTGTATTGGTGTGTTGGTATATTGGGATACTGATGTATTGATATATAGTTATATTGATGTATTGGTATATTGGTATATTGATGTATTGGTGTATTGGTATATTGATGTATTGGTATATTGGTATATTGATGTATTGGTGTATTGGTGTATTGGTGTATTGGTGTGTTGGTATATTGGTATATAGTTATATTGATGTAATGGTATATTGGTGTATTGGTATATTGATTTATTAATGTATTGGTATATTGATGTATTGGTATATTGGTATATTGATGTATTGGTATATTGGTGTATTGGTGTGTTGGTATATTGATTTATTAATGTATTGGTATATTGGTGTATTGGTGTGTTGGTATATTGATTTATTAATGTATTGGTATATTGATGTATTGGTATATTAATGTATTGGTATATTGATGTATTGGTATATTGGTATATTGATGTATTGGTATATTGATGTATTGGTATATTGGTATATTGATGTATTGGTATATTGATGTATTGGTATATTGGTGTATTGGTGTGTTGGTATATTGGTATATTGATGTATTGGTATATTGATGTATTAATGTATTGGTATATTGATGTATTGGTATATTGGTATATTGGTGTATTGGTATATTGATTTATTAATGTATTGGTATATTGAAGTATTAATGTATTGGTACATTGATGTATTGGTATATTGGTGTATTGGTATATTGATGTATTAATGTATTAGTATATTGATGTATTGGTATATTGGTATATTGGTATATTGGTATATAGTTATATTGATGTATTGGTATATTGGTGTATTGGTATATTGATTTATTAATGTATTGGTATATTGATGTATTGGTATATTGGTATATTGATGTATTGGTATATTGGTATATTGATGTATTGGTATATTGGTATATTGATGTATTGGTATATTGGTATATTGATGTATTGGTATATTGGTGTATTGGTATATTGATGTATTAATGTATTAGTATATTGATGTATTGGTATATTGGTGTATTGGTATATTGATGTATTAATGTATTAGTATATTGATGTATTGGTATATTGGTATTGTCACAGATTCCCGTTCATGATCACTGTTTTCATCCTGTCTGTCAGTTCTACTCTCCTGTCATTCCAGATGTTGCCACTCACCCCTCATCACCATCACCTGGTCCTCACTACATCTCACCTGCAGCCCGTTCCCTCATTGGCTCACTCTTTAGGTCCCCTCACTTGCCCTCTGCCAGATTGTCTTGTCCATTGTGCCAAGCTCTCCAGCGTAATCCAGTTCTGTTTCCTGAGTGTTCTGACCCTGTTCTTGCCTGTCTTGATTACCTTGGATTTTGCCTGCCCCTTATTGGATTTGTCTGCCTGTTTGATTGATCTCCTGGTTTTGAGCCCTGCCTGAATATACGACCAAAGAACTTTGCCTGCCACCTGACTCTGAGTTGTTGCTTTTGAACTCAATTGTCTACTGTGCCTCACAGGTATATTGATATATTGGTGTATTGGTGTATTGGTATATTCGTGGTGATGGCGTGTGAGGGTCGAACATTCCTGACGTTGGTCTTAACTTTCTAACCCACTTCAGCTTAAACACGACCGCTTCACAGATTAAAAAACCATCAAACACCATCATGAAAAGGCTTTTATGTTGAAGACATGCAATAGTGCAAGATGTAATCAATGAAGACAAACTGCAGAGACTCCAGGAAGTCAATGGTCTGACCAAGAAGTCGTTCCAGGTTGTAATACTTTATAAAAGTGTTAGGCCCCGTTTACATGAGAGGAAAACGCATATATATTCACGCGGTTTGGCCTTTCATTTACACAAACAGAGATTTTATCACGGAAAACGATCATTTCTAAAAACTCCGGCCAAAGCAGAGATCTATGAAAACTCTGCAGCGTGTGCACGAGGTCAAACGGAGTTTTAGGTCCTCAAACGTCACCGTAGGACTAGAAATGCATGACGTCATGTGTGAGCGTCAAAGTGAATATATGTATATATTCTGAGTGTTGAACAGATTTACTGGTGCACGTTCTGACACAAATTAGTGAGCGTTAACATTTGAACAGCCACACAACGAATACACAGTCCACAGGTTGGAAAATGTGAGCTTGAGTGGAAGAATTAAGGACTGTCAACGCGGCTTAAATCTTGTAGGTGAGGCTATCCGTCTCTGTCCGCATCACAACCAGGGAAAGATAGATGCATTCACTAAATGTGCTCTTGAAATCTGCAGGAAATGATTAAGGTGATAAATGGGGAGACAGGATTTTCGCAGGACATCCATTATATCATCAACGGCACAAAAAGAGATTTTTAAATGCTCGGTGGAAACACTTAAGCAATCTGTGTAAACTCTTGCCACATTTCTGTGTGCGTCTTTGAAGCCGGCAGAAGAGGATATTGTGTTTGAAGCCATTAGCTTTCAAAACTTATGCTGACAATAATAAAAGCTTCATGATAAATGTTTCATTGAGTGAGAAAATCTCTTAGCTAATTAGGCAAGAATTTGTCACATTCTTAAGAGCATGAACAATGTTTTTTACCTCGATCCCGGCAATTAGTCATCACGGAAGTTTAATGCAAAATGCATGGGGCAGTCGGCGGCGTGGGACAGACTGTTTTTAAGCTAAGAAACGAGGCTAACTCTGAATGCAGCTACGCAGAAAACAGACAGACACTGCTGTCCCTTCTGTTGTTGCAATGGAGGCTTTGATACGCTGGACAGACGCCTGAAGGGCCTGTTTGTCTCCTCGTCACCTTGTTCCCTTACAAGACTGAGGAGATGTAGAGGGACCGAACCAAGCTGTCGACCCTCCAGAGGAAGCACCTGCCTGGAGAAACCTGGAGAAAGAGCTTCTAAGTCTCCTTGTAAAGATACCAGGTGGCTTGTTCTTCCATGCTGATGCTTCCTCTGGTTGATGTTTTCTTTATTAAATAGCTCTTTAGTTTGGGGCGTCGTTAAAGTCCATTTGATTGTGACTCTCTTATCGGATGCTGTGTTGAATCCATTCATCTGTTCATGCTATGAATGAGCGTCCCTTCTGGTGTTGACGGTGTTTAAATCTCAGAGAGGTTCAAGAAAACAAGTGCCCTCCTGCAGCCTTTGGAGGAAAGGCAATGCTTTCTCGGGGACGTATTAATCCTGCAGCCAGATAGCCGGCTTGATTGATTCAAAGTCTATTCTTAGTTGGCATTTAGCTTAGCACTAAATGATTTTTGCTCAAACGGTCTCTCTGTCTCTGTTGGCCTCTCACCTCCTCTATTCCACCCTTTTTGTGTTACTGTCTCTCTCCCTTAGTGGTTTTCTTCTCCTCCATCTCTCCCTCCTTCCCTCCCCCATCCTCTCTGTCTCTCTCCCTAATTACATATCTCCCCCTCTCCTTCTCCTCCCTCTCCTTCTTCCATCCCTCATTCCTATGAGTAGAAAGCCGTGGTGCATTCTGCTGCCTCTCCAGTTGCTCATGGGCAGCTTCGCTCACGGACTCGGACACGCGGCTTTCTGAGAGGTTCGCTCATACCGTTCTTCACATGTGTATATATATATATATATATATATATATATATATATATATATATATATATATATATATATATATATATATATAGTAAATGTGAATGTCTGGGAGTCATATTGAGTTCCTCTCTGACAGCAGGCAGGTGTGTGATACTGGGAGATCTATGGATTAGTGTTCGTTCTGTATGAACTGCTTTCATTGGAGCAGTTGAAGGACCTGATATTCTCAGGGGAAACTCAAATATGAATCTATTTTTGAAAAATGGCTTTAAAGCTGAAGGAACTTTACTGTTGTGTCATTTCTGCGCCTCCTGTGATCCGGACATCATGAGTTTTAGAAGAGAGAAATGAAGCCTTTTAGAAATGAGTAGGTCTTAGATTTTAATTTTTTGTGTAGCCCAAAATCTCAAATCATAATTTGGCCAGTCCAACTTGTTATTACAAATATGAACTCAAAGAAAGGCTTCATTTCCATTGCTCCTGCATGACACATGGCTGTGTCTCATTGCATGAACGCTCCAGAGGAAGAGAGACGGCAGGTTGACCCACTCTGGTAGCATGAGCTCTGTTAGCATGAGCTCTGTTAGCATGAGCTCTACCAGCATGAGCTCTGTTAGCATGAGCTCTGGTAGCATGAGCTCTGTTAGCATGAGCTCTGTTAGCATGAGCTCTACCAACATGAGCTCTGTTAGCATGAGCTCTGGTAGCATGAGCTCTGTTAGCATGAGCTCTACCAGCATGAGCTCTGTTAGCATGAGCTATGTTAGCATGAGCTCTACCAGCATGAGCTCTGTTAGCATGAGCTCTACCAGCATGAGCTCTTTTAGCATGAGCTCTACCAGCATGAGCTCTGTTAGCATGAGCTCTACCAGCATGAGCTCTGTTAGCATGAGCTCTACCAGCATGAGCTCTGTTAGCATGAGCTCTGTTAGCATGAGCTCTACCAGCATGAGCTCTGTTAGCATGAGCTCTACCAGCATGAGCTCTGTTAGCATGAGCTCTGTTAGCATGAGCTCTACCAGCATGAGCTCTGTTAGCATGAGCTCTGTTAGCATGAGCTCTACCAGCATGTGCTCTTTTAGCATGAGCTCTACCAGCATGAGCTCTGTTAGCATGAGCTCTGTTAGCATGAGCTCTGTTAGCATGAGCTCTACCAGCATGAGCTCTGTTAGCATGAGCTCTACCAGCATGAGCTCTGTTAGCATGAGCTCTACCAGCATGAGCTCTACCAGCATGAGCTCTTTTAGCATGAGCTCTGTTAGCATGAGCTGTGCCAGCATGCCCTCTTTTAGCATCAGCTCTTTTAGCATGAGCTCTGTTAGCATGAGCTCTGTTACGTGGCACAAGGCACCAATGAGAGGCAGGCCCTCTACCACCGATCCTCAGCCATTGTTCCTGGTGGGAAGGTGAGGGATGTTCCCCATCAGAGGGATGGCTGCTGTTAGATCTGCATGTTGACTGGAAGGCTCCAAAGGGACATGGAGTCATATCAGATGCAGCGTTCCTCCCACACTCTCATACAGCATCGACTGAGATGGGAAAACTGCCGCATACAAAATGCTAATGATTAACGTCTAACATGTTTAATGTGCCTCGCTTTGTATAATTTCTAGGGCTGGGCAAATTAACGTGTTAACGCAATATTAATCTGGCAACGGCGTTAACTATTTGATCATGCACTAACCCTTTTTTTTGCAGTGGGAGGGGCTTATCGCTTTAAATCTCTCCAGACAGAGTTCAGACCTGGCGTCTCACGGCTCTCCTAGTCCGGCCCTCGGTAGGTCAATTAAACATGAAACATAAATAAATAAGATGCAGCTATGTATGAAATACAACAACACTGCTTTTACTTTGAAGGTGCACGCTTCCATAGCCTCGCCTGACGTGAAAGCTCGTATTGTTCTGTATCTTCTGTTCTCAACTAGCAGTGCTGCTGCAAAGAGCAGCTTCACCTAAAAAAAAACACTCTCAGGCGGTCAGTCTACCTGCAGCCTCCACGTCCAGACTGAAAGTTAATCACACATGTTCAAAGCTGCTGACCCTGCGGTCTGATCCATGCAGAGCACTTTGAATCAGGATCACTTCTGGATCTTTACTCTTCTCTCAAAGAGGAGAACTCTCCTCACATCACAAGATGTTCAAATCAACACAGACTGGACTTTTCTCACTGAGGAAGAAAAACTGAACTGAAAACATGAAAAGCACTTCTTGCTTTTGTATAAAGTGAATCAACTGCTGGTCTTTAACATCTTTAAGGTAAGAAACAGACTGAACATGGACCAAAGAAGGAGTGGTTTGTCCCTCACAGGGACCCTTACTACTGAACATGGACCAAAGAAGGAGTGGTTTGTCCCTCACAGGGACCCTTACTACTGAACATGGACCAAAGAAGGAGTGGTTTGTCCCTCACAGGGACCCTTACTACTGAACATGGACCAAAGAAGGAGTGGCTTGTCCCTCACAGGGACCCTTACTACTGAACATGGACCAAAGAAGGAGTGGTTTGTCCCTCACAGGGACCCTTACTACTGAACATGGACCAAAGAAGGAGTGGTTTGTCCCTCACAGGGACCTTTACTACTGAACAATACCTGTTCAAAAAAAAAGAAAACTGATTTATAAACTATATATGTATGTATGTTAACTTGCTACTTTAAAATAAAAGCTGCAATACACTAGTTTTTACTAAGTTTTTCTACTAACAAAGAAGATGAAGCTCTTCAAACTAAGAAGTGACTGTGTTATGAAGATGCATCAGGGAGACGCTACATCCTTCATGAAAGATATCCCCGTGCAGTAAAACCATGATATTTAATAAATCTGCTTCAGATGTCTGATAACTTCATGACAATTACAATAACAGTATTACTTCCTGCAGTGTCCATTTGATATGTATGCAGCCTGTGTGCTGCTGGCTTTAATAAAGGTCATTCTGACTTATGAAAGCTCCGAGCAAAACTTCTGATCTGTCCAGTTTCACTCCTCCATGAGGCCTCGTTGTGTTATTGATGCAGAGACGCTTCACTTTGTCTCTGCTGACGCACAGCTGGAGCCAAGACCTCGCTTCTCCACCTCCAACGTCTTCCTGAGTTGTTTCTGTCACTCTTCCACTTCTCCTGG
>NW_027176120.1:1120935-1123435 GCF_023055335.1 Clinocottus analis
ATTGTTTGAAAGACGTTGTGATATTATCTTTCTAAAGGGTAAGCTTGCGTGACAGCTGGATCTTTTGATTCCACAGGATCAAGGGATCAGACAAAAATCTATCTTCCAGGCTTCAAGCGAGAGGTTGTGGGAGGACCAATCCGCATCCTGGGGCGGGGCTTAGGTGTGACGACACGGAGCGACAGGAGTTATTTCTAAACAAAGTGGAGGCTCCAAGAGGGAAGCATACATGCTGAGACGGTTATCTTGGACTTATGTCTTCATTGAAAGAAGAGCAGAATACGGCACTGAAGTCTGTTTTCACTCGCTTCGATTACCGGGAGATTGACAGATGGTTCATCCAATCAATTGCCAGGAATATTTTGAAAGGGCCAGCCGAGTTTCCAATGACGACGTCTCATATGATTCTGTGCTGGTGGTCCAGAATCTTCCGGTTACTTATTTTTAATTGCAGAGACATTTGGCTGGACAATTGTTCATTATTAGTCCACAGCTGGCGCAGCGTGAGTGGACCCAACAGCAGAGAACACATCGTTGTGTAACGTTTCTATCACCGCGCATCAAGAACTCACGGTCTGTTAAAGTGAACACACGCTGGTCGGTGTGCGTCCTCTCGGTCCGTCCCGGTCCCGAACACCAGCTGCTGCGAGCTGACGCGTTTCAGCCAGTAGAAGCGTTCCCTTTGAGGACAGCTGATCCACCAGAGGCCTGTCTGAAGGCCCTTATGAGAGAAGGTCAGCGCTCTGCTCGGCCTGAGCGGACACGACCATCCACCTGTTACGCTTCCTGTGCGCCTCACGCAGAACCGTGTGATGAGGCTGAACGTTGTCTCCCCTCAAAGAGCTTCGTCCTTCACACCGATTCCACGCAGGAGGCCACCGGCACACAACGCACACGACGCACACAACGCACACGACGCACACAACGCACACGACGCACACGACGCACACGACGCCCACAATATCCACAACGCACACAACGCACACGACGCACACAACGCACACGACGCACACAACGCACACGACGCACACGACGCACACAACGCACACGACGCCCACAATGTCCACGACGCACACAACGCACACGACGCACACAATGTCCACAACGCACACAATGTCCACAACGCACACAATGTCCACAACGCACACAACTCACACGACGCACACAACGCACACAATGTCCACAACGCACACGACGCACACAACGCCCACGACGCCCACGACGCACACAACGCACACAACGCACACAACGTCCACAACGCACACAACGCACACAACGTCCACAACGCACACAACGCACACAACGCCCACGACACACACAACGTCCACAATGTCTACAGCGCCCACAACGTCCACAACGCACACGACGCACACAACGCACACAACGCACACAACGTCCACAACGCACACAACGCACACAACGCCCACGACACACACAACGTCCACAATGTCTACAGCGCCCACAACGTCCACAACGCACACGACGCACACAACGCACACAACGCACACAACGGCCACGACACACACAACGTCCACAATGTCTACAGCGCCCACAACGTCCACAACGCACACAACGCACACAACGCACACAACGGCCACGACACACACAACGTCCACAATGTCTACAGCGCCCACAACGTCCACAACGCACACAACGCACACAACGTCCACAACGCACACGACGCCCAGGACACACACAACGTCCACAATGTCTACAGCGCCCACAACGCACACGACGCCCACAACGCACACAACGTCCACAACGCACACAACGTCCACAACGCACACGACGCCCAGGACACACACAACGTCCACAATGTCTACAGCGCCCACAACGCACCTTCAGCTCAACGTGATGAGAGTCCAAAGGTTTCTTCCCTTTGTAACTGTGGAAGAGTTTTTTCTATATTCTGGGGAGTTGTTTCTGATCCGGTGTGAGGACCTGGGACACGATGTTGTGTACAGACTGTAAAGCCCTCAGAGGATGATTTGTGGGTCGGCATTATCTCCTGTAATTTGTGATTTGGGGCTTTACAAAATAAACTCAATTGAATTGAAGATGAAAGTCTGTTTTGCGACTGTAAAGCAACGTTTAATCCTCCCGCTTGCTCACATGGCATCAAAGTGAGCGAGGATCAGAAAAGGTTGGAATGGCTACCGTCAGAGGACCTGGGTACATGTTTCATGATCTTGATGATCGGCACCATCGGCATGCTCAGCAGCTTGTAAAAAAGAAAACAGCGCTTTTAATTCTGTGCTGAGATCGAAGGAGTAACGCCTCTGTGATCCAAAACCTCAATCCCACAAAAGTATGAGATATTGATTCCACACAGATGCAGTCATGAGCGAGCCGTTACAGGGAGCCTGGGTTCATCTCAGGCCCAGAAAAGACCTGCGTATGGTGGGCCATGAGCACAACTCTGCACCACAGACATCCTGGTGGGGGATCTAAAGTGACCGGAACTTCTTCTGATAGACTTGAGGGAGGACGAATCAAACTT
>NW_027176120.1:1128435-1318435 GCF_023055335.1 Clinocottus analis
AATAATTACTTCAAACGAGCACTCGGCAAAGAGCTGAGGTCGGGCAGCTATTTTTATATGTAGATTCCATTGTTTCATTATTTTATTTCTCGTCTTTTGAACACAGCGGAACAAGCGACAGACACACATCCATCACTGCAGCAGCATGAACGGAGCCCAGAGCTAAATGTCACAGGACGACACAATAGTTCAAGCCAATTAGTGACTCGTGCTTGATCTCCCTCTGGAAAATGTTCGGACACTTGTTTGTGACAGTAATACTTCTGCGCAGAGTTTGGAAAAAAGATTTCTTGGCCTCTAGATGGCTTTGCCAAGGTCAAAACCACAGAACGTAGAGGCTCGGGTGACTGGGAAGGTCCCGCTCTGAAGCGAGATGGTTTCCATCAGAGGTCAGGAGGCGAGCTTCCCTCTGGCAGCAGCCGCGTCCTCACAACATGAACTCGCTGTCTGCGTCCACTTTATTACACTTTATGGAACACTTGTTGGGACGACATGAACATGAAGCTTCTCTTCCCTCGTCCAGTGTCGAGAAAAGAAGAAGAATAGAAGTCCAACAGTTATTATTATCAATAATGTGTAATGATTCATACAATATTTCCTTTGAGCGGACAGCCCTTCATGCCTCTTCATCTCTCCCAACAGGTGCTGTGGCTGCAGAACAAACAGCTGAGCGAAAAGGTCATGTGACGCTCCAAAACGACAACGAGGTTGTGGTGGAAGCGTCAGAGCGTTCTGGAGGCTTTTGTTGCATGTTTGTCAGTCGCAAACAATAAAACATCAGAGAAGGTACAGCTCATTCACTGGACGGGGAGGTGGGGAAGGAGTTGGCGGCTTGCTTTTGTTTGGTGATTTGAAAGTTTCCTTTTGTCCTTTGTTTCAGTGAAATTGTTGTGAACGAATGCCACGTTCTAGTGTTGCTCCGCTTATCAACCTGCTCTTTCAACGTCTCTTTAGACGCTCGCTTCCCTTTCATCTGCGCCTCTGAATGTGTGGAACATGCTGCCATGCCAAGAACCCTCTTTGCAACATTTCATATTGTGTATTTCCATCCATTCAAATAAGAATAATCACGTTTCTGTATTGTTTCAAAGTCTCTTCACAGGAAAGAACTTGAACAAGTTTTACCAATACCACCTCCTTCCTGCAGCCTTCCCTCCTCGGAGGGCGAGGGTGCTCAGCGGCAGCAAGATTAAAATCCTGGAAATGTCCCTGAGTGGCACTCAGTGTAACCCGACGAGACATTTCTTAAATTCAATCAAGATGGACTGAATGATTCATGATTTCCTTACATGATTGATAATGTGACGTTGAAGTGGCCCAACAGTCCTTCAGCAGCAGACAGAGGAAAGGCTGAAGCGTTGTGCCTCACAAAGGCCTCTCAAGGAAAACATACTCATATCCCTCATTCTCAAGGAATCAATAAACTAATCTGAGACTTTTAAGAACTCCTGAGCTTCCCAGAGTCACAGCTAATGGGCATTTGAAGTTATTAATGGCCTCTTTGTGTTTCATTGAACCCAGAATGGTGATGTTTAGAGAGCTGTGGTTTTGAGTCGGGCTGTGACCCAAATCGTTATCCTGTGGTCTGATTCAGCCAAGCCGCTGCTCAGCGGTGAATCGCATCAGCTCAATATCTGATTATTCAGATCAAAACAATGATTTTCTCATGCTAATTGTTTGATGAGGCGTCTCTTTATTACACTCTAAAAACAGCACAAAATGTAAAAGGACTGTTCGGCAGCTCTTGGTCCCTTTCATCTGTCATAATGATGGCGAGCACACGATGCCTCCAGTGAAGCAGCACTCAGCCGCTTTGCTCCTGTGCAGCCGCGTCGGCGTTTGACCTTTCTGACACCTGAAGGAAAGCGTGCGTAGCTAACCTCATTAGCAGCCGGCCCGTCCATCCAGAGGAAGCCGGATGTGTCCGAGCTGCCGCTCGCAGAGCCCAATGGAGAAGGACTGGTAATCAGGTTGCCCCGCTGACGCCGGGCCAGCGGCAATCCAGTGTAATGGAAGAAGCCGGAGGATCAATACGAGTCAGTGATCGCAGACAGACAAAGGTGGTTTAGTAGCAGGCAGCGCTAATTGGAATCAATGGCTAATCTGATGACAGTTCTTAACCTTTACACCTGTGAGGATTCATAAACAGGTGAGCGTCACGGCAGAGCAGCCGGCCGGCCGCGCCGCCGTACAATCACTTTCCCCAACAACATATTTGTTTTCTGCTGATTCACACTTTCTCAGATGCCTAACAAAGCCGTTAAATGAGGTTACATCTCCCTGGATCAATGCAGCAGGAGCACCGCTCCGGTGGAACGGTGGCTCTGCTGCATGAGCGATGTCATCGATAACGGGGAAATGCAATATGCATGTGCAGGGTCGTTCAGCTGGTAATCGACTCGTTCGTGTGGAAATAGAAGTGTCGAATAGAATGGGCCGTGGAATGTAAATGTAATTCGTGTGGACGTGTGCGGGTCAGGTGAATCAGGTCCATCAAAAAGGATTGAACCCAATTTACATGCAATTACACGTAATGCCCTTAAAAGCGCTGGTTAATTGATCGAGACGCCGTAGTGCACTTTGTATGGAGCGCAGAGCCACCGGTCAGGAGGCGGAGACTGAGCCCGGACGTTTTAATCACCAGACGTCAATAAGGAATCAGGCGCCAGAGCCTGCACCAGATATCATGTGTCACAAACTAATTGTCAAGGAGAATCATGGGAGAACATTAGAAGTGGTCACTAAACCTGATGTCGCTTTCCATTGAGGGATCTCCATCTGACATTAATATCTCATATTTCAGGGCTGAAGCAAAGAGCTGAACCCATGTGGTTCTATGATTGCAACACCAATTAACAGCCCACCTCCATATTTTCAGGATTCAGTGCAGGAGCCGCTCGCAGCTTGAATGGCGGGTGAGGAGGAGGAGACTCGGAGAAGATGAAGGCCTCGTGCTAATGGAGACGTACTGCAGCTCTATGGAAACAGAATCAGACCGACGCTCTTCAGCTTCATGGTGGAACGTTTCTACACGTTTCTACTGGACTCACACCAACCTGCTCGATTTACATGCAGCGGCACTACTCGGCTCCGCATGTGAGCGCATGCTCGACGCGTGTGAGAGGGTGAGGCACGTGATGATGTGGAGGATGAAACTTTATTGATCGCGATGAGGGAACTCAGGCATGCGGGCAGCGCGGAGCCGTGTTGTACCGCTGCTGTCCGGCCGCAATCAAAGCCGCCTTCTCGGGAGATGAAGCAGAATCTTTTATCTCAACATCGTCTGTGAAGTTAAATGTTTTCAAACAGGGGAGAATATGCCTTTTGCAGCAGCTGTTGCCTGGTGACGGCGAGCTTCCCACACGGTCGGTGGAAAACTACAAAAGAGGGATGTGTATAATACTATCAAAGTATTCTCATTGGCAATGTGAGCAGTGCGTCTGTATTTGAACAAGGCTTTGATTCATGCACAGACACGCTCCCTGATCCCTCTGCCTAATCCCTTCATCGGCTGGGACAAGGACACGTTGACAAGTTAAGACCTCTTCCCTCAAACTCTCTTAAACAGTCCTGTTAGGCCATCACAACATCGGCTCCAGGATTTAGAAACATGCCTTTAATTAATCAGCGTGTAATGGGAAACGCAGCCGAGTAAACATGTTCTCAACGAGCTGACGTGTCCTCAGGACGGCGAACAGATCCAGATACTCTGAGAACTTTCTGCCTCCTTGAGTTTGAGAATATGAGCCTGTGGAGTGTTTCATGGCTCCAGGAGGATGGAGCGCTGGAGGAGCTCTGTCTTGTGACGTGGACCTGTTAGTAACTACAGAGTTTAGTTTATTTTGTAGAGTCCACAATCACACATGACATATTATTTACAATCCGTACACATACGACTTCCCTGTCCCACGATTAACATCAGATCAGGAACAACTCCCCAAAACGTAGAAAAAGAGACAAAGATGGACGTTCCAACCTCTACCAGAGGAAAGAAAGGACTAGCAAAGAAGAGAACACTGATGGGGAAAGATATGAGGATGTTTTGTTCACATCTACACACACACACACACACACACACACACACACACACTCATGTGAATGAGTGTGTAAAACCTTCCAAGCATCTAAATATAAAAGCAGTCTGTTGTTCATCGTTGGTCTTCTTCCTCTGAACCAAGCGATCAAGAGAAGGAAGCGAGATGACTCCTCAGTGCCTCCTTTCCTTTGTCTTTACGTCAGAGCCTTGATCAGAAATATACATCTGATGTAGAGTGTTGACAGTGTCTTTTACATTTTCATTGGTTTTATAGTTTCAAGTCAACTGTAGCACACACTAGTCAACTTCAAGCAAATAAATCATAATTCCCAATAAGACGGTGAAACACCACCTCGAGGGTGTTGAGCAAAAATAGTTAATGTCAAGCCCTGCCTATAATATATGAAAGATGAGGAACATGGTAAAGTTCAAATGGAGTTTCTAGCTTAAAGAATGATTGACTAGGAAGGTGGCCTCTAGACATATTTCCACAAATTGTTGAAGTAATGGAGCATCAGAGTAACTCATGTAACTGGTGCGCCTCGTGCAGTAAAGCTGCTCGACAGGAACACAGAAACATCAGGACTCTGTGAGCACGAGGCGATCGGCTGGACGCGGCACTGATAGCAGCACATTGATTTGATGAGCAATGGGAAACGCTTAGGTGGCTTTAAAAGAGCCGCGTATGAAAGCTGAAATCTCAGCAGCTGCCAAAGCAATTGTTGAGTCACTGGTATTGATCAGAATATTCCATCAACCTCCTACACATGAAGGCCTTTGTGCAGAGAAAGTCTTGTTTTCCCCTTTAACCTTTTCTAATGCAGAGAAGGTCCACTGCTGTTTTCTGAATAAGACACAGCTTCACACACACACACACACACACACACACACACACACACACACTAACAGGTTGTGTTGTGCTGCAGGTGAGCTTCAGAAAGACCCAGTTTGTGTTGAAATGTTCATCAATGTGTGTGTTTCCTGTGGTGCCCACTCAGCTATGTGTTTCACTGCTATGCTGCAAAACAATATTCAGATGCAATAATGTCATTAAATTCATCACTTGGTGCCTTTAGAGCAGGGGTCACCAACCTTTTTGAAACCGAGAGCTACTTTGAGGTACAAAATAATATGAAGGGCGACTTGTTTAACACAAACTTCCTGAACAACAAAGTTGCACAGATCAGCTTTTAATTATATTATATGTGAACTGTCTGATCACATATCAATGTTAATTATTCCTCACAGTAATTATTAAGAATTTCCACAGCAATGATGGTAGGAAAAACATGTTTTATCAAATTTAAATAAAGTTATATCCGTGCAAAAAAACCGAATATTTAGTTACTACTAAATAGATTATTGTGGAAAACGATAAGCTATTTTTTTACAAAACAGAATAAGTGCAGATGTGTGAGCATCAGGTTGCATCAGTGGCTCAGTGAGCAGCTTTCCTCTACACATCTTTAATAAACAGGGTTGTAGATTTGATACGTACTCTTAATTCATGCTTAATGTTGAGCTGAGGTCTGTTTCCTGATGGAAGATGCAACAGCAGAAAAAACCTCACAGAGATTTCATAAAGATCGGCTTTTGACAAAATGCCAAGAATCGGCGAGTCGCGCATGCGCAGCAGCCTGTTAGCGGCGTACGGTGAACATTTAAAATCATCATTTCCTCTTGCGCCCAGAGACTCTCGATGAAGTCAGAAACGTTGTTCATGGAGCTGCAGGCTGCAGCCTGTTGTCTTGACCACATGTACACGAACTGATAGGCTTAAAATGATAGCTGTTAGCTTAAAATACTGTTAGCTTAAAATAGTGTTAGCTTAAAATAGTGTTAGCTTAAAATACTGTTAGCTTAAAATAGTGTTAGCTTAAAATAGTGTTAGCTTAAAATACTGTGAGCTTAAAATAGTGTTAGCTTAAAATACTGTTAGCTTAAAATACTGTTCGCTTAAAATACTGTGAGCTTAAAATAGTGTTAGCTTAAAATACTGTTAGCTTAAAGCAGCAAATTCCATTAAAAAGCACGCAATATATTTTTCGCCGCTCTCTGTTTACTGTGTGTGTGTGTGTGTGTGTGTGTGTGTGTGCTCTGTGTGTGTGTGTGTGCTCACCTGTGTGCGCGCGGTGTCCGTGTGTGTGCTCTGTGTGCGCCCGTGTTGGGGGTTGAACTCCGCTGCTTGCATACAGAGCAGAGTTTTAACGGTCGGTTGATGACTTTTATTTATTTTTTTTAGAACACGTCTGGCGGGCGACTCACGTGGTCCCTGCGTGCGACACGGTGCCCTCTGCTTAAAAGGGATCTTTGGTGCTGCGCGGCTTTGCTGGTTTCCCTGTTTACAGGTCTTGTGCTAAGCTAAGCTAACAGCTGCTGGCTGTGGCTTGACTATTCTGAAAGTAGTATTGATCTTCTCGTCAAACTAAAAAGATGTCAATATAAACTCCACAATGTCTCACGTTTGCTTTAGAGACATTTTTAGAGACATTGGTGTTTATTTCTACACACTTCCTGTTGACCTCTCCTCAGGGAGGGGAACAGTTTGTATGGTTTCACTTAACAAACATTAACTTCAGTCATCCTGTAACGGACCTGCTTCATTTGAAGTGGACATTAGTGACACTGAACTTTATTGAACTTTATTTTCCTTCAGCTTTGGTTGAGCGACGTCTTCTCCAGAGGCTCAAAGTCATCGTCTTTCAAATGGTAGAATTTGATGATTGTTAGTCCTTAGCAAAGGCACCAACTTATGCATATAAATCATACAACAGAACCGTATTATCTCTCTTAACTGCTGCATATGTTGGGATGAAAATCACAAATAACAAATATCCGTCAACCTTTAATGCATCAGAGACGTAGACGCTGGTTGCATTTGCTTCCTAGTTTTTGGGGATCTGGCTGCAAAGCGGTTCAAGTCCTCCATGAAGGAGGGAACGGGACCTGGAGAGACGTTCACCTCCTGGGCCCTGCCGAGCGACCCTCGAGCAGGGCAGCAGGTCAATGCAGAGGCTTCGTTCAGTGCGTCCAGTGAAAAGTGGCAATAAAAGTGGATTTGAACTGTAAACTGTCCTGTTCCATCTGTTGTTGCGTTCGTGGTAAACATGAACAAGATTACACATGACGACAAGAAATCCACTTTTGATGGACGTCCGTCTGTGGACGGACCTCTGGGATTTACCCAGAAGACCTCTGTTCATGTCAGCTGTGAGAAACCCAAAGTCTGCTTCATTTTTATTTGCATCCATCTCTCGAATAACATAAGAAAACCTATTAATTTTAGGCCCAACTGTGATGTTGTAGTCATCACAAGTCATTGAGTTTTGTTTAAATGTACAACGTTGAGCACGAGTTTAGAGCTGCGCTGCAACCTGGAAATGAGTTTCTCTCCATGTGTGAGATGCCCCTCAGCCGTACGGCTGCTCATGCTGCAGCAGCTCGTCACCTCAGCAGAGCTGCCGGCGCTGCGCGCTGGTGGAATATTTCCATGTGAGCTCACGGCTGCAGCTCAGTGATGCGCCGCGTGTTGTTGTGCGTTGTGTAGTCCTTGTCACGTTGTGTGTCGGCGGTCAGCGCGGTGCGGCGTGTGCGGGGGCCTCAGCGCCGCTGTCGTCCGTGCTGATTGTTTGTTTTCTCATATTTGTGTGTCTGGACACAATGCTCACTGTGCTGCCACCAGGACTTTGTGCTCACCTCCCTGTAAATCAAATGCCTCTCTGTTCATTTGCCAGAGTCACCACAATGCAAGCTTCCAATTTGTATTCAGAAGTTGGAAACATGCTCAGCGTCCTGTGGCTGAGGAACCTCAGAGCATGTGCAACCGGACCGCAGGCCTGTGTGGAGAACAGGCAGCTCTTGTGTTTCGGCACACAAACCGGTTAAGATAACAATGACTTCTCCCGATGAGGAGAGATGAGCGCTGGACGCTCGGGTCTTTTAAAAGAAAACAGTGTGAAGCGCCAGAAGTCATCAACTGGAATTACACTTCAACTTGAGTTTCTCACTTCTTTTAGTTTGAGCCAGGCAATCAGCGGAGAGGAGGGAGCACAGTCCCACAACCTGCACTTCTTCATAATCAAGCTCCGAGCGCTTCAGTTCTCCAACAGTGTCAGCGAGGTAGATCGGGGAACAGCGGCTCGGTTCTGGGCTGGAAACAATAAAGCGTTGATACTGGGTGGCAGCGGCTGTGCCCTCGAGGTATAAATCTGTTGCAAAGCATCTCTTCTGCTGCATTTCATTACTGGTGGGAGACTGTTCACAAAGAAGACAGAGAAATAGGTCACGGCGCGACATCGCGATCACTTGAGACGCACTCCAACAGATCCTGCGGGGGAGAAATGATTTGTCCTGCCAGACAATTAGTGAACAATAATGGGTGGGACTCGATGAACATATCCGTCATCCTTTTCCCTCAAAGACGTTCCATAGGAGGCTTATCAGTCACCTTTCTGCTTTCATACTTGGCAAATTGTTATTTTTTGAGTGCGTGTTGGGGCCTGTGCAGGAGAACGGCTTGCAGGCATGAGGCTTTGTGTGGGTGGTTGTTTGTTGTGAATGTTGCAGCGACTGTGGCGGTGTCGATCACTGTCTCCGTGTACGATGGAGACATCCATCCGGTTCACTGAGGAATGAAGCACATTCTTATTTACGACATGGATTCGTCAGGTTGAAGAGTTGTTTCCTGCGAGGCTGTGATGGTGAAGCCTCCCGTCAGGAAAGCACACAGAGCCTCACCGAGCTGGTGGCTTCACAGGGTTCAAGAAGCAAAGGGAGCTCATGACTCACTCCGGTTGAAGAAATCACCTAAATACAACTTTAAAAAATACATTTTTGCCAATAAGGAAATATGTGGTAATAAAATACAAAATGTTTTGTGTTTTCATTGATGTATAATGACTTCTTCATACCTCCACAGGGAGCGAGAACCTCTTCAGTCTGCAAAGCAACAGCAAGATTCTGTCCAGAAGGAAGAAAGACTGAGAGAAGCTTCATGTTTCTGCCTTAAAGAAGAACTCCGTCGCTTCTGTGAGACTCTTACTTCAACTACATGCTGCAGCCAAGACGCTGTAACATATGTGAACGTAGTCATCACTCTGAAGCCATGGGTTTGACATATTGATCGTCGCCATGTTGTTTCTTTGCAACAGAAGTAGCATGAGAAGCTAAGTACAACAGAACACTGAATAAAACAGATTTAGCTAACATGTTCAAACTCACAGAGTGGACAACGGCCTGGTAGAGACCTGTCAATCACCCTCAAGCAGGGCCTGCTTTATGGTCTGACTCCAACAGACCATAATGTACTGCATCATGCTGTATTGAAGACTTCTATACAACCAGAGGAGTCGCCCCCTGGTGGTCAGGAGAGAGAATGCAGCTTCAACACATGAAGCATAGACTTCTATACAACCAGAGGAGTCAGCTTGTTGTCCAGAGTTGGTGTCGGACGCAGAAGGCAAGCTGCTTTACATGAGACACACATGAAACGTTACATGACACATGAGACACACATGAGACGTTACATGACACACATGAGACGTTAAATGACACATGAGACACACATGAAACGTTACATGACACATGAGACACACATGAGACGTTACATGACACACATGAGACGTTAAATGACACATGAGACACACATGAGACGTTACATGACACGTGAGACACACGAGACGTTACATGACACACATGAGACGTTACATGACACACATGAGACGTTACATGACACACATGAGACGTTACATGACACATGAGACGTTACATGACACACATGAGACGTTACATGACACACATGAGACGTTACATGACACGTGAGACACACATGAGACGTTACATGACACGTGAGACACACATGAGACGTTACATGACACACATGAGACGTTACATGACACACATGAGACGTTACATGACACGTGAGACCAGGATGGCTTGTGAAGGAAGGAGTGACTCAAGGTGTGTTCAGTGAGTTGCAGTCTGCAGCTTCCTGCTGGATGCCACTAAACACACACACTAGACCAGGGGAGTCCAAAGTCCGGCCCGCGGGCCGTGATTGGCCAGCTGCTTCTATTTTATAATGTATTATTTATGGCCCGCTCGCTCTGTCAGGATAAATAAATCAAAAAACCGTTAAAGATGTAATTCCTTCTTTCACCAAATGGTGGGCATTCTAATGTCATCTGGCTCTGCGTCTGTGCCGCGAACCCTACTCAACCTCAAAAAAAAGAGAAAAGTTGGCGGTGCGGGCCGCCGCTTTCAGGAGCGGTGGGAATTACAATACTTCAATGAAAATCAAGGCAATAGTGTTTTTCTGATTGGTAAAGAGACGGTGGCCTTGTTTACGGATGTCAACGTAGAGAGACACTCCGAGTCTAAACATGCTACACGTACGACAAGCTAACGTTGTGAGCGCGCTGAAAAAGTGAAGCAACTCCGAGCTGCCTGGCAGCGCAACAGCGACTCCTCACGCGAGCCAGCGAGTCAAATGAAAACATCAGCAAAGCTAGCTACGAAGTGGCCGTGCTAATTGTTAAACATGGCAAAGCATGAAGGTATGTTTATTACTAGTAAGGTTAAAACTGTGTCATGATAATGGAGGAGAACATTTGCCACGAGAAGAAGCTAGAATTTATGAGTGTGCCCTGAACGCAACACCGTGCATGGAGAGTTGAGGACACAGCGTCAGATATTCAAGAGCAACTGGAGACGGGGAGAGGCTTTTGATTATTTCTCATTCGCCTGCGATGAAAGCACCGATGCACACCTACAGGTTTTTTTAAGAGGAGTTGATGACAACATGAACGTGACAGAAACGCTGCTTGACCTAAAAATCATTAAAGCGCAAACCAGAGGAACAGATGTATTCGTTTCTGTTTGTGAAGCTGTTGATGACATGTAACCTCTGCAACGTCCGCAGTAATGACGACGTGGTCTCCTGAACTCTTGTAAAAGACACGGGCAAAATTCACTTGTTTTAAAGTTTATTGAAAACAGACCACTTTGCATTACTTTGAACTCCTGTTTAAAATGTTCACGAGGCAATGTTCTTTAACTCATAGAAATGTAAGGTATTCTATACAGTTGTTCATTGTTATCTGACTGAATGAAAGGCAGTGTTGGTTACATTATATTATATTTTGTTACATTGTCATTTGAAAAATAAAGATAATTGTGGCAGTGAAAGTGTGTATTTTCATGAAACATTTGTGGTTTAAAAAAATGTCACAAGAAACTATTGGCCCCCGGGCAACTTTACTTTATCAAATTTGGCCTTCTTTGCAAAAAGTTTGGACACCCGTGCACTAGACCTGTAAGGTGTCTTCCTCAAAATTTCAGGTTTCTAATTATTGTGGTGAACGAGGTTGAGCATGTTTTGTTCCTCCATGTGACTGCAGCAACTGTTTCTCCTGTAGATTGTCCTTCTCTCTCATTAAAGGACAGTTTGACTCGCTGAGCAGCACAGCACCTCATCTAATCTTCAGAGAAGATCAGAATGTATAATTGATGTCCACGTCTGGTTTCGGGGTTTCCTCGTCCGGTGTCTCTCCAGCTGGATGAGCAGTGGCACTGCAGAAGAATCTGACAGTGAGTGCTTTTACTTTAAAATGGCAGCTCAGCAAGAGAAGAAGCAAACTACCCCGGGGCGCCGATCCTCTCATGTGAAGTAAGCAATCTGTCGACTCTTCAGTCTAAAAATAAACGCAGAAGAAAGGGGCAATATCTTATTCATTTCTCTGTATGTCAGCGCATGATCCCTTTGTTTCTGCGTGTTGTCTTCAGAGCTGATGAGAGCATCATGCCAGAGCAGAACAGTGTGTGAAATATTACCTGACTCACTCAGTAATGTGCAACTGCATCCGATCCAGAGAGGGCCTCCACTTCCACTTCACTCAAACTCTCAAGATGGAAAGAATTTCAGATATGATGATTAGAGAAGATATTTGAGGCGTCCAACGTGTCGGGCATCACCTTTGTGAAGCTCAATGTGGCTGATTGCTAGAACATATATATATATATATATATATATATATATATATATATATATATATATATATATATATATATATATATATATATAATGTGTGTGTACTATATGATGCTCTCAATCCTCAGAGGAGCTAAAACTCACATCATGCCAAAGATCTCCTGTTAGATAAGTATGTTACATATTTCATCCCTGTTCACCAGGAGCAGCTGTCTTCTTTTTGTTGGATCATATTGTTATTATTATTATTATTATTATTATTATTATTATTATTATTATTAGCCTGGGTCTACCAACATGGCATTCTTCCCAGGATCCTGTGGCCCCTCCTTGTCTACACGGTCCCTATCTCAACAGTCGAGACCTTGCAGAGGAAAGTCAGCAAACACCTCTGCAGATGGCTTGGATCACCAAGGAGCCTGAGCAGCATCGCACTCTACGGGAACACCAACAAACTGCGACTGCCTTTCAAATCCTTGGAGGAGGAATTCCAGGTAACTAGAGCCAGAGAAGTGGTTCAGTACAGGGACTCAAGTGATCCGAAGGTGGCTAAAGCAGGGATCCAAGTGAGGACTGGCAGGAAATGGAGGGCAGAGGATGCGGTTCAAGAGGCAGATGCAAGGCTGCGTCACAGGAGCCTGGTGGGAGTGGTCACACGAGGTCAGCAGGGCGAGGATCCTTTCCAACTCCCCAAATGAACACCAGGGGGAAGGAAGGGCGACGACTTGTTCAGGAGGAGACGAGAACCTGCAAGGCAGTGGGAATGAAGCAACAGGGAGCTTGGATGAGGTGGAAGCATGCGGTTGAAAGGAAAGTGACCTGGGCTGAGCTTTGGAAAGCTGAGCCTCACCGCATCAAATTCCTCATCCAGGCAGTGTATGATGTGCTTCCAAGCCCGTCAAACCTGCACACATGGGGCATACAGAGACACCAGCATGCCCACTGTGTTCCAAGTGAGGAACCCTGGAACACATCCTCAGTTGCTGTACAAGGGCACTTGGAGACGGTCGGTACAGGTGGGGGCATGACCAAGTCCTCAAGACCATCAGCGCAGGTCTGGCGTGGGCAAAGCAGTTCTGACCCTCCAAGGTAACCATCGCCTTTGTCAGAGCTGAGGACAAGCCCACTCCTGCCAGAAGAACATCATCTGCAGGCATCCTGACGTCTGCAAGAGACTGGCAGTTGTTGGTGGACCTTGAACATCAACTGAAGATCCCCAGCCATATTGCAGTCACCGCCCTGCGACCAGACATTGTCCTGGTGTCTGAATCCACCAAGCAGGCAGCGCTGCTGGAGCTGACAGTCCCGTGGGAAGATCGCTTGGAAGAAGCCTTTGAGAGGAAGCTCTCTAAGTACGCAGGACCGGTCAGTGACTGGCAGCAGGCTGGCTGGAGAGCAAGGTGTTTCCCTGTGGAGGTTGGATGCAGAGGGTTACCGAGGGGAACCACCGATGCAGCAGAGAGAGCCTCAAGACGTCTGCGGCTCAAAAGAGGGAGCCATGGATTCATGGTAGCTAGCGAGCCACCTGGACTCCAGCTGGGGTCTGATCAGCCCGGCTGGGTCACCTGGAGGAGGGCGTATGATGTTGAAAGACCCGAAACGTCCAATGATTCCAGGAACATCACTGAAGATGTGTCCAGATTAGGCATCAGGAGATGTATGTACACAGTTATTATTATTTTTATTATTATATTATTCTCTACCAACAAGCTAAACTGATAGCTTGACTTTATCATTAAATTAACATTTACCGTAGTATTACAAACAATATATAAACACCAAGTACATGGTTCACAACACACAGCAGCTTATTGTTTAGAACAAACACGTTGTTTTGTTTCATAAAGATGGCACCTGTGGCTCAGCGGCAGAGCGGCTTGCCGCCACTCATACGGGTTAAAGAGCTTTGAGAAGTCAGAAGACTCTCGAAAACAGATGTACAGTCCATTTATTATTCACCATATTGAAAGATGCACACGTAAGGATGTGTTCATATGTGTCAACACAATTTATTAAATGGGATCGCAGCAAAGTTAAACTGTTTTTTCTCGTATCTAATGAAGCAAACACAGACACTTGGTCAGTGCGCTCGGTGTCTGATTCTGACACATGAGGAGTGTCTGAATGAGACTCCATCAGCGTCATCATGAGCCACTCAGCGTACGTATGAAGAGTCTGAAGAGAGAGAAAGTCTGAGTGCGAGGGAGCGGAGGTTGGACGGGTCAAACTAACACACTGCGGCTGCCTAAACCGACAAAAGTAAACCAAAGAACTAAAATGAACAGTAATGTCAGACAGAACAAGGAGATGTTTTAAGAAAGAGTCTTTTCAACCCAGAAGGTGTCTTGAGTGTGTGTCGTGTATCCACGAGGTCGCCGAGCTGCCTCCAGGCTGCAGGAACTCTGAGGAACTTCTTTTCTCAGCGTTTCCTAACAACCAGCGACGAGCAGCTAAGGGAGGCAGACAAGATGAAACTTGGGTCTGTAAATCTTTGTCAACATGATTGGTTTTCTCTGACAAGGCGAGCGCGGAAAAAAAGTCCAGAGACATTCCTGTGCCAAAAACACAAATAAAAGTAATTAAACACAGCAACATCATCAATCTCCCCAGCAGCTCGCCAGGCCGGTCTCTGCACTGAACAACAGCGGGTGGGCTCGTGCCGGCCGCGGCGCCGCTGTCTGGCACGCCGCGGCCGCTATCTCACTGGCACGGCGCCAGGAAGAGATGTTTGATTAAGCAGCAGATACAGTAGAGCGGCGTTCCCTCTGGGGACGAGCAGCCGAGGCTCATGATGAGATTATTCTGCAACCAGTTGATTAAATGGACGTACACATATCTGTCATGGGAGTGAAGGGATTACAGGTGGATTGGGAGGTACAGCAAACTCTTTGCACAATATTGATGTGAAAGCGCATCAAGCGTTAAACATGTTCACACCTTAGTCCCAAAGATCCACTGCTTGTGTGCAATGAAGGGCAGCTCCATTCACAGTGTGCAATGAAGGGCAGCTCCAAACAGTCCTCGCATGGTGTTCTGGCTCCGGGCGGCTCGGGGCAGAGCGGGGTTCCCTCCCCCGGTCCGCATGTCGACGGCTTTTTGATAACAAACCCCAAATGTCCCCCGGAGGCTGAGCCGTCGGTGTGTGAACGCTAACGTGTAGCGTGAAGCTCTTTGAGTGCTCGTAGAACCAGAAGGGCGTTGAACACACGCGAGGCCTTCGTACTGATTAGCATTCCACGTTCGTGTTGCTGAGTAAACAGACCAAGACCTCATGAGGATCATGTGATCATTACAAACATCTTTGTGGTATTGATGTACCAGAGCCATCAGTTAATCCATGTGTGAAATCCCATCATCCACGTTGCTCCTGTGAAGCGTGTTTCATGTATTAGTAATGTGTTAGGAAGTAAGCGCTAGCTTTAGCTCGTCTGTCTCCGCTCATACGACACACGGTGAACGTCCACACGGTGAACGTGATCATTGGATGTCACTCAGGTTAATTAAAAGGCCGTCGCACCTGACTGCTGATGGAGAGGAAGTGATGAAATCGACCCGAGTAACAAACTCACTGTGTTATGAAACGAGCCGGCTGCTGGTGTAAAGGGCTGTTTTAGTTTTAGTTTTGTCCTCTATTGTGTTCGAGCGCAAGGTCCTTAAAACACCATTAAAGCCAGGACGATGAGAGCTTTTAATGCCTTTTGATTCAATTCATTTCATTTGTGAAGCCCAAGATCACAAAACATAACGACATCCTCTGACCTTGGGCCTTTTAGCATGTTTCAACTATTCTGATGGTGAAAGCTGCAGGAAACGTAGACTACATTGTGAGGTGTACGTCTTCAAATCTCAGGAGCGAATGAACACAGAATGCGTTGTGCATCACTTGAGCCGCTGTCTGCTACTCGAGGTCTCATTCACGGACCCTTTTCTGATTCATGTTGCCTTTGCACCAGGAACACAGCCGGCACGACAACGCACAGGGAAAAAGAAAAAAGACATTTTCAGAGCTCAAGCTGCAGGTCCTGACCAACCAAGTGGACGAGGAACACAAACAAACTGGTGTTTGGATTCATGCCACGAATACAAGTCGTAGCAGATTGTGTTGGCTGTAACGATTGATACCAATCTCTTCGTTACTGACTAAAACTTCTGAGCACATAATGAAATGTCCACATGGACATCAGATATACAGTTTTCACCACGTTAGTCCTGACTCGAGGAGTGTGCGTGCAGGATATCTGTGATACAATGTGATTCTTAGTGGCATGCGGCTCCGGCTGGTGGCATGTTGCTGCTGGTGGACAGGCATATGCCTCAGGACAGCTGTTTCCATGGAGCGCCTGTGGCACACAGCAGCAACATGCCACCGGTGAGGGGTCTCCAGCAGCCAGCGGGCGACTCATCATGGCCATGTGTCACATGCTGGTCTCACTGGTGGATACTGGTGTCTGCCAGTGAAGCTAGAGCGATCAGGTTCATATTTCAGAATCTGCACATTCTCACTGATTGGTCAGCGGCCAAGTCTCAATATCCACGTGATACACACATATTCTGTCTTTTCCAAAAAACTTCAGAAAAAATTGTGTTTAAAATGAAATATGCTTGTTAACCGTTAGATTGTGTAAGCGACACGGCTGTCCTAAGACCCCAACGTAGAGTAACGTGACGAAGCTGCGTGGAAACATCACTTAACCTTACTTAAGTCCACTTTGGACTTAAGTAAGGTTTCATACAGGACATGGAAGAGGGGTCTCCTGGGTGAAAGTCTGGTGTCATCCGCCCTGATCTCCTTAACTCTTTCCACAGCGGCATACCGCCAGTCTCTGTTTAATCCATGCGTCTCTCAGACTAACTGCCAATTTGTCCTCTGGATTAATTGCTGTGCGACACCTTCAAAAAGTCCTCCGCTGCCCAAAACGCATTCTGTTCCTAGAACCGCATTAAGACAGTTAATCTGCTAAACTGCCAATAGAACTCCTTGAAGGTTAATCAATACTTTTCACCTTCATGGTTCAACGTCACAAAACTTTACTGAAGCTTGAAGTCCTTTGATTGTGTGATATGATCTGAATGTAGAGTCTAGTGCAGACACATGGATGTGTGTTGGGTGTGTGTTGGGTGTGTGTTGGGTGTGTGTTGGATGTGTGTTGGGTGTGTGTTGGGTGTGTGTTGGGTGTGTGTTGGCTGTGTGTTGGGTGTGTGTTGGATGTGTGTTGGATGTGTGTTGGGTGTGTGTTGGGTGTGTGTTGGCTGTGTGTTGGACGTGTGTTGGACGTGTGTTGGGTGTGTGTTGGGTGTGTGTTGGGTGTGTGTTGGGTGTGTGTTGGACGTGTGTTGGACGTGTGTTGGGTGTGTGTTGGACGTGTGTTGGACGTGTGTTGGACGTGTGTTGGGTGTGTGTTGGACGTGTGTTGGACGTGTGTTGGACGTGTGTTGGACGTGTGTTGGACGTGTGTTGGACGTGTGTTGGACGTGTGTTGGGTGTGTGTTGGACGTGTGTTGGACGTGTGTTGGGCGTGTGTTGGGTGTGTGTTGGACTGTTGGGCGTGTGTTGGGTGTGTGTTGGGTGTGTGTTGGGCGTGTGTTGGCTGTGTGTTGGGCGTGTGTTGGGCGTGTGTTGGGTGTGTGTTGGGCGTGTGTTGGGCGTGTGTTGGCTGTGTGTTGGATGTGTGTTGGGTGTGTGTTGGGTGTGTGTTGGACGTGTGTTGGGTGTGTGTTGGGTGTGTGTTGGACGTTTGTTGGCTGTGTGTTGGGTGTGTGTTGGACTGTGTTGGGCGTGTGTTGGGTGTGTGTTGGGCGTGTGTTGGGCGTGTGTTGGGCGTGTGTTGGCTGTGTGTTGGCTGTGTGTTGGGCGTATGTTGGGTGTGTGTTGGACGTGTGTTGGGTGTGTGTTGGGTGTGTGTTGGGTGTGTGTTGGGCGTGTGTTGGGTGTGTGTTGAGCGTGTGTTGGACGTGTGTTGGACATGTGTTGGGCGTGTGTTGGGCGTGTGTTGGGTGTGTGTTGGATGTGTGTTGGGTGTGTGTTAGGTGTGTGTTGAGCGTGTCTTGGCCGTGTGTTGGACATGTGTTGGGTGTGTGTTGGGTGTGTGTTGGGCGTGTGTTGGGTGTGTGTTGGATGTGTGTTGGACGTGTGTTGGGTGTGTGTTGGCCGTGTGTGTGTTGGGTGTGTGTTGGGTGTGTGTTGAACGTGTGTTGAACGTGTGTTGGGTGTGTGTTGGACGTGTGTTGGCTGTGTGTTGGGCGTGTGTTGGATGTGTGTTGGGTGTGTGTTGGGTGTGTGTTGAGCGTGTGTTGGCCGTGTGTTGGACATGTGTTGGGTGTGTGTTGGGCGTGTGTTGGGTGTGTGTTGGATGTGTGTTGGACGTGTTTTGGGTGTGTGTTGGCCGTGTGTGTGTTGGGTGTGTGTTGGGTGTGTGTTGGGCGTGTGTTGGGTGTGTGTTGAACGTGTGTTGAACGTGTGTTGAGCGTGTGTTGGGCGTGTGTTGGGCGTGTGTTGGGCGTGTGTTGGGCGTGTGTTGGCCGTGTGTGTGTTGAGTGTGTGTTGGGTGTGTGTTGAGTGTGTGTTGGGCGTGTGTTGGGTGTGTGTTGAACGTGTGTTGAGTGTGTGTTGAGTGTGTGTTGAACGTGTGTTGAGCGTGTGTTGGGCGTGTGTTGGGCGTGTGTTGGGCGTGTGTTGGGTGTGTGTTGAACGTGTGTTGAGTGTGTGTTGAGTGTGTGTTGAACGTGTGTTGAGCGTGTGTTGGGCGTGTGTTGGGCGTGTGTTGGCTGTGTGTTGGCTGTGTGTTGGGCGTGTGTTGTGTGTTGTGTGTGTGTTGGCTGTGTTGTGTTATTGCCCGTTTAAGGTGAGAAGCCCTGCTCTGAGCAGCTGCAACAACACGTCCATGGACTGTCTTCCTGTTGCGTGTCACACGTCGTTCAGACATGTAACCAAAACCACACCAATGGGCAACTTACTTCACACAAGGAAAGCATGAAGTTGGCTCCTCCCACCTCGATGGGTTATTTGGCTGCGGCTCCGTTTGCCTCCGGCTTTGTTCTGAGGAATGCGGTGAATCAAACTCGTAGCTGCTGCTGACATTTAGCTTTCCACAACAGCTCTCTTCGGGGTGACACACTAATCATAAATTTCCTTGTCTCCCTGATTTTATCTGCTGCATTTTAACTGTCCATACTGCTCCTGTGTCAGAGCACCCAGAGGTGCCGGTTGGTGCCAAGCCCCCCCGGCTGTCGGCCTCCACCCTTTTCTTCCTGAGTGTGAGGTAATTACCTCCGCATGCATTCACTGAAGCGAGATCTGAGGCAGATATGATGCAAATAGCTGACGGGGCTTTTGATATAATAGTGACATTGTCTCATGGAGAAAAGAGCTTCTAATGAATTGTGACGAGGCCGATAATCATCTCCATGTCATTCAGATGAGGCGGATAAGACGTGTTGTTGCTCGGGCTGGCAGTGATTGTCGTCAGGACAACCTTGGTTAGGAGTTTATGATGACTTTGTCTAGACAAAAAATGCTGTTCTGCAAGAAATCCTGGAACGATAATCGATTGCTTCGTGTCCGTCGCCGTCGTGCATGAGCGTCTTTATTAGCAACATGAAAGCAGCTGTTAGTCAAACTCCCACGGTTCACTATTCGAGAGTCGCGAATAAAAAGCTCTCTTCTTCCGAGGAATCTTTTTAAGGTGGCAAGAGATAGAAATCCCATTAGAGCAGAATCAACCTGAAACCCGTTGATAGTTATTTACCCAAAATGTTTTCCGGCAGCAGACTGGCAGCTCCCCAGATGCTGAGTGCGGCGCCACGTTGAGTCGGACTTCAATGTCCCTTTACAGGGTCAGTCTTCCAGCCAAGGTCAGGCCAGCGCTGGATCGCTCCGCGAGTACGACATTCTTTGTTACATTAATTGCCTGCTAATGCTGAACTGCAGCTGACCTGTGAAAGCTCCAGCGGCTCAGAAGAGCGCCGTGGGCTTTGTGTTCGCAGGAGAGATCAGAAAGAAGCCGCCGCCGGCTGCCATGTTGACCATCGAGTGGACTCAGAGGTTTGTCCTCCACATGCAGCGTGGATGTGATCACAGAGGCTGCAGGGTGGACAGCGATCTGCCAGTCGGCCTTTCTGTGTGCGGCCCTTTGGAGAACAGACCTGTGATTATCTCCCCGGCTGGAGAGACAAGAGGCTGTTCGCTGGCTCGTTTGTCATGAACGCAAACCGGAGGCCGACGTGGAGGAAAGAGGAGACAAATCCTCACAGCGCCCCCTGTGGTGCAAGTCTGCTCTGAGTCTCTGCAGCTGGGGAGCTACAAGTATTAGCATTGCTCCATCCATGATGTCATTGAAAGGCAATGAGTTGTTCCCGTTAGACTTCCATTTACTGGAGAAAAAAAGTATTTCCTTCAAATTGCTCTGAATAACTTTTAAATGGTTATATCATAATTATACTGTAACACTGATGCTTCTATGTCAGTGAACAAAAACATCAGAGAGAAGACGATCTATTCCTAGTTATTCTTCATGCTTGTCTTCAGATCTGGTGAAACCAGACGGCATCATGCAGGTTCACTAGAAGCTCCTTCTACTCCTCTTCTTTCTACTCTTCTTTCTCCTCCTCCTCCCCCTCCTCTTCTTTCTCCTCCTCTTCCTCCTCTTCTTTCTCCTCCTCCTCTTCCTACTCTTCTTTCTCCTCCTCTTCCCTCTCCTCTTCTTTCTCCTCCTCTTCTTCTTTCTCCTCTTCTTTTTACTCCTCTTCTTTCTCCTCCTCTTTTTACTCCTCTTCTTTCTCCTCCTCTTCTTTCTCCTCTTCCTCCTCTTTCTCCTCCTCTTCCTCATCTTACTATTCTGTTTGATCTCTCGTCCACGGTCATAAGAACCTCATGACGTGACGAGCAGTGGATGGAGACCTCAGACGGAGACTCTGTGGCGTCTCAAGGAGAATGAAGAGGATGGAGAGCCAGGTGGATGACTTTCACCACGGAGACCTCAGCTTGAGTCCCGTGTGAAAGACGAATGAATTTAACTTTGTTCATGTTGTGTATGAAAGCTTACTTAACAACAAACACTTCAACAGCAGTATTTTATGGAGTATTTTATGTTACCTGAACCTCCAACTCGTTTCAGTGAAGGAAAGTTTATTTTGAAAAGACAGCGTGTTTAACGAGCTTAAACCAAACGTGTGCTCATTGTGTGAAGGGCTTCTCTGCACCACCGCTCACAGCTGTGAACGTCTCCGTTTGACTCTTTAGCATCGAACTGGAGGCCTCACATCACAACATTACCTGTATTGTTTTTGCTATATTATATTATATATTATAGCTTTAATAAAAAAGCCATTCAGGAGTTTGTCTGCCCAGTTTAATCCCCCAACGAGCAAACTTTAAGTGACATTGTAAGTGCATTAGATGTACAACTCTTTGTACCTCAGGCTGCCATAAAGCAGACATCAGTTGTGTGACCTTCCAGACTCATGAGGGCTTTGTTTCTGCAAAGCGGAGAGATGAAGCACAGACAGCCGGAGGGTAGTGATGCGCCGATGTCTCTCTCAGGTGAAGGGAGGCTCTCGAGCCTCAGGACGGAGTGAAAGGTGTGATGTGACGCGTGGCCCTCGGGGTCGTCTGCTGCGCAGCGTCATCCTCCTCATGTCACGTGCAGCTTGTTAACGCTGGCGTTCAAAGTCAAACCAGCGAGCGTCGCCGCATCGTCAACATGAATACACTCGAGGGGTCCTGTGAGATGTAACGGATGAAAAAGGCTGGAAGGATGAATAATTCATCACAGTGTATTCACTTCCAGCGCTGGCAGGATGCTGGACACCAGAACGTGGAGGATCTGGCGTCCTGCATGAGGAACACGGCCGTCTGCTCTGAATGGAAGGAAGAGAGCTTCAAATCGAGCTCTGCTTCTGTCTCCTGACCTCTTAGTCTGTATTGGAAGATGTTTGAGAGATTGACATTAATGCTCATGTTGATCTGAAAAGGACTCACACTGCGGTCACCTTAGAACAGGAGTATAATCACCATACATAATAGATGCTATCACACGTGAAAAGACAAAGATCATTAATAATATATGAGTTATGATCGTGACGCTCATCTGACACAAAATGCAGCGATGAACAAAACATTGGACCGCTGAAGCTGTGACCCCGCAGGTCTCGCATCACCGTCTCTAGGACGAGGAGGTGAGGAAAGGAACCGAGGACAGACAAAACCGGGGAATGAGAAAAGACCCACTTTCCTTGATTGATCAGCTGATCACTCAGGAAAACAACGTGGAGGCGGGGCCTCGTAGGTTGCATCCCTGTTTCCTTCACTTGTGTCCTTTCCTTGTGTCTTAGTCCCTCCCACCAGGGATGCACGGAGAGATGCAAGGAAACCAAGCGAGGAGAGAGGACGCGAGGAAAAACGCGTGGACAACACGGATTCAGACTCACTCGCATTACCTCAGTGAAACTTTTCTCTTCTCTGACTCTGCTTTCAAGGTAAATGTGCACAGTCCCGTAAACGTTTATATCTTTACATCCACCGGATTAAAATGGAGCCTCTGACTTTAATTACTTGTTGCCATGGTGAAATGTGCAATCTGAGCTCCGTTGGAGGCTTTTTTCATTTTCAATGCACCAGCTTCTCTCAGGGTCTCTTTTCTCAGTGTTGTTCCTTTCCTCGACTCCTTTCCTCGACTCCTTTCCTCGTGTCTTCTGCTGTGTTCACACCAAAAGCTGCACCACAACTATAAAAACCTTATGTACACATGTATAAATAACACAAACCTTCAGGGGAGCAGCTGTGCCTCCGTGTGAACGTGGTGTTGATGTCAGCGGCTCCTGATGGTCAGGTGACACCTTAGCCCCTCCCATCAGGTGTGAATGGGTGTTGATCATCATCATCACTTCTCAGCCCTTCTTGAACATTTAAAGTCCGCCCGAGCTTCTCGGTAATGATGATCCATAAATGAAGGTAAAGGAGAGACAGATGAAAGAGCAGCGGCTGAGATCACAGCTTTCAGTGGTTACAATGATTGTTATGCAATATTAACATTATGGGCTCTCAAGGTGAAAAACATAATGGATGATAATCATACATCAGCGTGTCACAAGTCTGCTCAATGGCAGCTCTGTTGATTGTTTCCTGTATTGATCTGATCTTAAAGTGTGCACATACAGAACTTGTCTGGTCTGCTTCACACCAGCTGGCCGTGACCCCGAGGACCGCTCGGTGGGATTTGATGCGATTCTGACGCACGACGCGTTCAGTAGGAATAAACGTGAAATAAACAGACGCGGCGCCCCGCAGCAGAGGGGGCGGAGCTTCAGGGCTCTGCAGTCCAGCGTGTCTGCAGCGATCAGCAGATCATTGGACGCTGGAGCCCGGATCACCAGCCAATAGGCAGCAGGATCGAAGCCACGCAGGTTGTGTGAGTTTTGTGGCAAAGCAATCAAGGGACTAATATGCCAATTTGGAAAATTAGGATTTCACCAATGTTTCTATCCAACCTGGGTGTTTTTTTTTCATGTAAGAGTGATTAGAGGCATTATCAGCACAACATAGTTTTCATAAGATATATGTCAAGTTCTGCAGGTGTTCTTTAGTGCACAGCTTCCCAAACTTGAAAGGGACCCGTTCAACCTCCAAGGACACAAAGGGACAACTCGATTTCTTTTATGATTTATTGATGGACTTGATTTGTTATCGTTGAATTGAAAAAGCAGATTATAGTTGTGAATGGAATAGGTTGTCGATGGAATAGGTTGATAACCTTAACATAAACAGAAACAGAACACATTAATGTTTCAAACAAATCTGCTTCCTTAAAGTTATCCTTTACAAAGTAAATTTCCACTTATCGGGCCTATTCAAAATAAATTAAATCCTCTTTCAACTAACTTAAACATTTATGACGACTATGAATAAGAATTATTAAACTTAAACATTTCTTTGGCCATTAACATTTCCATTAATTTCTTTCAAATTAACTTAAGCATTTGCTTTACTACTACATTTTTTATTTACTTTGGTTCAACTCAAACTCCTATGCAAACACAATGAAACCATCTAAACATTACATCACAGTCCAACAATCAGCACAAACCCCTCTTCCCCCTCATGTTCCTACCAGTTGCGTCTCAGGGTTCACAGGAGCTGTGTCTTTCTCTGTGTCGATGCAGCAAGTCGAAAGGGTGACTGACCTGAGTATCAAACATTTTAAGACCTGTGATCAGAGAAAGCACAGGTGAATCCAATCTCTGTGGAAGCACAGGTGGAGATTTCTTCTTCCACTTCCCAGTTTGGTCGTTGGCTGTTGGCTGTTGCCCCTTCAGGCCTGGAGTGCAACGGTCAGTGGTGCTTGTGTGTGTTGCTCTGTACTTTGACTTAACAATATACAAACCGTTGAATGAGGACGTCTGATAAAGGTGAAGCTTTCAATTCTGATGTGATGCTAAACAGTTGAATTATTAATAAAGTCTCATATTTAACAATACAGTACAATCTGAACCTGTGTTGTAACCAGTAACATTTCTAGGTGAATGTAGTACGATGAAGTTTTCCTCTGAAGTAAAAGTACATAATAAGCAGCCGTGCTTGGCTGTCGTGTTGTTGACGTTGTTTACTCAGACTTTTATTCACAGATGTTTTTTCCCTCAAAATACTCTCACTTTAACAAAGCCTCAGCAGAACTATGATCCACCTTTTAAGTACAACATTACAACACGTGTTGAGTTAAATTAGATCATTTATTTATTTATTTTGCACATAAGGAAACATACAAGCTTCTTTGCAGACGATCTGAACTCATGCAGGTCTCTGTGAACCGGCTTCAACGAGACCTTCAGGAATTAGAACTTTACACGCTGCTGTCCTGAGGCCTCTCACACACACACACACACACACACACACACACACACACACACACACACGCACACACGCGCACACACACACACACACACACGCACGCACACACACACACACACACACACACACGCACGCACACACGCACACGCACACGCACACGCACACACACACACACACACACACCTGCGGCGCAGACTCTCTGGCATGAACATCATTGAGTTCAGAGCAGGAAGTCTGTGAGCTGCTCGCGTTCCTTCGTCGGAACACCGACTGAGTCAGATCCAAATCTTTTGAGTTATTTTTGATTGCAGTCTCATGTTTATCTTGTGGATGAAAAATGGCCTCAACAGCTGTAAGCTGCAAGAGGAGAAAGATGTAGATTTCAGCGCACATTGTTGGCAGCGTGCACGCTGTGGAAATGGAGATATCATAAAGCATAATGCTGTATGAGTGACTCCTCCTGTGGAGACAACACAAACAGGGAGAGCTGCAGCAGAGTCTTTGTCCGCTTCATTTGAAACTGGGACTCTTTCAAACCTCACTGAGATGCGATGACCTCGCTGCACGGCCATTCGTACAAGCCCTGATTTGATTCTTGCTTCATGGAGCAAGAAGCCGTGCCTTATGGAAATGCATTTAATTACAATAATACAACGCAATTCTAGTTGAACATTCTCCCCTGCCCCTGGCTAGTTCATTTAGCGTGGCCGTAACTTAATGAAAGATGAATACTAATATTGAATTCATGCCATTTAGTGTTCATTATACTAATAAATCTCTTGCGCTGTTAAATGGCACGAAACAGTTTGGTCGCGTTGCCAAAGCAACCTTTTTTATGAATCGCCGCCGGAATCATAAAGATGATGAACATCAGAGCTGTATCCGAGCCAAAGACCACACAGGTGACATGACATGACTCCATTCATGAGAGAATGGCTGGAGAGTAATGCTGGGGGGGGGCATACTTTATATCGACGTGTTGGCGCTTCGTGACCTTTCTGCTGATCTGACCGTAGTTGTGAGCGACAGGTGCATTGATCTCTGCAGCGCACGGCTTGTTCCTACGTTAAAGGTGAGAGTGCTGCTGAGGAAGGAAACCGCAGAGCAACACCTGTGACAACGTCCATGCAAAGTGACGTTCACTCTCAATCTCTCAGGTGATCATCACAGATCTCTTCGGTGGTAATTGGGCCTTCCAAAACACTTTCTACACATGCGTCGCTGCTCGATTTGGACATTTCATCTAATGGCGATTTTAGGATGAGAATTAATCTTCCTTATCTCAGCAAGCAAACACTTGTCATGTTACTGGTGCCGGCGATCAATGCTTGAGGGATTTAAATATCCTTGGCGAGAGGTTCTTATTGTCTCGGTGAAGAGGAAGCGTTGCTGAAACGGAACACATAAATAACCTTCAGCTCCCATTGACAGCTTGTTACTCAGTCTTTATTAGCAAAAGGAGCCTATAAATCATGGCCGAGGAAATGATTAGTTCAATATAAGAGCTGTGTGTGTGTCAGCAAAGAGGGATTAGCGGTGGAAGCGAAGCCTCGTTGCCGCCAAGAAGATCCGGGTACTTTGAGTTTATTAATGAAGGAAAAGGTTCCTTCAGCCTCGCGGCGTCTGCAGACCTGCAGGCCGACGGCCTCGGCTGGTGGTCACGCTCACTTTATTCTGACATGTTGGGGAAAAATAAATGTTTGATTGGTCTCCCTGCGACAACATTTACTGCTGCATAGTATTCACTGATGCTCGTGGTAATGAATAAAATGAAGAGAGGAATGACACTAAATCATCTGCTGAGTGTTAAGAGTCTTTTCTTTTTTTTTTCTCTCTCTCTCTTCTCCCTATCCGTCTCTTCTTCTCTCTATCTGTATGTGAACGAGTCAGAGAAGGACTTTAACTTCATGTTTAATGTTTCCAGCCAAGAGGAACGCTCTCTCCTCCGTGCACCTGGTATTGTGTGTGTTTGAGCGACAGTGGGGGTCATGCCTGCAAACCGACCCCCAAAACCAGTGACAACACTTCCTGCCAGGCAAAATGTCTCTGGCACTTAATTTAGATGCTGGTCCTGTGGTCAAAGCACAAAGAGGTCCTCAAAACCAGCGGTGGAAAGGGGCTTGTGAGAGTCATGAGGGATTTGTTTTGGGATATTGAGTGATTATAAAGTAAAACCCCTCTTAAACAGTGCATTTATTTCATCTAATCTAACCTTGACTCTTAGTATCCACGTCTGACTATAAACTAATCGGGATGTTCTTTTTCTCCAAGTCGGCCACAATGACTTGTTTTTCTCAAAGCCAACTTTTCCTAGAAAATGCATTCAAGACGGAGCACAATGCTCAGTGCTCCATGTCGCCTCACTCTCTACCGGATGGATTTCAGGGACCTTGAAAGTAGTTTCAGACTTTTGGAAGCGCTTCCCCCCTGGGGTTCTCGACAGCGCTGCAGGCCTGGGCCTCATCAAAGCCCTTGTGCGAAATGTCTGACACCGGAGAACCTCGCGCCATATTGTGCAGGATATGCACCTAGGCAACGTTCGCTCTGGAAATGTCTGCCAGTTTAGCACTGCAGGTAGTAATGGGAGTTCCACTTTGCTTCCCAAATGACCTGCCTTTACTCTCAGGCTTATTTCCTGTGTGTCGTTCTCTTTTCCTGTCAGAGATAAGATGACAGTAATACGGCTAACAGCGTCCCAAGAGGATCGTAGGACTGAAAGTACAACGAGGACTGGACACAGAGGACAGCAGTCGCTGCTTTTTGCTTTAGGTATGAAGTTAAGCAGAAAGAGCTTCATCTGACTCAGACATCAGACTTTGTTAAGATTGTTATCTACTTTGTAATCATCTTCTTTGCTTTTTATGTTACACATAGACATCACCAGAATCACTTTAATTGTCAATAAAGTGAAAATATCACAGTTTAAGATTTATGTAAACATCTTGACTGAAGATATCTCAATAATATGTAAAGCAGCTAAAAATATATGAAGCGGCAGAACTTTAAAAAGTTCGATGACATTTAACTTTTATAGCAAATCCTGCCAGTATAATATTCCACATTACCATTTAGTTTCCACGTCTCTCAGTGCAAAATGTTACGCGTTTCTCATTAAAAAATCTAAGTAGGCTCAACTTTCCTTGGCTCAGATCAAGTTGGCCCAACTTCTGTACAAGTTGAAATATCACGTTCTCGGTTGAGTAAAAGCTACTTCCATGAGATGGAGGATACTTCTGTTGTGGGTTCTGCTCAGGAACGAGTCAGAGAAAGCTTGTGGGTCAGAGTTCAAACAAAGAAAAGCTAATAAGTTGTTCAACAATGCTGAATGCATTCCTCAATAGCTCGCCACATGAAAAGGTAAATAGTCAGAAAGTAGTCTCACCCTTTCACTTTGTCCTCTTTTAGGGGTTGTAAAAATAATTTGAAATGAATCATTTTTCACCTTATTCTTCATTCCATCGTCCACATGGACAAAAGTAAAACAGGCTCATGTCAGCGGATGGACCGGTTGCTCAGCAGACATTTAGACACAGTAAAGCAGGAAACCATAGCAGGTTAGGAAACAGGCTGTTACTGGAACGAAGCCAAGGTAACTCTTATGAAGAGCACCTCTGTTGTCCTGGTCTGACAAGTCAAGATGTCCGCTGTGCAAACAGTTTGCACAAAACCAAAAGAGGATGCTTATATGGAAAGCCGATCATGATTTCATACGCCATCAATAATTTTGAAGGACTTCATTTAACTTGGGCAAGACACTTAACCCGCAGGCTGTCACTGCACTGTGTGAATATGGATGTTAGTTAGTCCAGACGGGCAGCTGGCATGGCAGCCCCTCCCACCAGTGTGTGAGTGACGACATGTAGCGTTCAAGAGCTTTGAGTGGAAGACTGCGATACCAGTTGTCCATTTAGCATGGAAACCACATGAGAGTGGTCAGGTTTAATAACAGCTGTTAAGTCAAACTTACTGAAAAGACAAATATACAGAACTCAGCTGGCAGGTCTAAAGACGTCAGTGTTCTAGGGTTAAAGACATCAGTGTCCTAGGGTTAAAGACGTCAGTGTTCTAGGGTTAAAGACGTCAGTGTTCTAGGGTTAAAGACGTCAGTGTCCTAGGGTTAAAGACGTCAGTGTTCTAGTGTTAAAGACATCAGTGTCCTAGGGTTAAAGACGTCAGTGTCCTAGGGTTAAAGACGTCAGTGTCCTAGGGTTAAAGACATCAGTGTCCTAGGGTTAAAGACATCAGTGTCCTAGGGTTAAAGACATCAGTGTTCTAGGGTTAAAGACATCAGTGTCTTAGGGTTAAAGACGTCAGTGTCCTAGGGTTAAAGACCTCAGTGTCCTAGTGTTAAAGACATCAGTGTCCTAGGGTTAAAGACATCAGTGTTCTAGGGTTAAAGACATCAGTGTCCTAGGGTTAAAGACATCAGTGTCCTAGGGTTAAAGACGTCAGTGTCTTAGGGTTAAAGACGTCAGTGTCTTAGGGTTAAAGACATCAGTGTCCTAGGGTTAAAGACATCAGTGTCTTAGGGTTAAAGATGTCAGTGTCCTAGGGTTAAAGACATCAGTGTCCTAGGGTTAAAGACATCAGTGTCCTAGGGTTAAAGACGTCAGTGTCCTAGGGTTAAAGACATCAGTGTTCTAGGGTTAAAGACATCAGTGTCCTAGGGTTAAAGACATCAGTGTCTTAGGGTTAAAGACGTCAGTGTCCTAGTGTTAAAGACGTCAGTGTCCTAGGGTTAAAGACCTCAGTGTCCTAGGGTTAAAGACGTCAGTGTCCTAGGGTTAAAGACGTCAGTGTCCTAGGGTTAAAGACATCAGTGTCCTAGGGTTAAAGACATCAGTGTCCTAGGGTTAAAGACGTCAGTGTCCTAGGGTTAAAGACATCAGTGTTCTAGGGTTAAAGACATCAGTGTCCTAGGGTTAAAGACGTCAGTGTCCTAGGGTTAAAGACATCAGTGTCCTATTGTTAAAGACATCAGTGTCCTAGGGTTAAAGACATCAGTGTTCTAGGGTTAAAGACATCAGTGTCTTAGGGTTAAAGACGTCAGTGTCCTAGGGTTAAAGACGTCAGTGTCCTAGTGTTAAAGACGTCAGTGTCCTAGTGTTAAAGACGTCAGTGTCCTAGTGTTAAAGACGTCAGTGTCCTAGGGTTAAAGACGTCAGTGTCCTAGGGTTAAAGACGTCAGTGTCCTAGGGTTAAAGACGTCAGTGTCCTAGGGTTAAAGACGTCAGTGTCCTAGTGTTAAAGACGTCAGTGTCCTAGGGTTAAAGACGTCAGTGTCTTAGGGTTAGAGACGTCAGTGTCCTAGGGTTAAAGACGTCAGTGTCCTAGTGTTAAAGACCTCAGTGTCCTAGGGTTAAAGACATCAGTGTTCTAGGGTTAAAGACATCAGTGTCTTAGGGTTAAAGACGTCAGTGTCTTAGGGTTAAAGACATCAGTGTCCAAGGGTTAAAGACATCAGTGTCTTAGGGTTAAAGACGTCAGTGTCCTAGGGTTAAAGACATCAGTGTCTTAGGGTTAAAGACGTCAGTGTCCTAGGGTTAAAGACGTCAGTGTCCTAGGGTTAAAGACATCAGTGTCCTAGGGTTAAAGACGTCAGTGTCCTAGGGTTAAAGACATCAGTGTTCTAGGGTTAAAGACATCAGTGTTCTAGGGTTAAAGACATCAGTGTCCTAGGGTTAAAGACATCAGTGTCTTAGGGTTAAAGACGTCAGTGTCCTAGGGTTAAAGACGTCAGTGTCCTAGGGTTAGAGACGTCAGTGTCCTAGGGTTAAAGACGTCAGTGTCCTAGTGTTAAAGACGTCAGTGTCCTAGGGTTAAAGACCTCAGTGTCCTAGGGTTAAAGACGTCAGTGTCCTAGGGTTAAAGACCTCAGTGTCCTAGTGTTAAAGACGTCAGTGTCCTAGGGTTAAAGACGTCAGTGTCCTAGGGTTAAAGACGTCAGTGTCCTAGGGTTAAAGACGTCAGTGTCCTAGGGTTAAAGACGTCAGTGTCCTAGGGTTAAAGACGTCAGTGTTCTAGGGTTAAAGACGTCAGTGTTCTAGTGTTAAAGACGTCAGTGTCCTAGGGTTAAAGACGTCAGTGTCCTAGGGTTAAAGACGTCAGTGTCCTAGTGTTAAAGACCTCAGTGTCCTAGGGTTAAAGACGTCAGTGTCCTAGGGTTAAAGACGTCAGTGTCCTAGGGTTAAAGACGTCAGTGTCCTAGGGTTAAAGACGTCAGTGTCCTAGGGTTAGAGACGTCAGTGTCCTAGGGTTAAAGACGTCAGTGTCCTAGTGTTAAAGACGTCAGTGTTCTAGGGTTAAAGACGTCAGTGTTCTAGTGTTAAAGACGTCAGTGTCCTAGGGTTAAAGACGTCAGTGTCCTAGGGTTAAAGACGTCAGTGTCCTAGGGTTAAAGACGTCAGTGTTCTAGTGTTAAAGACGTCAGTGTCCTAGGGTTAAAGACGTCAGTGTTCTAGGGTTAAAGACGTCAGTGTCCTAGGGTTAAAGACGTCAGTGTTCTAGGGTTAAAGACGTCAGTGTCCTAGGGTTAAAGACCTCAGTGTTCTAGGGTTAAAGACCTCAGTGTCCTAGGGTTAAAGACATCAGTGTCCTAGGGTTAAAGACCTCAGTGTTCTAGGGTTAAAGACCTCAGTGTCCTAGGGTTAAAGACATCAGTGTCCTAGGGTTAAAGACCTCAGTGTTCTAGGGTTAAAGACCTCAGTGTCCTAGTGTTAAAGACATCAGTGTTCTAGGGTTAAAGACGTCAGTGTCCTAGGGTTAAAGACGTCAGTGTCCTAAGGTTAAAGACATCAGTGTCCTAGGGTTAAAGACCTGTGTTCTAGACACTTAAAGACAAAGGACCCATAACAGAAGAAACATTCCATATATCTTATTGAGTCAACTTGAATCTATGCGTTCATTCAAGTATCTTCAAAGATTTTATCGCAATTCATAACATTCATTTTGAATTATTGTGGTTGTAACAGTGTAGTTTCTGAACAGTCATGCTTTTTTATATGTTTTGGTAAAGGTCTCTTTGAATATTTTAATTTGAAAAACGCTAAACATCTTTGACAGTCATTGAAGAGAGAGCCAGGTCCACATGGTAGCACTTTGGCTGCTAAGAGATTGAGATGTTGAAGACCACAATATTCTCAGAAATACTACATTTGCCTTCCAAGTTACAGAAATAAATATTGAAGTAGGATCAGATGCTGTGGCCTGATGGGTGTGAGATCAGATGTCCGTCTGTCCATCAATCAAACCAATTACATGACGCAAAGTCAGTTGGAGACTATTCCTCAAACAGCTGAGCCAAAGAGCGCATGGTTGAATATCAAAACACGCTGATTTCTGTCAGTAAATGGAAGTCCCGTCCTTGAGAGAGAGGGCTGGTATCTTGGTTGCAATTAAGCTGTTAAACCTACACAGAGGAACATGTGCATTAATAAACTCATATTAGCATAATTAACTGCAAATAGCTGCAGTCGATGTTACATTTATCCGTTGAACTCCTTGAATGTGGAAGAACTCGTGTTGCATCATTTCATATCAGCTGGCAGATGAAATATCTTCCAGAATATTCATGAGAGCACTGACGAAAACTTGAGATCGGATTGTCGGTTGATTTCTAACCTGTGGATTGACACCCCACGAACCAATAGGAGCTTCATGTCCTCTTCATGGACTACACCAACCAGAGTCCAAGTGAAGAAGTGCCCGCCCCTCTTCCTCCATCTATGGGCGGAGCCCACTGGGAGCTTGGATAAAGACAATGTAAAGCCAACGAAATGGTGCAAAAAAAGCGTAATGCTGCATGAGGGGGTGAGGATAGGCAGGACATGGACAGACTACATGAGGAAACAGCTTTGGACAGATCCAGCTGTTTGTTATGGAATATACTTCATTTACTCTGTCAGCAATACTGGTAGAACATATGAATATGGTACATTTATAAGGTTGGAGACCCTAAGCCTTTTTAATAGGTAGTATATACATCGTGAATATTCTGGGTCCTCTGCAGTCTCCAAATGTCAAAACGCCCGACGTTCCATTATCAAACCGCTTATCCTGCTTCGGATCGCTGGAACCGGTCCCAGCTGTCGAGGGCTGAAGGCGGGTTCACCTGGACGAGTCTCCAGTCCATCGCAGGGCGGACATAGAGACAGACATTCACGCTCACATTCACACCTGCGGGACATTTCTTATGCTGTGCGGCGTCAGTGAGCCGCGACACCACCGCGAGACATTTCATTTATTTATTTATTTTCTGTTGTGTTATCTGCTTTTCATCTGCTGGATAAGGCTTCATGCTATGGTCCCTTTGTATTTTACAGTTCATAAGACCCGGCTATACTCATCCGCAGGCATCTTTTTGCAAAAAATGTTAAGTCAAAAATAAAAAACTTGTACTTCAGTGTGTTCAAACTTCTCTAACTCAGTATTAACAGCACTTGTAGTGATTGAGACTATTGAGGGGAAAGAGCTTCAGAGTGTTACCATTCAAAAGAGACAAGAATGAATTCACTCAGCAAATAGTGATGGCCACCAGGAGAGAACCCAAAATCATGTCCCTCCACTCAAAGATATATCTGACTATCCTTTAGCTCAATGTTTGATTTAATGATACAGCTGCAGAAAAAAAGCTCAAATAAGCCAATTGTTTGCTGCCTGTCCAGCAACAAATAACTGAAAGATATTATGAAGTTTCCTTCTTTTTTCTCTGTTAAAACATTTTCCAAGTTCCTCCTGAAACAGTGTGAGGTCAGACGATGCTGGAAGAGTCCAGATCGAAAAAGCCCACTGAGAAAAATTTGTGATTGTGGGCCATGCAAAATATATGAAATTGAATTGCTTGACATGTAGGCAATTGTGAGGCAACAAATTAGCCATAACAACTTGAAATGTTGATCCTTTGTCAGATAATGTGTTTTAATATTGTAACTCTCCCCATAGTGGTCCCAAAAACAGCGTTGAAACCACACTTTGCCAAAATCACAAACAATATTAAGAAGTATCTAGAGCATCCACACAATCTGTGACAAAAAGCCCTGCAGCACCGGCTATTACTGCACATTAGAGAGGTGCTAAACAAAGTAGATGAGCCAAGTAAGATCCACTTCCAGCCTTTTTTGGTCAATGCATATTCATTAGACTGACAGAGTGTAGTGTGGAGATCACGCTGGGCAGCTCACACTGAAACGCAGGACTGCTTCCCATATGCTCCACTAATGAGGTCAGACCAAGTCTCACACTTATGAGAGTGGTCCAGCTGCCTTATAATCGGCTGTGTGTTTGTGTATGCTAATGATCCACCACTAACAATCTCATTTAGAAAGCTGCCAACACCTCACCCCCTCTCCATGTAAATCACCATATCTCTCTGTGTGAATATGCATGTTAAATATGACAAAGGACCTGGGAATCGTTCCTGGACAGAGGTGGTCATGAAGACGATAATCAATAAGTGCATAAGACCAGACAGGAGTTCAAGGTTTGAATGTGTGGACAGCAACCATTAGACTTATGCTCATTTATTAGGTTAATAATTTAATGTTAAAACAAACTGTTCATTGTATTCATACTGTGTATCTCTTTCAGCACTCACTCCTATGTATGTATATATATATATATATATATATATATATATATATATATATATATATATATATATATATATATATATATAGAGGCAGTCCAGAGAACCAACATGTTTTACGTTTGTAGCTGATAGACGGCTGAAGAAATTCTCCCGGGACGTGAGAGCCGTTGACAGGATTTACTGATTCACGTGAACTCATTTTGAAAAGAATCCATATTCTCTCATTAAAAACACTCGGCTTCTCCCACCTTGTCAGTACTAACTGGATTGCCAACAAATGAATAGTGAGTCAACAACTCATGAGTTTATTATTTTTTTGACAATAACCTGAACCTGAACTGCTTGAGCTGCTTAGCAACGATCAATACTGTGTTGAGAAACAGGACGTTGGAATGGAAAATAATGAAAAACATCATTTTTCTCACAGCTGATACAGCACACATGACGAGCTCGTCACGCTTCACATTTTGAATGATTTATTCCACGAATCAAGGAACTCTATCAGTGGACTGTGTTATGGACGTCTTTTATCTGAGTCCATCATCGCTATGAGACGGTTTAATTTGATTGTCCCCAAGACATGGATGTCATTTACGACACATTATGGCTAAGTGCCGATCCGAAAAGGACAGCACACATTTCACAATTTAAGTGATGTATCTCTAATGTATATTATAATTAATCTTATGAGACTGAGGCCTTTCACATCCAAGAAATGTATGGCAAATGTTGTGGGCATTAATTGAAGAATTGTCATTATTGCATTGACCTTGACGTGCTGGGTTTAATGTGACGGATTAACAGGTGACCCAAAGTTCACCTTCTGCAGCGCATCAGCAATAGAAACAATATTCCTGAACACAAGGTTTCATTGTATTCCCTGTTGGTTGGTGCTCACTTGTAAACGGGCCAAAAAGCATATAACCACATTACTTTGACAACGATTGTATTGGCATTTCTCAACGTGGCGCACGATAAAGTGATTTAAAAGCGGTACAGTAAGCATGTTTCGCTCTTTCTTCTGATTGGTGGAAAACGGCAAATACAGCAGGTCATTGAGCTGAAACCAAAATGCTGATTCAGTAAAAAAAACACACCACGTGAAAAAAAAGAGTAAAGAAAACCTTTGATATCTTCAGGGAGAAGCTGGAAAAACACACAGAAGCTGAACTCGTTTTCCAAAAGAGTGTCTCTGATCACACATGCTCGACTCCAGCAGCCGGACCTCACGGCGTCGAGTCATGGCGGCGCTTCCTCTGCCTGCAGTGTGCGTTCACGCAGTCATTTAGAGATAATACAGCACATTGCACAAGTTATAAATCTCCCCTAAGTCGCCTGCTTTGCCGCAAATGGAGACGAAAGGCCCTTTCTGGGGGCTATTATGACGCCAATGATTAGTTGTTTTTCATCGCATGCGCCCTGAACCGCGGCGCATATTCAGCTCCTCGGCTTCGTTTGACTGTCCTCCCTCAGCTCTTGTGATCACCTCATGTTTCATGTTTCTCGTGTAAAGCACTCCGGGCTATCATTCACAGCCCGCCGCCGCCGCCGACACATTTTGTGATGAGGTCTGAAACCTGGACATTGGAGGAGAACACTCTGTTGGTGGACGGTGTGGGTTCGGTTGTGTTCCCTGCATATTGTGGGCGCTGTGTGCGCTCATGAGTGAACGTTTCCAACAACCATCCTGAGCGCCGCCCCGACGCTGCAGCCGCCTCGCTGTCAGCCTCATTCATCCCGTAGACACTTGCAGCTTCATCAGCAATGAAATAAAACCAGATATCTGCTCCGTGGGCATTTCCACCCACCTTTGTATGTAGAGGAACGTCAGCAAGAGCCGTTGTGCTCCACACAAACACCGGGTTGTGAATTATACATTTTATAAATGAAATAGATTCAGGAGGTGATTCAGACCGCACAAAGCACGCTTTCTCACTGCCAGATTAGTCAGTGGCACTATCTTTTGTCACTGCATGCTATGTGAATGGGACAATAACAGCTACAATTTCATTGTCATTAAATAATGAGTCGTTAAAATGTGCTGAACTCAAACTTTTAGTGGCGATAGCTAGAAAAGTGAGGGAGCGGAGGAGTTTAAACCCTTTTTTCATGCTTGCCGTAATCATTAGCTGATCGTGATTCACAGTGACTGTCAACCCTAAAAGAACAGCACATTACTTACAGGATGTGCACAACACAACAGGATTGATTGCTGTTGATGATGAGCGCTGAATAATAATTGTGTGATATACACTCTGGATTTTTGAATGTGGTCATTGATATTCTCCATACTTCGCTACACTTTTCCTTAAAATAATTTCCCTCCTGATCGGCTGGTTGGGTGAGCTCAGCTGATGAGCTGGAATCATGAGCTGACCTTCGCCTCGTCTGAGTAGATGAATCAGAGGCTCTGTGACCCTCATTTCCCCCGGCGGCGTGTCAGACGGCACAGCTGACGCCCAGGTAACTGCAGGATAATGTGATTCCAGTTCATCTCAGACACTATTGCCATGCAGACAATGGCGCAGGAAAATGAGGCCGTCTTCAAAATTGCCATGTAGGATGCCAGAGCTGTCCTCCTCTAGTCAGCAACATTTGTCAAATTCAGATTGAATCAGCGGTGTTGTGCTCACGCAGGCGATTAGGGAAAATAGGCTGCGGTTCAGCATCTCAAGGCGGAGACAGTCTATACAGCCACTGTCTCCTATTTTACTCATAAGCGTTAAAGGTTATGCGACTCTTCAAATAAATGGCAAATCGGTTTCAAAGGGTGGCAACTGTTGGAGAGCAAGTGCCGTCATAAGAGCGAGGCGCTTTCATTTAGTATGCTCTGGATATTTCCAGCCACTTGGTGTAAAACAAACGGAGCAGAAGCTCCACAAGAACTTAATCCCTGGAACTAAAAACTCCTGCTGCTATTGTTCCAGCTGCTTTCACTGCCTCCATAGTCTAGCTTTCTCCCTCCATACAAAATAATGAGATGTTCCTGCATAATGTACATTTTGAGCTCCTTCTACGTTCCGAGTGCCAAGAGATTCATTTTTTCACACCGCGCTGGATTCAGCCGCTGCCACTGTCTAAATTTGGATTCCTCCTCTGTTTTGTGGAACTATGCTAATATGGCCCCCAGTCATTCGATGGCTACCCGGGCCCCATTAGTGGCAATTACACTGTTTGTTTGACTAGTGACAAAAACTTGGAACCTGCCAGTGAAAGCGTTTATTTTCCCATTAACCGTTCCAGCGCTTTATCAACGTAGAGCTGGCTGCGCTCCGAAACCGCACCATAAAACATCTGCAGAAGAAACAATGCAATTATAGAAGCCATCTGGAACAATAACGGAGGAGAAAAGATATGATTAACATTAACACAAACAGATGGCAAAGTGTTAGATTGCTGTTCGACAAGCTCATAGAAGGGAACCTTAAGTCCAATCATCAATGGCGGCCGTCTGCCGGGCTCTTCGGCGTGACTCTTCTTTCTGGTGCGCTCGACTCTGAACACTAAGGGAACAGGAGCTGGTCCAGGGACGCAAACACAGCCGGCTGAGGCGTTGGGCTCGGGGATGAGTTGTCAGTGTGGTGGACTCTCGAGTGGGAGCGACGGCAGTTTGATGTTGGGGACTTTGTTTCATCCCACATAGTGACGACCACCCAATCAATATCAATTACAGAGTTTGCCTTCATTGGAATTCCCTCTATTACCAAAAGCGACATTAGCCAGTTAGTAATAATGATCTTTGTAACGTTGCAGATTTCTCTGAGGTTTTCTTTTCTCTGCCTAGTTTTTTCTTGGAAGCACTTTGTGGAACAAAATATGATGTTTATGTCTGAACGGCGCAGTGGTGAGGGATGAAGGACGAGGTGACGCATGAGTGTCAGCTGTCTCGCACAATGTCCTCCGCATGAGGAATGCACCGACTCCCTGAAAACCTAATGACGGGATGTTGATGTCTAATTGCACTCAGAAAAACCAGCAACCGTCATCTTCAGCTCATCTTAGTTCAGCATCTGTTCACTGTCGCTCTTCGATATGCCGCGTACAAAGCAAGAACAGGACACCGCCGCCGTCACCTTCCCTCCAGCGTCTTCCAGAGGTCTGTGGACGCGCCAACAACACGGCCTTTGGATCCAGGAAAACATACCCATATTTGTTTGGGATTATACAAGATGCATTTGGGATTAACTGCTACTGCAAACAAGGCTTACCAATGCTCTGTGGTTTTGTACGTCACAATGTATACGAGAGCAAATGTAGCACATCAGATTTAATATTCCCCGAAAAGTTCAATTCCTCCGCATGAAGTGAAAGACAAATAATCTCTTAAACGTGAGTTTGTGAATAAACAGTTAGCCACTTGGTCACTGCGACAGCTGTCAAAGTCTGTTCAGTCACTAGAGAGCTGAACCTCCTTCTACAATACATTGACATAACTAAACCATAATATAATAATACTATATAATGGAATGAACTGTTACTCAACAGTGTGGTGTGTGGTTAACTTCAACTGTACAATTTAAGGGTGAAAATTGGTTTAAACATTACCTTGTTTATTATATTTATGTTTTAGGTTGATCATTTTCAGCAGAGGTCATTATCACCTGATAACGGACACCTTGACGCCAACATAAAACTAGAGAGAAACAAGTTCAGCTATTTGAAACGAAGATCGGACATGAACCCAGGACACCGCTGTCCAGGTCCCGTGTGAAAATCAAAGTAAACGTTCATGTGCTTGTTACGTAACGTCATTTAAAAAGTTTCCTGGAGCGATGTCATGTATTGCGTTGTCACATTATTTACATGATGTTGTTCTGACCTCAAGACATCAGCAGACACATGTAACGCCGACATGTGTCCCTGTGACTGGGTTGGGATCCTGTTGGACAAACACAGCAGCGTCGTCGTCACCTGGTGAGTCCTGTGGAGACGAGTCGTCTCAGACGGCGGTCAGAAAGCTTTGGGAACATGTTTTATTTATTTTGTATTGGACGATAAAAGAAATGCTGAGAGATTGCTTTGACAGAAGCTTTCGGAACAGATTGTCATGTTTTGAGTTCATTGTGATTTGTGAATAGGACTTTGACTAAACAATCAGGACTTAAACTGCTATAATAAATATGCTAATACAATACGCGGTCGGGAAAATAAATCCTATAGATTTAGCATCAAACTAAATGTTGGTTCGACGAGAATAATTATAAATCGATGGATCACGGTGTGACTCAAATAAACCCAGCTGACACACACAGAGCTAGCAAGTACCTGGTGGACCTTTAGCATTCAGACAGATGTTCCCTCATGAGCTTCTGGAGACCAAACAGCGATCCAACAGAAGTGAATATTGGGCTTGAATGGAGTTTGGCCAAAAACAGAACTCCAAATATTGTTGCACAATATGTTGCACAATATTCAAAATGTTTAGCCATTTTGTCTCCGACATCTGGTAAATGTCTTTTAAGAAGGAAATCCTAGTTAGCCTATCCAAAAGGTGCAGCTCGGCGTAGAAGGTCTTTGTGTCTTCCACAGACATGGAACGTGTGCTGAGATCCTCGTTCGACCCCAGGGAGAAGTGCACAGATCTTCAGATCCACAATTTGTTAATGAACGTGGAAATATGCCCTTGTCATGTTGGTCTTTGCGCGCCACTTTCATCCAGCTATGTAGAATGAAACTAATTAATGTGCAAAACATTAACCTCCTGCCCACGCTGCTGTCATCTGCACGTATAATTCTGTGAAGACAAGGATTAGAGCTGCTGGTGGCTACGATATCGCTGATGCATACATTCTGTAGATGAGTTTGACATTTAAACCAGACATGCACTTCATTGAAGCTGACAGCTGTGGTAAATAATCAAATTAATGCAGTTTGCTGAGATGGATCATACCACTGCCAGGTTTGATGCCTTCATATTTTATAAAAGTAGCATCAGACACAGATTACGTGATGACTCAACAATTAGTTTTTTTGTGGAAAGAAATCGGAGAAACTGTGTATGATTAAATATACCTGACTGAACAGGACACGGACAAGATAGTGACAAGAAAAATGACAACAACCTCATCAACAATTGTTCAATGTATCACCAGATTTGAACAATATAATAAAGTACTTACGCTTCACTTGGACCGCGTCCTCTCTTTGACAGAAGGCATGGATTCAGATGCCTTCATTACGTATTCAGAGAAAGGAGGAGCCATGAGGCGTGTCAGCTGCTCTCGTGGGTTTCACTCCTTGAACAATGTTTGTTTTGTTCCTTACTTGTTTCACCATTTTCAAATCATGATATATGATCGAATGTGTTGTTTTTCTGGGCCCGTTGGGACAGAATCTCACTTCATCTGAGCACAGGCTCGTTCATCCAGATGCAGAGGAAAGAGGGACCAAACTGAACACTTGACAGCCGTTAATAATCACGTACACTGAAATGTCTGACAACAAGAGTACCAGAAATGTGAAAAAAAGGCTTCAAGGTGTCTGTGCAGCGACTATAGCTAATGCTTCATCTGACAAATACACCGGCCTCCTGAGCAGCTTGTAGGAATCTCATCTGCTTGAAGTAATTTAATATATTAATGAATATATTGAGTTTTGGATCTTAACTTATGACCTTAGTCCCTTCAGCACGTTACCAAACTCTTCTGGTTAAAGTGGGATTCTGCTGTTGATTCAGATTTCAATATCACCAGGCTGTTTATTATTGATCGAGGATCTTTTGGTTTATTGTCATTTTTTGTTGGATTTTGATAGTTTATGATTTTTAGGTATTTTCTTAAAAGTCTGGACTAATGAAGACAGCTTATATTCATAATACATATAAATAGTTGTATAACCGTGCAACTTTTTGTTTGAGCATATGCTGAAGTGTTATGTTAACCATACTGATGGGTCCGTTATGTAATCTGATTGTTTTTAATGTTGTGTACTGTTCACTAGATTAACGGCCTGTGTGAGCCAGTTGCATATAATCTCTCTGCAGCTTCTAACCATTGCAGCTGCTGGTTTTCTTTGTTCCATCTTTTCAGTTTATCAACACTTTTTAATGGGACTATTGTTTCTGCCCAGTGGAGGGTGTGACTTGGAATGGAGCAAATTACGTTAAAAAGCACTTTAGTCAAAATAAAATGTGTGTTTTTAAAAAAGTACAGTAACAAGTCATGTCGATGGCTTCCTCCCCCTCTGCTAACGAGTGTGTGTTGTAATAGGCCCCTTGTGCTTAAGGATTGCATCATCCTGGCCTCTGGGATTTGTTTTATATGTTTTACTGGATCCAGAAGTCCTCACACTGTTGGAGGGTTTTACACTGTGAGCTTCACTCCAGTGCTCAGCATGAATATGTAGTTTTGCAGCACAGCATGAGATGGTATCTGTTCTGTCTCTTGAGAACTTTCTTTTATCATCTCGGTGCAGTCGACCGTAAGACATCTTGCTGGTACTGAAATTTGTACCTCTCAGTTCAGCACTTGTGTGTTTACTTACATCTGTGGACCAGTGTGTTTTGATTCGTTCAGTAATCTGTGGTCTCAAGCAAAGTCTCCCACATCCACGGCAAGCCTCAACCCATGCAAAGACGTTGCACTGAAGGAAAGGACTGCAATACGGTGGGGTCACAAATGACCAGCAGGACCAGCCCCTTTGTAGAGTTGATATCTTTCCTCTTGGTTTGTTTAATAGAGTGCTGCAGAGATAATGCATTTTTGGAGGGAGCGTTGCACTTCCCAAGATAAAAACCCAATTGGATTTTGGTCTAGTTCAGAAAATAAGATCTGTGGAAAACAAATGTTTTCAATACTTACATGTTTTGTTCAGCAATATAGTCGTCACGACTTAGGATGTTTGATGAAGTAAAAAGCTGTTGTAAGGATATAAACAAACTACATTATGGACCAATAAGATGAAGGGAAACCACCCTGTGATTATGTTTACTATTCTCATTCATCCACTTATTACCACCTTTTTGAGACATGTAAAAACTTCAAAATTCACAAGAAGGGATTTTGGTGACATATTTCATGTTGGAGAACAAAACATTAAAAAGGGCTAATGCTTAACCGCGTATCTTGAATACCGGCTAATTCCCGGGAGCTCGGACTCATTCCTACAGCATTACTCTACTATTCTAACGCAGGAAAGAAAGCCACAGACTTGATCACAACCATCAGGATTCATCCTCTGGGAACATAATTGCTTTTACGAGATTTCACAGGAACCTATGAAGATCCATTGATCCATGTTCATCCTCTTTCTCGTGGTGGCAGCAGCCCAGCAGGCTGAGCCGGGCTTCCCTCTCACCAACAACACTTCCAGCTCATTCTCGGTTCAGGAGGCGTCCTGATGAGATGCTGAACCACCTCATCTGAGTCCTTTAGACACCGAGGAGCAGCGGCCTGACTCCTAGCTCCTCCTGATGTCAGAGCTCCTTACTCTATCTCTAAGGCTGAGCCCCACAGAGGAACCTCATCTCTTACTCTATCTCTCAGGCTGAGCCCCACAGAGGAACCTCATCTCCTTACTCTATCTCTAAGGCTGAGCCCTACAGAGGAACCTCATCTCCTTATTCTATCTCTCAGGCTGAGCCCTACAGAGGAACCTCATCTCCTTACTCTATCTCTAAGGCTGAGCCCCACAGAGGAACCTCATCTCTTACTCTATCTCTCAGGCTGAGCCCTACAGAGGAACCTCATCTCCTTACTCTATCTCTAAGGCTGAGCCCCACAGAGGAACCTCATCTCTTACTCTATCTCTCAGGCTGAGCCCTACAGAGGAACCTCATCTCCTTACTCTATCTCTAAGGCTGAGCCCCACAGAGGAACCTCATCTCTTACTCTATCTCTCAGGCTGAGCCCTACAGAGGAACCTCAGCTCCTTACTCTATCTCTAAGGCTGAGCCCTACAGAGGAACCTCATCTCCTTACCCTATCTCTCAGGCTGAGCCCTACAGAGGAACCTCATCTCCTTACTCTATCTCTAAGGCTGAGCCCTACAGAGGAACCTCATCTCCTTACCCTATCTCTCAGGCCGAGCCCCACAGAGGAACCTCAGCTCCTTACGCTATCTCTCAGGCCGAGCCCTACAGAGGAGCCTCATCTCCTTACCCTATCTCTCAGGCTGAGCCCTACAGAGGAACCTCATCTCCTTACTCTATCTTTAAGGCTGAGCCCTACAGAGGAACCTCATCTCCTTACCCTATCTCTCAGGCCGAGCCCCACAGAGGAACCTCAGCTCCTTACGCTATCTCTCAGGCCGAGCCCTACACCTCTGGTTCCCAGCAGAGCTCCACGGCCTCAGACGAGGAGCTGCTGACTCTCATGCTGCCGCTTCACACTCGACTCAAACCTCCCCAGTGGATGCTGGAGGTCCGAGGAGGCAAACGGGACCGAAAAGACAGGACAAAAGAAAAGGGGCTGATATTCTATGAAAGACACAACAGACCTTTTGTACTCCTTTGCCAACTGGTTGTTTATAACTTTTAGGATTTGAATTTGAAATATCATTAATTCTAAGTACAAACTATAAAAACAATAGTTCTCTCACACAGGGGGCGATCTCTGTCTCTGTAAAGGTCGTGGTCCAAAAGTCAAAATATATTTTTTATTTTTTTAAAAGAATGTAGTCAGTTTTTAACCAAAGGAAATAATCTGGTTTAATTCATATTTGTTGGCGTTTAGCCTTTCAAAGTCTTTCCTTTTTTGCTCTGCTGCCTGCTGGACACAAAGGAATAGACACGCCCGTACCAACGGGGGGTCGAGCCATCAAACACACCTTTGTATAACCACAACTAAATAAAATTACATTTTGACCATGTTTAGGGTGAAATATGACGACAGACGTGCAAAACTTCCAACAGAGAAGAGGTTGAAAAACCTCAAAAGAAGCTTTAGATGTAAAACAAAATGTATAATCAGCCATAACGACTGCAGACAGCACAGACTGCATGCAGGTAACATGTTGTTTCCGTCGGGCACTGATCCCTCTACGTTGCGTCGTGGTACTCACAGCATCACCTCCACCATGACACCAGCCACACACATCCGACACTTTGCGTTACTCATTGAAACAAAACGCAATCTGAGAACTTTGTGAGGCCGATGCAACACAGGTTCTACTTATAGGATGGGGCCCTAACCTATTCAACTATTCTGTTAGTGGTGCGTCAAACCAAAAGTATTCATGTTACTGCAAACCAACTCTTCTCCAGGCTTTGCCCAGCTGGCAGCATTGTTCTCCCTCAGGACACAAGATTAGTGTTGCTAAAGATCACACTGCACTAACATCCTCTGGTCTGTTTCACATTAGATTTGATTCGCTTCTGTTACTCTCTGTATGTCGCTTCATATGGCATTAGAAAATGAATTAGAGACATGTATATATTATAAATATATGTAACTGAACTGCTTCCTCTCTTTGGTTTAAGTGTCATTCCATATTGTGTAGACAAATATTGAAAGAGTTTTAATTGCTGTGCAGAATCCTGCCATTTGTTTTGCTGAGCAGAGTTCATAATTAAGTACTTGCGTCAACATTTTGTTGAATAAATGTTTCTCATTTCTTCTTATCTTTATTGATATAGGGAAGATCCTCAGAGAGTCGGTGTGTTTGGATGAGCTCTGCTCGCGTTAGAGGACGTAAAAGGTCTTACCGTCTGAGCAATACAGGCCTGTTGGATTTATGTCCTCTGATGTTATTCATTTAAGTTCCTGAAGGAACTGGTTATGGATCATATGTCATAGGTACATTTCATGGAGCTGTATAAGATCATGTTACATATATGGATATTGTATTATTTTAATTAGTAACAAGGATTTGAATCCTTCCTGCTATTGATTTTTTCACTGTTACAATACATTTTGATGGCAACATAGTCATTTAGAAGTAGTGCTTGCTGATAGTATCAGAGCTGTGGCTCAGACAGTGAGCGGTCTAAGGTGATGAATGGTTTGATCCCGGCTCCTCCGGTCCACATTTAGAGATGGAAGGCTGGTCAACATTTAAAAAAGTAGAGGTTGTTATTCAGAGCTGCATTCTGCTATGTTAGACAGCGTCTCCCTGTCACGTGGCAGCAAAGGCTTCTTGCTCTCTGGCCAGCCGGCTGACTGGAGGCCGGCCGATGGGGCCATGCCGGGTCTGTGAGACCCTGCAGCCTGAACCAATCCATCAGATATTGACCTGGACTCTGGTCCTTAGTGGCGGCGACCAGTAGGCCTCGACAAACGACCTGGTGTCTGATGAAAGAAGAGATGGAAGCGGCCTGGGCCACGGTGAGAAATCCCATCAAAGCATTGTGAGGGTCCCGGGTGGCTGAACATCTCTCTCTGCTCGGTCCATGCAAAGTACTCAAAGGAGGTGTCGTGTGTCCCCCCACCCCATAATATAAATAAAAAATTAAGCCACGATTGTACCATCATGTGACTCCTGTTTGTTTGAAGCTTCCACTACACCTCCTCTGCTGATTCATTGGACTGTCACACTCCTTATACTCGTGGGTCTAATAATCATGCAGATGATTTTACATTGGAGCCAGTTGAAAGCCCTGAAGTGTGCATCGGTGTCAAGGTGGCCCTGGCTTCTTCTGTCCAGTGGAGATTATAGCATAGCCGCTAGCTGTAGACACGTTGACAGGCTCTGTCATCGGCTTTATTACTGTCAACACAGGAGCTCAAAATAAATGCAAACAACTTAACCAAAAAGGGCTTCAGCTAGATTGTGGCCAGTAGCCAGCCAGGTGACACGCAGACGGATCCAATGTGAACACATCTTGCTGATACTGAATGAAGATGGCAATTATTGATTTGGGACACAACATTCTGTCTTTCCATAAGACTTCTGCTTGTGTAGTGACAGACTGGCATGAATAAAGGACCAACGCAGGCTTGTGAATTACTGGAAGGAGACTGAGTGTGATTTATTTTCCTCTCAAGGCAGATTACTATGCAGCAAATTTGAATTATGATTTTCAAATTGCACTGGAATATTGAGCAGTTTATGAATTACATAGATGGCTCAGGTTACTCTATGAAGTATTAGAAGGTTGAATGTCTAGCAACCAGAATATTCCATGAGACCTTACTGATAATATTCCTCTATAAATCAAAAGGAAAAGTCTGGTACAGTTTGGAAATCACAATGTTCATGGTATCTGAACATAGGTAGGACATGTTACTTCATTCTGCTCTCTATAAACTACTTTTTTCTATATCCCAGTTTCCACAATTTCTTCTTTGTTTAATTCCTCATTTGTCTTCCCAGCCAGTTTCATTCTGTCTCTTGCGTTCTTCATTTCGATGTCAGGAACAGCATTTAAATTGGCAAACATTGTCCAGGCCTGTTGTTAGCAACCACGGCTAAGTTCTAAATGGCCTGTCCTTCTTCTGAAAAGGACAGACATGACCTGGTTATGTTACTGCACAACAAAGAGAGGGACCTCCACACTTGCCTCCACGGCTATTTTAAGGAGACTTTGGTGGGAAAGCCGAGTTGGCAGATATTTCCAGACCTCATAAATGAGCTATGCAGTGGGCCGCAGGGGACAAAAGGGCATAAGATACTCTTCTTGAACTGAGCGAGGAGGGCAGCAGAGAAAAGAAGAGGAGCTGTAATCGTGGAAGTTAGTGGTCACATTGACCAACAAGGCTCAGAGAATCCTCTGCTCTGCTTCACAGGACGTCCAGACTAACTGCTGACTTGTTGTGCACAGCTTGTCAGTTAATGTTTGGCAGAGAAAGTGGTGAGGTCGTCATTTGGTGCATTTGGTAAAACTGTCTGGAGACCAACAATGCAGCTTGTGTTCATGCAGGATAAAGGTTTGGCAGTCAGATGCTTCTGAGTAGAACATTGCAGCTGACACGTTTTCAGCAGCAAATGTCCTCAACCAAAAGAAGATCTGGTGACTTGAAAACCAGTTGCACATAGACATATATATATATATATATATATATATATATATATATATATATATATATATATATATATATATATATATATATAGAAGATTAATATCCTAAACTACCCAAAGACATCGATGTCCCCATCCAACATAACTGTCTTTCACCACCAGTGGCCACCCACCAGTTCCTGATGTATTGCTGCACATATTTATATTGTTTGCATTAAAATACGTATTAGCCAAATGTAGGTCAGCTTCTCCCTAGATGCAGTTTAGGGAATTGCAAATTCCCTAAACTGCAAATTCCCAACCATACGCGTCCTGTGTTCTTAGCTGCTACTCTTTGTAAAGCTAATCTAACCTCAGTCTGTCTCCATTATCTGTCTTTGTTGCTGAAGAGCTCTTTGGAGCTCCATTAGAGAAACTGTTCGTATGAATCAGGAGCAGAACTCATGTCAGAACTCCTCTTTGGGCCCTGGCATAATCTTTGCTGTGTTTGTAGATAAAAGGAGAACATGTTCACAAAGATGTGTCATCCCGTCATTTACCTGCAGAAATTTGCACCACTTTCATGAAATTAAAGCTCAACAGTTAAAGGGGCACTTGAAATGATGCATGCGCCCCATCCTGCGAAATGACTGAGGACTCCCCAGCAGGGGTCTGACAGAATTGTTGATCAATACTAGTGTTTCAATGATTCCTTCATCAGGTGCTGACCTTTCTGAGTTTCTAAAAGCTTTTATCTCCTGGCCAGTGCTCTGGAAAGAATATTGCACATTCAGAACACTCAATCCCTTCAACTCCTTCATTTTATTCAACTCAAAGCCTGGTGATGGCTCTATGAATGGCATTAATGGATATTTGGGCTATTAAGGCTAATACATCAAGCCATAATAGTAAATGAAGAACTAAATTTGCCTCACAGTACTGAAGACTTGTGAACTGTTGTCACCTGATTCTATAATATTTTTACTTGTTTGCACTACCAACACTCCCTGCTGGTTTCTTTTAACCATGATCATGATTGTTCCCATTAGAGAGTGGGCCAGGAATGACATCATCTCAATGCTTATGTGGATGTGTCCTTTGGCAAGACACTTAACCCAGATCAGCCCCAGCAGGCTGTTCCTGCGGTGTGTGAATGAGGATGAATGGTGGATCGTCCTGGTGGGCAGGTGGAACCTTGCATGGTGGCTCCTCCCATTAGTGTATGGCTGAGTGTGAATGGGTGAATGACGTCACGTTAAAACACTTTGAGTGGTCAGAACACTGTAAAAGAGACATACAAGAACAGTCCATCTACCATTTTACCATTTGTTGCACTTCCTGTTGGACAGAGGCTGATAACGGTCATACATTAATGCTCCTTCAGGATCAAATAGAAAGAACATGAGTCGTGTGGGCCTTTTCATTGACACATATTACAGGTTTTAGGGTGCAGCAGATGACACATATTATAAATATCCATCTGTCTGCAGGTGGGCCATGAACCCAAAAGCCCCTCTCCACAGTGGGAGCCCGCTAACCACCTCTCCCTGGTGGTCTCTGAAGATGCAAGAATAAGACTTGAGTCATGCCAGCAAAGGAATCCTCTTATCCCGACTCAATTGAGACCTCAAATACTTCTGCTCAGGGCACTGGGAGGTCGATGCAGGGCGGCCTCACACACAGCTGGACCTCCGGCGAGAAGCCACAGTCTCACATATCATTCTGTTTCAGCAGCGGTAATCACTCTACTTATCCTGGAAGGGTCTGCAACTGTTTTTGGGGGTCCCCTCTGAGTGTGTGTTGCTTTCGGATGCTCACCTAATATTTTGACAGCTGTATGAAGAGCATGCATCCTCTTGATACCTGAGGTGATGCCTTGCAGCTGCAGGTAGCACTGAGGTCAGGGAGCTGCAATCCCTGTGGTTTCTTATAGGACAGTGGCAAAAATAATCTCGGTCTTTACAAAAGGTTTGTTGTCCCTTTCAATAGGCTGACATGCTTTAGGGGGTTTTGTACTTTTTCTTAGTTTAACGCAGTGAAATGTTGACTGTTAGTTCGGGAAAATGTGTCACTAGCCACGCGTGTGTGTGTGTGTGTGTGTGTATATCTATCTATCTATATATATATGTATATATATATATATATATATATATATATATATATATATATATATATATACATATATATGTATATATATGTATACATATATATACATATATATACACACATATATACATATATATATATATATATATACACATATATATACACATATATACATATATATATATATATATATATATACATATATATATATATATATATATATATATATATATATATATATATATATATATATATATATACATATATATATATATAATTGATTTTCTGTATACTATCAAAGAAAAGTAAAACGTAACTGAAACAAACCGAAATTGTCCTGAGGTCTTAGCAGCCTTAAGCACTTGTGAAGGCTGTTAGTGGCTTTAAGGTGAGTCCTTTCCTTTGCCACACCTCATTAGCCAGACTTAGCATCCCTAAACGCGTTTTGTCAGAGGCCGTTGGCTCACTGATAGCCAGTCAGCTTCTTTCAGACCTTGCTACACATGTAAAGGTTTCCGTGCGGTCATTGCAGAAGCAGAGTATCCTCTTGTGCCCTTTATTGCTTTACTTTTAGAAAGAAATGATTAAAGGATGTAGCAGTGCAAATAAAATAGAGTTATGTTGAAACTATTTCTGTCTATAACAGACAGGCTTCAACAAGAGACAGAGAATAACTTCAGAAAGATGTCCCAGTTAGAGACGTTCACATTACCCCTTTTGCCCTGTGAACATTGTGTCTGCGTTTCAGGAACATTAGGACGACTCTGATCACAAGATCATGCTGCTCTGATCATCAAGCTTCCTTCTCTTGGAGGTTTCCAGATACATGGTTTCATCTTCAGCATGTAAAACAAAAAGGGACTTCAGTCATAACTGGAGGGTTTATAGATCACCTCCCCTGCACATTTCCACCTGTCAAGGAAAAGGAGGTGCCCTACTGCTGAAAGAGCGTCTCAGAGAGCGAAGAGGAAGAGGAGCGATTGACGCCTCTGGAGACACCAGCTGCTCTGATCTATATTCAGGAGTACAGGGATAAAAGGTGACGAACCTATTGAAAATATGTCAAGTGGCATTCAATCAAAGGAGAACATATAGGTCTAAACTCAGCTCAGGGGCATCTCCCTGTCAAACCTCTGGAGCGATGCCCTTCTGGAGTTGAACTTGCTGCGTCATCCAGGAGGGATTCACAATTGAGGACAAATTAGTTATGAATGACCAAATTAGTGAAGTAAGAACAGCTACAAAACCGTCTCAGAGTATTTAGTAAACACTCTTAACCTTAGATAACGGTGTGAATGAGCAGCGGTAATATGGACTGTGGACTATAACGACACAATCCTGCCACACGAGGCTCCACTTCCTGCCCACATGTCCGATGGAGAAGTCCTGCTTCCAGGTCCAGAGGGAAGTCTCTCTCTGGAACAGCAGCAGAGTTCAGGGACCTGAAGACCAGGACCAGTCCTGATGTTACAGGTGATCTGGCGTCGCTCTGTCAGCGACACGAAGAAGAAAGAGTTCCACGTGGAGACGTCTCTCCACTGCAAGGCCGTCAAATAAGGAGGTCAAATCACACCAGACGCTCATAATTATACTGGAGAGTTCTACAATATCATCAAGAGACAGTTTAAATGAATGGCGACATCGTTAGGCTGTAATAATAATTTTAAATTATATCAGCATATAATTCAGATGTCAGAGCCAAACTGTATAATGTCAACATAATTATTAGTTATATCTTATGTCAGGTTTTCTAACTCAAAATAGTTTTTCTTTCTTCCATCACTGATATATCACGGCCTGTCCATGAAGCCTTCATTCCAGCGTCTGCTGTGTGTTTGGACAGTAATGGTTTGATGATCTGGAGTCCTTGGGCACATTTCTACAAAATACCCCCAAAAATAAGAAGCGTGCACATTCTGCGATTAAAAAGGCCAATGCTTAACCATTTCCCCGCCTCAGTATACCTGACAGAGCAGTCTGCACCGGTGGAAGAGGAACAGGCAGCTGAATGTCTCCATGGTCTGGTGTCATTGCTTGCTGACCTGGAATGCACTTTGGTTGACGGCTGGAGCAACAGAAAACACCTTGACACCAGCGTAACACCATTTAACAAAGCAGGCGTCAAAACATTCACACACAAACACAGCTTTTCAAACGGAGGAAGGGCATTCTGCACGTGAGAAAGACCTTTAAGGTACATGCAATGTGATTTGGTGAGAGGTTGAATGCACTCAGCGGGTCGGCGTTTCATTTTATAAATCAATCCGTTTCCTTATCGGAGGCTTTTATTCACCCCTACGAGCAGTTATGAGGCCTGCTGTCCTCTGACATGTATAATCTCAGATGTACTCACTAAAAGTAAACTGAGAGGGATGTTGTTATAATTATTATTGTTTTAATAATTATTACTTTCAGTTCACAGTTTTGTGGTGTTCAGGTTTGTGGGACACTTTTGTGTGAAGAACATATATCAGAATACATTTCCAATGACCACACACTGTACAGCCCGACACATTCATATTACCAGAGCCCACTGAACCCAGAGAGAGAGCGAGAGAGAGAGAGAGAGAGAGAGAGAGAGAGAGAGAGAGAGAGAGAAAGAAAGAAAGAGAGATTAGTTTTTATGACCTTGTCGTTCTGCTCTCACGTTCCCTCTAACTTTTGGGAACCGTTCTTTATTCAAGCAATAAGGGACGAGAGGCAGTGCTGTATCGTCAATAATGTACACACAGGTAACACACTGGTAACACTGTAACACACAGGTAACACACAGGTAACACACTGGTAACACTGTAACACACAGGTAACACACAGGTAACACTGTAACACTGTACCACACAGGTAACACTGTAACACACAGGTAACACACAGGTAACACTGTAACACACAGGTACCACACAGGTAACACTGTAACACACAGGTAACACACAGGTAACAATGTAACACACAGGTACCACTTTAACACACAGGTAACACACAGGTACCACTTTAACACACACGTAACACACTGGTAACACTGTAACACACAGGTAACACACAGGTAACACTGTAACACACAGGTAACACACAGGTAACACTTTAACACACTGTAACACACAGGTAACACTTTAACACACTGTAACACACTGGTAACACACTGGAACACTGTAACACACAGGTAACACTGTAACACACAGGTAACACTTTAACACACTGTAACACACTGGTAACACACTGGAACACTGTAACACACTGGTAACATACTTTAACACACTGTAACACACTGTAACACACTGGTAACACACTGGAACACTGTAACACACTGGTAACATACTTTAACACACTAGTAACACAATGGTAACACACTGGTAACACACAGGTAACACTTTAACACACTGTAACACACTGGTAACACACTGTAAACACTGTAACACACTGGTAACACACTGGTAACACTTTAACACACTGTAACACACTGGTAACACACTGGTAACACTTTAACACACTGTAACACACTGGTAACACACTGTAAACACTGTAACACACTGGTAACTCTGTAACACACTGTAAACACTGTAACACACTGGTAACACACTGTAAACACTGTAACACACTGGTAACACACTGTAACACACTGGTAACACACTGTAACACATTGTAACACACTGTAACACACTGTAACACACTGGTAACACTTTAACACAGTAGGAACCGACAAGGAGACAAAAGGGTTTGAACACAAGAGGTGACGAGCAGCAGGTGACACAACGAAGGCAGCAGTTGAAGAAAACACACAACCAGGAACCAGGTAGACAATCACACACAACCACCAGGACAGGAAGTGCAGAGACACACAGGACATAAGACGACAAAATAAAACAGGAAACTCACATGACAGGTTTAGATTAACATAACTCCAGAATAATATTTACAGAAGTTATGCAACAAATGAACCAACGTTCACGTTTCACACGGAGCTGGAATACGACGTCCTGGATGAGTTTGTGTTTGAATCCAATGTTAAATTCTGTTGCTTAAACTAATTGCGTCTGATGGATAAAGTGTTGATGAGCGCCACCTTTGCTGATAATAAACAACAAAAAACTAAAGTGGTACACATCTGGATGTGTGAGGACGAGAAGTAACACAAACCAACCAGCAGCAGGTTGCACTCAGATCGGAAGCAGAGGATAGTGTCACCAACATTTCACCTGACAAGATGGCTCCATTGAGGTCGTCTTTTATTGTGATGGACACACAAACCAGACCAGGACAAGAGTACATGGACTTTAACTCAAAATGACAACTGTATTCCTCATCATGTGCAGACGCACATAAACACTGCATGTTCACAAGACTCAATTCTCGGCAGGTGCAATCTGAGGCAGAAGTCAAAATAATGCACCACTTAGTTTTTGTTCTGGATAGAGACAAAGAGACGGACACGTTCGCCCAAGATTAAGCTTCAAACAGTTGTTGTGTGGTTAAGGAATTGTTGATTCTTCTGTTACTTTACAGGCTTTTCAGGAAGCTTTTGTGCATTCAGGTCAGTTTTCTTCATGGTAAGCTCATGAATACAAATCAACACAAAATGCTTGATGCATTCAAAGCTATTGTTCATATTTGTGTATTTTCCAATCATTTGGCTGTGAATACATACAATGAGTCCTCACTGATCAACCACTGTTTCCTTCAGTAGTTCCTCGATGCTTGATCTCCAACCTTTGACTCAAAGGAGAATATACACAAACACATGTAGCTCATGAGTAAGAACTGTTGGGAAAAATGCAATATTCAAGAAGCAATACTTCATTGCCACTGATACACTGTCAGCTTGGAAATTACACGCTTTCAAAACATACGTGATTGGACGACTAAGCTGTCTATCAAATTATGCATCTCTTCCGTCGAGAAAAGCCTTCAGTTTTGTTCCTCACTCGTCTTTCAGAGAAGAGATCCTCTCCAGTTGATATGACGGATGCTGCTAGAGCGATGCAGGAGCTCACAGTCTCCTCGTGATGTCACACACACTTAAGCTAGCCCCCAGCAGCCATGCACGCTAACACAAACTGAGCCAATAAAGATGAAACTGCCACGGTGTTGATGGTTTACGGTTTTGTTTGGTAGTTTATTTTTTGTGTCTCTGCACTTCCTGCCCCTGTGTGCCTTGTTCCTTGTGCGAGTCTCCTGATTTGTCTGATTGTCGTCACCTGTGCTCCTCGTTGTTCCCACCTGTGTCTCACTACCCTCCCCTTGTATTTCAACCTCTTTGTCTCCTGTCCCCTTGTACTGTGTTACTTGTGGTGTCTTATTTCAGTTTCCCTTCAAGTCCCGGCTTGATTCTGGTTTTGTGCTTTTGCCTTTTGGGCCCTGGCGGTTTTCAAGTCGGCCCTTGTTTTTTATTAAAAATAAAGATTCTTTGAACAGTTCACCGGCGTTCGGGTTGTGCTTCCGACACGTGACAGATACTGACTCTGCTCAGGTTCATGTCAGTTACTAGTGGAACCTGTCGCCATCAATAGCCCGCACTTTTAAGACAGGTGTTTAGCACAGGGATGACCACATTGATCTTCAAACCTCTTCTTGTGATCAGAACTAAACTTAAAGTTACATGAATGCATCTTCCACGGTCGCTACTGCATTGGAAAGTCTGTCCAGACGTTGAGGAAACGAGGTCAGTTGGTAACAAAAAGTTGATGTTTTCAGCAATATGGTCCGATTAGCTTGGAAAACAAAAATAGTTTTTAATATTAAATACAATAAATCCAGTACACTGAAAGAAGATCATACAACTCCAAAGCGTAATGCACTGATGTCACCTCCTCCTCTTCTCTGGCAGTTATTGAAAGTGATTCAAGGGACTATTAAAAACCATTAACTGAAGTGGAAATAGGTGAGGCAAAGTGGTAAAGTGGGTACACCAAAAAGATAAATGACCACATTTTGTCACATCATAACTCGTGCAAGGTATTGGATATCACAGTTTGATGATGTATAACAGTTCAGCAGTATCCAAGGGTGGAAGTTGCTTTCACAGTGATCTGGCCCACAGTTCCTGGCTCTGCTCCCTGACTGGAGAAAGAGGAGTGACATTTAATTTCACATTTCTTTCCGACATGGAGCAGTTTTAAATGAATGGTCTACACTATTAAAAGCAGTACCTGGTGTTTAATGGCTGCTTTATTGTGCATTTTGTGCTGAAGATCCAGGTTCATATGTGATGAACATGACAAGCAGTTTTGCAGAGCTGCCAACATATTTGGACGTTAATTGGCCTTCTTGAGGTGGAGTCAGACATTGTTAGAAGTGACCTTTGGAGAGAACCTGCAGGCGCACATTGTTTTCAACTGAATATGGTTTTATTCTAAAATCACATTCATGAATATCAGTGTCAAAGCATTCTTGTTCTGTTTGATCCGGGCCAAAAGCTTTTTTTTGTTTTGTTTGTGACATCTCGCTTTAAATTCATAGAGCTTAGTATAGTTTTGAATTATTTCTGTACACAATGCTGGAAACTATATTAAATAGATTATTATACTGTAACTGAAATGTCACAGTAATTGTTTGACCTCTGCTGAAGACATTTCTAGATCCCATGTAAATGATGTTGCTTTAAGGACATGATTCTGTGTAAAATCTGTGTACCACCACAAGGCTCCTGCTTCTGTTGTGTGGTGCTGCCCCCACTGAGAAGCAGCTGCTCAATGAATGATCAGTGATCACTAGACATTCAGTGGTCAATACCAATGCATGTGCAATAAGAATAAAAACTGAACCAGTGTTCAGAAGTGAAACGAGTCATAATTACCTCTCTCATATATGTTATGTTGCTCTGAAAACAGGCCAAGATACGATGCATTTTAATAATCCCTAAAGGATAACATGGTATAAAGCATACTATCCAAACACAATGTACACAAAGTGGCATCTCATCTAAAGACATCCTTGTATTAAACCATACTTGTTGTTCCCATCAGGAACTATGGGTAAACCACATCCACCTCCTGGTCAAACCCCTCGGCAGAAGATCACGACTTTAAAACAGAGAAAATGTCTTTCTTCATCTGATGAACCTAAAAAAACACTTGGTGTCAAACTCTGCACAGATGTTGTTGATCATCAACGTCAATCTCTTTAAATACATGAATTACAAAGTGCAATGTTCCTTCAATACGCTACTGAAGTACACAAACGGCAGAGAATAAGATTTAGGAAAGCGCCCCAAGCAAATAAAGTAAACAAATGTGTGCTGAATGTTTGAAGAAACTGAATGTAGTAATTGTTTTGCTTGTGTTTCTCACTATTTCACCAACGTATTGACCTTCAAAAAGACATACACTCGGCTGCTATCGCTTTTATAATCTTCTATTAACCTCCATCTGTTCATGGTGTCCCCTTTTTCATAGCTCAGTTTGTACATGAATACAGATCAGTGACTCTTGATCTGATATATATATTGTTGTCAAGCTTTCCATCATGTTGTTCACTGCTGATATGTTTTGAAGCGAGTATCTTTAGCAAATGGATGTAAATACAATGTGACAGAAAGTAAGCTGAGTTTGTGGCTTTTGAAGAGAGTTTGTGCACAACACTGTTCTGACACAACTGTGCCGAGTCTTTCCAGCTGCCTGACAGTGACGTGTCATTAAAGTCTCTGTCAAGTGACCTCCTCGCAGCGTTCACATTTCTAAGCCTTTTCTGAAAAGCTCTCATCTCATAACGTGCTGTGATTATTCTCTGAACCAAACTCAGTCAGAATGAAGTCCAGGTGAACAGCAAGAGCTCATATTGTGACGTTCTCGTATAACTAATTCCAAGACATCTGCTGTGTCAAGATGAGCAGTCAGAGACACATTCAAAGACTTGTGCAAAAGCTTAAATGTTGTGTGAAAGTACAGCGCAGCAGACTGAGTACCAGAGATACTGTTGGTTTGTGTCTTTTTCTTTTGGCTGGTATTCCATTTTCACTTTACTCAGTATGATAATATGGGATGGATAATAATTGCAGTCTGCAGTCACAGAGCCTGTACATTTCTGTCTCCAGAAGATGCTGCGCAAGTCTGTTGGGGAAAAAACAACTGGGCTCGGCTACATTAGCCACGACCAGCATCCCGAATAACTGGCTTTAGTTTTGGATACTTTGAATACCGTAACGGTCCATTGTGGGTCCGCCAATGGAGGGCAAAGCTAAATCAAAGACTGGGTCTGGAGCTACAGAAGATTGGATCTGTGTTAAAATAGATTTGCAGAGTCTTGTATTTCACATTGATATCTTCAATAGACCTTAGAGTCCCAGGAGAAAGCCTGAATGTTTTTGGAGATGTAGTCTACTTTAAACAACAAATCTCATATGAAACGACAGCATTTATTCTCTTGGTTTTACGGATGATGAAATGAAAAGAATGACATATCCTACATGCTTTTGTTTGGTCTCATTTCTTTAGAAATTAACATGGTTATGTTTTCAACATGCATACAAGAAAATTGGGATTTATCAAATGTATATCTCTTAGAAATGGCTGGTTTACCCGTTCAAGATTATATAAAGTAATTAGGTGGTGCAGAGTCAGGATCGTTCATTTTTACACAGAAACTCTCTTTTTTTGTGCTGTATAAATACAGCTTTTTGTGAATTGGTTTGCCATGAAAATAACAAATCTGGTCCAATGAGTTTAGAAGTCAGTGTTGAGGGTCAAACAACATAAAATAAATGAACATTGCTTCTACTTGGGGAGCACAACATGAACACATTGTCACCTTGAGTTGGAAAACTTACAAATAAATAGTTTCTTATTCACACATCCAGCAGATAAACATCAACATTATCACTTGTATGCGGATTGTTTCTGGCCACCTGGTGAATGCAAGTCTCATGAATGCAATACTCCTCTTTGTTGTGGTCTCCACCTTAGCTTCATTAGTTCGGATTCCTGGGAGCTCTTGGTTTTCGACTGCCTGTGTTCCTTGTGAAAAAAGAAAATAACGAAACAGCCGAGCGAGTGGGTTTGTGTATAGAAACAGAGCACATCAGTCTCCAGATGTCTGCCAGTGAACGGCTCGTGGATAACCTGCCTTCACCGGCTGACTGACACCACTGAACCAAAAGAGCTGTTCGGCTCAATGGGACGAAATCCCCAGAGAGAAACAGGTGAGCTTCCAGACTAACTGGGAGCCTTGATCTATACGGTTAATACATTCACACACACACACATATATATATATATATATACACATACATACATACATACATACAGCATAAGACCACAGGCCAGTTATGTTCAACAATGAACATTGTGTGCACCGTCTCACACACAAACTCTCAGTTCAACCAAGTCCACAAACAAAAATTACTAAAATTAAAATGACTATTCATGTTGCTTAGTAGCACTTCTGGTTTTCTTTTCCTTGAACAATCCTCTTCAAATCTGGCTTGTACTCCGTTGATGTCAATTGAAGCAATTCTTTCACATGTCGGTCTGAACAGATCGATGCTTTGATTTCACGTGTTTCAGGGTAGAAACAGACTCGCAGACATATGTTCACCCAAACATTGACAGTATCTTAAGCGTTTGACATTGGGGTATTTTCCATTGGCACACTTTTCCAGAACTCAATGGTCCTTTCCCTTAAAGCAGGTTTCAGTCGGTCCTGCTCACAAATATTCATCATCTCCAATATGTTTGATCACATTATTAAATTTTTTAAATAAAGTTATATTCGTGCAAAAAATAACTAATATTAAAATGCCAAAAATCAGCGAGTCGCACATGTGCAGCCTAGTAACAGCGCATGGTGAACATTTAAAATCAGCATTTCCTCTTGCGCCCCACCTGTAATAAATACCCAGTTTGATAAATACTGACCTAAAGGAAACATTTTAATGGCAACTACAATGTGTGTAGGCTTTGTCACTGCAATGCGCTTTTCAGACTTTTGGAAGACTATTTCCAGAGACTTGATATGCAAAGTCAGAAACGTTGTTTATGGAGCTCCAGGCTGCAGCCTGTTGATGTTGTGTGTCTTGACCTGCACATACATGAACTGGAAGGCTTTAAAAGTGATCGCTGAGAGCTGAAAATAGTGTTAGCTTAAAGCAGCAAACCCATTGTGAAAAGCGTGCAACATATTTTTCGCCCCTCTGTCTCTCTCTCTGTCCACTGTGTGTTCCGTGTCTGTGTGGTTGTGCTCACCTGTGTGTGCCGTGTCTGTGTGGTTGTGCTCACCTGTGTCTGCCATGTCTGTGTGGTTGTGCTCACCTGTGTCTGCCATGTCTGTGTGGTTATGCTCACCTGTGTCTGCCGTGTCTGTGTGGTTGTGCTCACCTGTGTGTTCCGTGTCTGTGTGGTTGTGCTCACCTGTGTGTGCCGTGTCTGTGTGGTTATGCTCACCTGTGTGTGCCGTGTCTGTGTGGTTATGCTCACCTGTGTCTGCCATGTCTGTGTGGTTGTGCTCACCTGTGTGTGCCGTGTCTGTGTGGTTGTGCTCACCTGTGTCTGCCATGTCTGTGTGGTTGTGCTCACCTGTGTGTTCCGTGTCTGTGTGGTTGTGCTCACCTGTGTGTGCCGTGTCTGTGTGGTTGTGCTCACCTGTGTGTGCCGTGTCTGTGTGGTTGTGCTCACCTGTGTGTGCCGTGTCTGTGTGGTTGTGCTCACCTGTGTGCACAGCATTGGGGCGATTGACAGGGGAGGTACACCAGATGAGATGTGTGGGTGGGGCTGCGTTCTGCTGGAAATCCACAACCATCTCCCATGTCTTTAGAGCATTGAGCTTCAAGTTGTTTTTTCTGCAAAAGTTCACCAAATGGTCTGTCGCCTATAGGTGGACTCGTCCCCACCAGGGATGAGTACGCTAAGGGTGGTGTCATCCACAAACTCCAGGAGCTGAGTGGACTGGTGCCTGGAGGGGCAGCTGTTGGTTTAAGGGGGAAGAGCAGAGGGGTCAAGGGCCCAGTCTTGGGGGAACCGGTGCTGATGTTCAGAGAAGCTGAGACATGTGTTCCCGTCTTCAAATGCTGTTTCCTATCTGTGATCCACTTGCAGGTGGAGTCGGTCTGTGAGTCTGGGGGAACTTGTCCTGCAGCAGGGCCGGGATGATGGTATTACAGGTGGAGCTGAGAAGGCCTCTGACAAAGGCCCAGGACATGACAAAGTAGTTTTACTTTGTTACTGTACTTAAGTACATTTTTAAGTATCTGTACTTAACTTAAGTCAAAATAATAGTGCATACTTTTTACTTTTACTCCGTTACATTTTGCAGCTATTATCTGTACTTTTAATGCACTACATTTCTACAACATGTGTCGTTATTCGTTACATTTTATGAACACAGTTTCGCCAACATGTTGCAGACACAAAAATATAGATTGCGTTCAGCACCGCAACGACAACACATGAGCCGGATATGAGCCACCTTTAGCCTATTTAAAAAACATGTTCGATTTCAAAGGCATCAAGAATGACTCGTGGAGGTTTCAATGCCTTTCCTGTCTGTGTTAATGCCCCTGACTTTTTGAAAATGAATATATATATATATATATATATATATATATATATATATATATATATATATATATAATTTGGTTGCTTATAATTATTGAATGAATGAATGAATGAATGAAAAGTACTTTATTAATCTCCAAGGAGAAATTTTTTTGTCGTACTAGCAGCATCCCAATGCCATAAGCTAAGCTAAACACACAGATGATAAAATAAAATAAAATAAAATAAATAATAACAGGAACAGGGGTAACAGATATATACATAAGTAAGAAATAAGTATAAATATATATATATATACATACATGCAAGCAAGCGAAATGAATACATACATATATATATATATATATATATATATATATATACATATATATATATATATATATATATATATATATATATATATATATATATATATATATATATATCCGTACACATATACATACACACATACATACATATCTACATATACATATATACACACATACATACATACATATACACATACATATACACATACATATATACATACATATACATACACACATACATACACATACATATACATATATACAAACATATACATATATACATACATATACACATACCTACACATACACACCTACCCGTGGCCCACGCACATACATATACACATATATACATATATACATACACACATATACATACATATATATATATATATATATATATATATATATATATATGTATATATATATATATATATATATATATATATATTAAATGTAAACTGAGTGCAATGTGCAAAATGTGCAAAATGCAAAATATATGTATGCAACATACATATATACATATATACATCAGTATTATCTATATACATGTACAGTGTACAGTGAGACTTTGTCCAATTACGAGTAGTGACTTCTGTAGAGGCATAAGTATTACCACGAGCTATATCTGCATTCTTTATCAAAATGGTACGGCCTTAGACATTGAGAGACAACCCATTGCATGAGTACTTTTACTTTTAATACTTAAAAGAAAATTTAAAAGTAAGTACGTTTCACTTTTACTTTAGTAGGATTGTTGATGCAGTACGTTTACTTTTATTTTCATTTCCCTGGGTACTTGTACTTTTGCTTAGGTACTAAACTTCAATACTTCCTCCACCACTGATTAATGGCATTACGAAAACAAGAATGTGGTAACAAATAGTTTGTATTTCTTTGTACCATCTTGGCTTTCCACATTCAGATGAAAACAACCGCTCTTTATTGACCTGCAGAGGTTGTGGAAAAGTCAGAGCACAGTGGGAATTATTGAAAGGAAAAATATAAATAATCCTCTCGTGGGGTGTCATGCTGTGCATGGATGGATTCCTGAGAGGATCAACCGGGCAGGGGCCACCTGGCCTTCAACTGCAAAATGTCACGAGAAGACACACGAGCCGACCAGGAAGACATGTAAAATGACCACAAAAAAAAATGAAAATAAATGATGCCAGTGAGTGAAAGCTCAAGAGATTAAAAAAAAGCTGTAAAGAGACTCAAAATGACCACAATGAGACACAAAAACAATACAAAGAGATGCACATCAACTACATTATATCTACAAAAAGACCAAAGACACAGGAGAAGTACAAAGAGACTCAAAACTACAGAGTGATATACAATGACAACGAAAAGAAAGAAAACAGATGAAAGAGGCTGAACAACTAAAAGTCTTGCTCCTCTGTAGCAGAGGTGGAGCGCCTTTTTGCATGTCTGTTTCCAGAGGCTCATTGTCTCATAACCTGCCCACGATGCTGTGTCGTGATTCTGTTCAATATGGAGCAAGATACTTAGTCTCTCTGGGCAAATGGATGTTGTCTTTGTATTCACTAGAAGAGTGACACGGTCTTACATTTAATATGAATGCAAGGGTTAACTTGGTTAACAATACAGCCCCAGATCAAAGCAACAATAGTCTCAGCATCGTGCAGACAAATACCTATTATGCTTCAGACTAACCGCCACTTATTTCATATAGATTCCTGAAGAATTCCTTTATTATCTGGAGATTATGGAAATAGAATGTCTCACACGCAGCTGACTAATGAATTGCTGGTGTGATCAGCACTCGTTAAATGTTTGATCCAGTTATGTGTACACAAGAGAAAACTATTCAGTTGTTGGTAATTCAAGGCAAACAAGTCATTACCACTACTTCTCCCTCAGATTATTATGCTAATGTGATTATTTGTGTGTGCTCATTCTGCAGTGATTGAGGAGTGCACAAACCGTGGCTGTCATTTGCGGCTGTGTGCCTCGCTGATTTCAAAAGTGAAATATTGTACAAATGACCACAGTCATTTGCTGGTTGAGGGTGATAAAACTTTCTCAGCTAAATATACCACGGGAGAGACAATGAGATCAAATATATGCAGGGAAAGCTGTCTCAGAAGTTAAAAAACCACATAATCACGATGCGTTCTACACATGCACTCATTGAGTATTGATTCAAGACAAATGAATATGTAAATGAAGTCAAACAATTTAACTGTGTTTATAAAATATGACTTAAAGACAAACAACAACATCAGGGAACTATTTCCCAAATATCCACACTGGTAGTTCTTTTTTTGGCGCAACCGCGCTGCGAATAAAAGCATCAACCAATCACGTTGTGGGAAACGGAAGTCCTGGCGTAACTTCTAGGCTGGCCGCCATCCATTCATTTAACAAACCATCCTTATTTAGACACTGGGCTCCAGTTTTAAAGACAGGCAAGCGTAACATATTCACGGGGGTCAACTCCAGTCTCGCCTGTCATTACGTCTTACCCAGATACAACCAATACGTTTTTCTAATTGGCTATCCGTGTAGCCCATTTCTTTTTTTGATTGGCTGATGAGTGGTTCCTCACGGCAGACCTCGGCTCCTGAATCCGCTATTTGGGGAGCTGTGCTTGTCCCTCCGTGGTGAAGACAGCGCGACCAGCTCATGTCTGCGCGCTGCGGCACATTAAATAGCCTAGAATTTTTTTTCAGCGTGAGAAATACGATGTGTGACGGGAGGGCGGGACTTAAGACCGAAATGAGTGACAGTCACGTTCAATGCGTGACACTTGAGAGCCCTGTTTAGACATATGGGTTGAATCACATACAACCTATTGTTGAGTAAGGGCTGAAGTTTTTGCAATTTGTCAAAAATATCATTGTGTTCTGGTTTGACCTGACTCATGACTGGAAAGTGGGGTAGTACAGACACCATATCATCATTAAGCATAAAATTCTAGCTCCAACAAATAGATATGGACAGTAAAGTGCGAAACTGAAGCTAATTAATGTTGTTTACATAGTGAGTTTGTCATTTCCACCGGTAAAAGCAACTGTCGGCACCAGTTTATTAGCCGGCTAGAATTCATACGTTGCTTCTTGCTAAAAGAACAAAGTCAGTTAAAATACTTGGTGGGGGCCTATGGACCTGGACTCTTGGCTGCATTTTCATTCAACTATAACTGGCAACTGCAAACCAACCTTAAGTCTTGGTTGGCCTCTTATTAAGTTAATTACAGAACGAATAGTAATTAGCTCAAGCTGATATGATATCTGCTGCCAGAGCACAGAGCCTTGGAGCAACCTGGAACTCAACCCTCCACCAGACACATTAAAGACCAGAGGAGATAGGTCTGTGCCAGTTTGTCTCTGACGAGCGGACACAGAGGACTATGTCTTAAACAATAGTTTGAGCGGTTCCAGATATCTAGCCGTCCCCTGCATGTTGACGTCAGACTATAATCCCTTCAACAGTTCTATGACGAAGAACCTGATGAGTGGACTCTGTTTGGCTCTTATACTCGTTGGGCAGAGTGTAGCCCTTCGCCGATGCTTACCACAACCTTGTGCTAAGGGGATAACAGTAATATGAAGACAATAGCTTGTGACATTACATGGAAACACTTACTCAGCGTATGCCTCAAAACACTCCCCCCATCTCTGATTCTCTATTTCTGTCTCTCTCTGTCAAATTCAATAACCAACCAGCTGTTTCTCTTATTTTAAAACATTGACTCCTTGTTCTCTGAGCATGGCACAGGAAGATACATACAGTACTCCTTGCTACATCATCAAAGCTAATACAGCGACAATATCCCACAATGCATCTATTAACAATTCAAACAACAGCGCTAACAACCCGCACTGCTGCACTTGACATTGTTTTCAAGATTTGTATTTTGCTGTATTTTGGTGTTTGAGCTTGTCTGACCTAAAAATGAGCAGCCAGGACTTGTTGCATTTCAGTCTCTTCAAAGAGGAAATGTCTTGGGAACCAATTTGCCAGCTCTAAAGGACGGCATTGTTAAAACTTGCTCTGTAATGAAACAAAATATTTTTAGACACATTTTTATAGCTTGTTCTAACTTGTATTTTCAAATACAGTGAAAACTGCGCCAAACTATCCGAGAACCTGAACTCCAGTTTGAGTCAGAAGTGGCACATGTTGTCATTTTCTTTCTGGAGAGCATTTGCAGACAAGAGTGACAATGTTGTGAGCTGAGACCGACAACTGGGAGGTTGAGAGAAATTTATACAGAGATAAACCCATCATAATCAAAGGAAGGTGGGAGAGAGGAGAATAGCTGTCTAACACTGAAACAAAAATGCAGCTGCTAGAGGAAGTTGCAGATCTTGTAGCTGAAAGACATGACAATAGCTGTGCAGATGTGTTTGCGACACAGGTGGGCAAACTTTTTGCTTTAGGGGCAACAATGAGTTTTTAAATGTGACATATGAGCCCGGCCAGTATGAGATGGCTGCAGTGGCAGCCTGTGCATTTTCTACGCCTTCAATGGCGGCTCTACACATAAACACATGAAGCTGTAGTGTAAGTTCAGACAGGAAGATCATCGCCTCACTTGTACTGTCCCTCACCAGCAGCACACATTCTGACATCCAATCATTGTCGGAAGATTCATCATTCACTGTTAAACAGCTGGACGCGGCGAGGCACGACCAGATCCTACGTGACTCTCACAGGAGCTCTCAGCCTTTGGCATTTGAGTCGAGCTACGTCTTTCATCGTGGTTTGTTAATTCATATGTCCGTCAACAATTTGTGTGAAACTAACCAATAAACACTCAGGACATCCCTATGGACCTACACACCCACCTACGCTGCAAAAAGACACTGGCTTACAGTTGGATGGACAACCCAACCCTTTCTCATTTTGTTGAAAGTAGTAACAGACAACACTTTGGGGTTTTAGACATTGATTTACATGCATCTACCATTTTATTCATATGTTCCACTGCTGGCTACGCAAGGGACTAAATCATAGCGCAAGTTGGACATTATTGTGATATACCGCACCTTTGCATGAGGACATTTTTTTAAACTGGACCTTGTTGAACATTAGTTAAATACCCCTGCTATATAATGACGGACTGCTAGGAGGGTTCTGTACATATGTTTTCTCAGAGATAAAAGGATCCTTAGCAGCAGCAGCCTAACTCTGCACACTCCAGTACAGTAGGTGGGATAAGCACCTAGTCATGTTGGTTGTGATATGCCATTTAAACTTGAAGAAGAAGCAGCAGCTGCAGACGTTCTCTGTGGAAACTGTATACCACTTGGACCTGCTGTCCTTACACTGTTTGGCCACCCGAGGCACAATGGAAAGCATTTCTGCCATAGTTTGCTGTTAGCTCGCAAACTAACGAGCGCTTGCTGTTTAACGCTCGCACCCAGCCGCGCCCAGCTGTTAAACAGCTGAGGCATTGAAACGTAGCTAGAAAATCCATGGCCCGCCACTGGTAGATATTCATCATGCTGAATGTCTTCTCACTAGTGTTAAGGTTAGGGTTAAAGCTAAACAACAGCAGCATCCTCTGTGCCATCCTCCTGATGTTCAGTGAAGCATAACCCTCATCATTTGAAGTGAGTTGAATGTCTCCTCTCAGTCACAATGAAGATCAGTGCTACTGCATAGTCTATCAGGATCAGGACCAGGTCAAAATGACCTGGTCCTGATCCGGTTTAAGCTCGGCACGCCAGAAGAAACACGTTGGACCGAGAGAGTGTTTGAACTGGAGAGTGGGATCAACTGAAACGACGGGTCTTGCAGGAAAAAGGCAAAATGAATGTGGATTCCAAGACCTGTATCCAAGAGAACTCCCATAATGGCCCTTGTCATTACTTGCCTGTCTGGATGGAGTGATATTGATGAGACATATCGACGCAGAGCCCTAACAAGACACTGGGGGCATGATTGATTTAAAAAAGGAGACGAGAAGAGATACAAGGGCAAACGTTTAACCCTTTGACTTAAACAACCCTTTAACATCAGAGATCTCCTCCTGTCTCTTGAATGATTTTGAATGCTTATTAGACTCCAAAAAGCTCGTAGGGTCACAACAAGGTGTGTTTTATTGAAATCCGACTTAAAATGTACTTATCAAGATCTAGTGAAACGTTACGTCCGCTGCTTAAAAGTGACGGTGAAGCTTCAACTTTTATGTAATTACATAAACTTAACGGTAAGTTTGAATGTATTTTAATGCACAGCTACCAACTCTCACGGTTTGACCATGGGACACATGCTTTTTTATGTTTTCACACGCTCACACGCCATAAGTGGATCTCCAGCACACTTGCAAACAGTTAATCTGTTCTTAACAGGCTTGTTTGGCTGGAAGGTTTATATTAGTGAAGGAACAAGTCATGTCGGCACGCAGAATACACTACATTGAACCAACTGGGGGTATAGCTCAGTGGTAGAGCATTTGACTGCAGATCAAAGGGTCCCCAGTTCAGCTCTGGGTGCCCCCTGTATAACAGGTTGGAAAGACAAAAATGTCTTTCTTCATAGAAATTGGTGTTTAAGTGGATTTCCAGCAAACTTCTGAATAACTTAATCTGTTCTTAAAAGGGAAGGCTTATATTACTGAAGGAACAAGTTATGTTCCCTTATTCTGTGAGGTCACTCCCAGTGTTTCTCATATTAGCCGTCATTTTCCATTAGCAATCACAGTTGCAGCTATTGCTGAACAGAAAATCTAGAAAAACAACAAACCTACGGTCAATTCTAACTTTTCTCTTCAAGATCCCAAACAAACTGTTGACTCCTAGTTAAAAAACACATGGTCTCCAAATTGTAAATACAACCAACTATCTACAGGATAGTTTATGCCAAGACCATAACAGGTACAACAGTGCGGCACGCAGAATACACTACATTGAACCAACTGGGGGTATAGCTCAGTGGTAGAGCATTTGACTGCAGATCAAAGGGTCCCCAGTTCAACTCTGGGTGCCCCCTGTAAAACAGGTTGGAAAGACCAAAAATGTCTTTCTTCGTAGAAATTGGTGTATAAGTGTATTTCCAGCAAACTTCTGAATAACTTAATCTGTTCTTAACAGGGAAGGTTTACAATGGTGAAGGAACAAGTCATGTTCCCTTATTCTGTGAGGTCACTCCCAGTGTTTCTCATATTAGCCGTCATTTTCCATTAGCAATCACAGTTGCAGCTATTGCTGAACAGAAAATCTAGAAAAACAACAAACCTACGGTCAATTCTAACTTTTCTCTTCAAGATCCCAAACAAACTGTTGACTCCTAATTAAAAAACACATGGTCTCCAAATTGTAAATACAACCAACTATCTACAGGACAGTTTATGCCAAGACCATAACAGGTACAACAGTGCGGCACGCGGAATACACTACATTGAACCAACTGGGGGTATAGCTCAGTGGTAGAGCATTTGACTGCAGATCAAAGGGTCCCCAGTTCAACTCTGGATGCCCCCTGTAAAACAGGTTGGAAAGATAAAAATGTCTTTCTTCATAGAAATGGGTGTATAAGTGGATTTCCAGCAAACTTCCAAATAACTTCTGTCTGTTCTTAAAAGGGAAGGCTTATATTACTGAAGGAACAAGTTATGTTCCATTATTCTGTGAGGTCACTCCCAGTGTTTCTCATATTAGCCGTCACTTTCCATTAGCAATCACAGTTGCAGGTATTGCTGAACAGAAAATCTAGAAAAACAACAAACCTACGGTCAATTCTACCTTTTCTCTTCAAAATGCCTGAACAAACTGGTGCCTCCTAAATAAAAATAAAAACCCCATGGTCTCCAATTTGCAAACACACTCAATTATCTGACTATTACTGGCACAACAGTGCGGCATGCAGAATACACTACATTGAACCAACTGGGGGTATAGCTCAGTGGTAGAGCATTTGACTGCAGATCAAAGGGTCCCCAGTTCAACTCTGGGTGCCCCCTGTAAAACAGGTTGGAAAGAATAAAAGGTTTCTCTTTATAGAAATGTTTGAATAGGTGGATCTCCAGCAAACTTCTAAACAATTAATCTGTTCTTAACAGGGAAGGGTTATAGTACTGAAAGAACAAGTTATGTTCCCTTATTCTGTGAGGTCACTCCCAGTGTTTCTCATCTTAGCCGTCATTTTCCATTAGCAATCACAGTTGCAGCTATAGCTGAACAGAAAATCTAGAAAAACAACAAACCAACGGTCAATTCTAACTTTTCTCTTCAAAATCCTAAAGAAACTGTTGACTCCTATTTATAAATCACCCACATGGTCTCCAAATTGCAAATACACCCAACTATCCACATGACAGTTTATGCCGAGACCATAAGAGGTACAACAGTGCGGCACGCAGAATACACTACATTGAACCAACTGGGGGTATAGCTCAGTGGTAGAGCATTTGACTGCAGATCAAAGGGTCCCCAGTTCAACTCTGGGTGCCCCCTGTAAAACAGGTTGGAAAGACCAAAAATGTCTTTCTTCGTAGAAATTGGTGTATAAGTGTATTTCCAGCAAACTTCTGAATAACTTAATCTGTTCTTAACAGGGAAGGTTTACAATGGTGAAGGAACAAGTCATGTTCCCTTATTCTGTGAGGTCACTCCCAGTGTTTCTCATATTAGCCGTCATTTTCCATTAGCAATCACAGTTGCAGGTATTGTTGAACAGAAAATCTAGAAAAACAACAAACCTACGGTCAATTCTAACTTTTCTCTTCAAAATGCCCGAACACACTGTTGCCTCCTAAATAAAAAAAAAACCCACATGGTCTCCAATTTGCAAACACGCTCAACTATCTGACTATTACTGGTACAACAGTGCGGCACGCAGAATGTGTCATTTTCCATGAGCAATCACAGTTGCAGCTATTGCTAAACAGAAAATCTAGAAAAACAACAAACCTACTGTCAATTCTAACTTTTCTCTTCAAAATGCCTGAACAAACTGGTGCCTCCTAAATAAAAATAAAAACCCCATGGTCTCCAATTTGCAAACACACTCAATTATCTGACTATTACTGGCACAACAGTGCGGCATGCAGAATACACTACATTGAACCAACTGGGGGTATAGCTCAGTGGTAGAGCATTTGACTGCAGATCAAAGGGTCCCCAGTTCAACTCTGGGTGCCCCCTGTAAAACAGGTTGGAAAGAATAAAAGGTCTCTCTTTATAGAAATGTTTGAATAGGTGGATCTCCAGCAAACTTCCAAACAATTAATCTGTTCTCAACAGGGAAGGGTTATAGTACTGAAAGAACAAGTTATGTTCCCTTATTCTGTGAGGTCACTCCCAGTGTTTCTCATCTTAGCCATCATTTTTCCATTAGCAATCACAGTTGCAGCTATAGCTGAACAGAAAATCTAGAAAAACAACAAACCAACGGTCAATTCTAACTTTTCTCTTCAAAATCCTAAAGAAACTGTTGACTCCTATTTATAAATCACCCACATGGTCTCCAAATTGCAAATACACCCAACTATCTACAGGACAGTTTATGCTGAGACCATAAGAGGTACAACAGTGAGGCACGCAGAATACACTACATTGAACCAACTGGGGGTATAGCTCAGTGGTAGAGCATTTGACTGCAGATCAAAGGGTCCCCAGTTCAACTCTGGGTGCCCCCTGTAAAACAGGTTGGAAAGACAAAAATGTCTTTCTTCATAGAAATGGGTGTATAAGTGGATTTCCAGCAAACTTCCGAATAACTTCATCTGTTGTTAACAGGGAAGGATTATATTACTGAAGGAACCAGTTATGTCCCCTTATTCTGTGAGGTTACTCCCAGTGTTTCTCATATTAGCCGTCATTTTCCATTAGCAATCACAGTTGCAGGTATTGCTGAACAGAAAATCTAGAAAAACAACAAACCTACGGTCAATTCTAACTTTTTTCTTCAAAATGCCTGAACAAACTGTTGCCTCCTAAATAAAAAAAAACCCACATGGTCTCCAATTTGCAAACACGCTCAACTATCTGACTATTACTGGTACAACAGTGCGGCACGCAGAATGTGTCATTTTCCATGAGCAATCACAGTTGCAGCTATTGCTAAACAGAAAATCTAGAAAAACAACAAACCTACTGTCAATTCTAACTTTTCTCTTCAAAATGCCTGAACAAACTGGTGCCTCCTAAATAAAAATAAAAACCCCATGGTCTCCAATTTGCAAACACACTCAATTATCTGACTATTACTGGCACAACAGTGCGGCATGCAGAATACACTACATTGAACCAACTGGGGGTATAGCTCAGTGGTAGAGCATTTGACTGCAGATCAAAGGGTCCCCAGTTCAACTCTGGGTGCCCCCTGTAAAACAGGTTGGAAAGAATAAAAGGTCTCTCTTTATAGAAATGTTTGAATAGGTGGATCTCCAGCAAACTTCCAAACAATTAATCTGTTCTTAACAGGGAAGGGTTATAGTACTGAAAGAACAAGTTATGTTCCCTTATTCTGTGAGGTTACTCCCAGTGTTTCTCATCTTAGCCATCATTTTTCCATTAGCAATCACAGTTGCAGCTATAGCTGAACAGAAAATCTAGAAAAACAACAAACCAACGGTCAATTCTAACTTTTCTCTTCAAAATCCTAAAGAAACTGTTGACTCCTATTTATAAATCACCCACATGGTCTCCAAATTGCAAATACACCCAACTATCTACAGGACAGTTTATGCTGAGACCATAAGAGGTACAACAGTGAGGCACGCAGAATACATGACGTTGAACCAACTGGGGGTATAGCTCAGTGGTAGAGCATTTGACTGCAGATCAAAGGGTCCCCAGTTCAACTCTCGGTGCCCCCTGTAAAACAGGTTGGAAAGACAAAAATGTCTTTCTTCATAGAAATGGGTGTATAAGTGGATTTCCAGCAAACTTCCGAATAACTTCATCTGTTGTTAACAGGGAAGGATTATATTACTGAAGGAACCAGTTATGTCCCCTTATTCTGTGAGGTTACTCCCAGTGTTTCTCATATTAGCCGTCATTTTCCATTAGCAATCACAGTTGCAGGTATTGCTGAACAGAAAATCTAGAAAAACAACAAACCTACGGTCAATTCTAACTTTTCTCTTCAAAATGCCTGAACAAACTGTTGCCTCCTAAATACAAAAAACCCACATGGTCTCCAATTTGCAAACACGCTCAACTATCTGACTATTACTGGTACAACAGTGCGGCACGCAGAATATACCTCATTGAACCAACTGGGGGTATAGCTCAGTGGTAGAGCATTTGACCGCAGATCAAAGGGTCCCCAGTTCAACTCTGGGTGCCCCCTGTAAAACAGTTTGGAAAGAATAAAAGGTCTCTCTTTATAGAAATGTTTGAATAGGTGGATCTCCAGCAAACTTCCAAACAATTAATCTGTTCTTAACAGGGAAGGGTTATAGTACTGAAAGAACAAGTTATGTTCCCTTATTCTGTGAGGTCACTCCCGGTGTTTCTCATCTTAGCCATCATTTTCCATTAGCAATCACAGTTGCAGCTATAGCTGAACAGAAAATCTAGAAAAACAACAAACCTACGGTCAATTCTAACTTTTCTCTTCAAAATCCTAAAGAAACTGTTGACTCCTATTTATAAATCACCCACATGGTCTCCAAATTGCAAATACACCCAACTATCTACATGACAGTTTATGCTGAGACCATAAGAGGTACAACAGTGAGGCACGCAGAATACACTACATTGAACCAACTGGGGGTATAGCTCAGTGGTAGAGCATTTGACTGCAGATCAAAGGGTCCCCAGTTCAACTCTGGGTGCCCCCTGTAAAACAGGTTGGAAAGACAAAAATGTCTTTCTTCATAGAAATTGGTGTTTAAGTGGATTTCCAGCAAACTTCCGAATAACTTCATCTGTTGTTAACAGGGAAGGATTATATTACTGAAGGAACAAGTTATGTTCCCTTATTCTGTGAGGTTACTCCCAGTGTTTCTCATATTAGCCGTCATTTTCCATTAGCAATCACAGTTGCAGCTATTGCTGAACAGAAAATCTAGAAAAACAACAAACCAACGGTCAATTCTAACTTTTCTCTTCAAGATCCCAAACAAACTGTTGACTCCTAATTAAAAAACACATGGTCTCCAAATTGTAAATACAACCAACTATCTACAGGATAGTTTATGCCAAGACCATAACAGGTACAACAGTGCGGCACGCAGAATACACTACATTGAACCAACTGGGGGTATGGCTCAGTGGTAGAGCATTTGACTGCAGATCAAAGGGTCCCCAGTTCAACTCTGGGTGCCCCCTGTAAAACAGGTTGGAAAGACAAAAATGTCTTTCTTCATAGAAATTGGTGTTTAAGTGGATTTCCAGCAAACTTCCAAATAACTTCATCTGTTGTTAACAGGGAAGGATTATATTACTGAAGGAACAAGTTATGTTCCCTTATTCTGTGAGGTCACTCCCAGTGTTTCTCATATTAGCCGTCATTTTCCATTAGCAATCACAGTTGCAGCTATTGCTGAACAGAAAATCTAGAAAAACAACAAACCTACGGTCAATTCTAACTTTTCTCTTCAAGATCCCAAACAAACTGTTGACTCCTAATTAAAAAACACATGGTCTCCAAATTGTAAATACAACCAACTATCTACATGACAGTTTATGCCAAGACCATAACAGGTACAACAGTGCGGCACGCGGAATACACTACATTGAACCAACTGGGGGTATAGCTCAGTGGTAGAGCATTTGACTGCAGATCAAAGGGTCCCCAGTTCAACTCTGGGTGCCCCCTGTAAAACAGGTTGGAAAGACAAAAATGTCTTTCTTCATAGAAATGGGTGTATAAGTGGATTTCCAGGAAACTTCCAAATAACTTCTGTCTGTTCTTAAAAGGGAAGGCTTATATTACTGAAGGAACAAGTCATGTTCCATTATTCTGTGAGGTCACTCCCAGTGTTTCTCATATTAGCCGTCACTTTCCATTAGCAATCACAGTTGCAGGTATTGCTGAACAGAAAATCTAGAAAAACAACAAACCTACGGTCAATTCTAACTTTTCTCTTCAAAATGCCTGAACAAACTGTTGCCTCCTAAATACAAAAAACCCACATGGTCTCCAATTTGCAAACACGCTCAACTATCTGACTATTACTGGTACAACAGTGCGGCACGCAGAATATACCTCATTGAACCAACTGGGGGTATAGCTCAGTGGTAGAGCATTTGACTGCAGATCAAAGGGTCCCCAGTTCAACTCTGGGTGCCCCCTGTAAAACAGGTTGGAAAGAATAAAAGGTCTCTCTTTATAGAAATGTTTGAATAGGTGGATCTCCAGCAAACTTCCAAACAATTAATCTGTTCTTAAAAGGGAAGGGTTATAGTACTGAAAGAACAAGTTATGTTCCCTTATTCTGTGAGGTCACTCCCAGTGTTTCTCATCTTAGCCATCATTTTTCCATTAGCAATCACAGTTGCAGCTATAGCTGAACAGAAAATCTAGAAAAACAACAAACCAACGGTCAATTCTAACTTTTCTCTTCAAAATCCTAAAGAAACTGTTGACTCCTATTTATAAATCACCCACATGGTCTCCAAATTGCAAATACACCCAACTATCTACATGACAGTTTATGCTGAGACCATAAGAGGTACAACAGTGAGGCACGCAGAATACACTACATTGAACCAACTGGGGGTATAGCTCAGTGGTAGAGCATTTGACTGCAGATCAAAGGGTCCCCAGTTCAACTCTGGGTGCCCCCTGTAAAACAGGTTGGAAAGACAAAAATGTCTTTCTTCATAGAAATTGGTGTTTAAGTGGATTTCCAGCAAACTTCCGAATAACTTCATCTGTTGTTAACAGGGAAGGATTATATTACTGAAGGAACAAGTTATGTTCCCTTATTCTGTGAGGTTACTCCCAGTGTTTCTCATATTAGCCGTCATTTTCCATTAGCAATCACAGTTGCAGCTATTGCTGAACAGAAAATCTAGAAAAACAACAAACCAACGGTCAATTCTAACTTTTCTCTTCAAGATCCCAAACAAACTGTTGACTCCTAATTAAAAAACACATGGTCTCCAAATTGTAAATACAACCAACTATCTACAGGATAGTTTATGCCAAGACCATAACAGGTACAACAGTGTGGCACGCAGAATACACTACATTGAACCAACTGGGGGTATAGCTCAGTGGTAGAGCATTTGACTGCAGATCAAAGGGTCCCCAGTTCAACTCTGGGTGCCCCCTGTAAAACAGGTTGGAAAGACATAAATGTCTTTCTTCATAGAAATTGGTGTTTAAGTGGATTTCCAGCAAACTTCCAAATAACTTCATCTGTTGTTAACAGGGAAGGATTATATTACTGAAGGAACAAGTTATGTTCCCTTATTCTGTGAGGTCACTCCCAGTGTTTCTCATATTAGCCGTCATTTTCCATTAGCAATCACAGTTGCAGCTATTGCTGAACAGAAAATCTAGAAAAACAACAAACCTACGGTCAATTCTAACTTTTCTCTTCAAGATCCCAAACAAACTGTTGACTCCTAATTAAAAAACACATGGTCTCCAAATTGTAAATACAACCATCTATCTACAGGACAGTTTATGCCAAGACCATAACAGGTACAACAGTGCGGCACGCAGAATACACTACATTGAACCAACTGGGGGTATAGCTCAGTGGTAGAGCATTTGACTGCAGATCAAAGGGTCCCCAGTTCAACTCTGGGTGCCCCCTGTAAAACAGGTTGGAAAGACAAAAATGTCTTTCTTCATAGAAATGGGTGTATAAGTGGATTTCCAGCAAACTTCCAAATAACTTCTGTCTGTTCTTAAAAGGGAAGGCTTATATTACTGAAGGAACAAGTTATGTTCCATTATTCTGTGAGGTCACTCCCAGTGTTTCTCATATTAGCCGTCACTTTCCATTAGCAATCACAGTTGCAGGTATTGCTGAACAGAAAATCTAGAAAAACAACAAACCTACGGTCAATTCTAACTTTTCTCTTCAAAATGCCTGAACAAACTGGTGCCTCCTAAATAAAAATAAAAACCCCATGGTCTCCAATTTGCAAACACACTCAATTATCTGACTATTACTGGCACAACAGTGCGGCATGCAGAATACACTACATTGAACCAACTGGGGGTATAGCTCAGTGGTAGAGCATTTGACTGCAGATCAAAGGGTCCCCAGTTCAACTCTGGGTGCCCCCTGTAAAACAGGTTGGAAAGACAAAAATGTCTTTCTTCATAGAAATGGGTGTATAAGTGGATTTCCAGCAAACTTCCGAATAACTTCATCTGTTGTTAACAGGGAAGGATTATATTACTGAAGGAACCAGTTATGTCCCCTTATTCTGTGAGGTTACTCCCAGTGTTTCTCATATTAGCCGTCATTTTCCATTAGCAATCACAGTTGCAGGTATTGCTGAACAGAAAATCTAGAAAAACAACAAACCTACGGTCAATTCTAACTTTTCTCTTCAAAATGCCTGAACAAACTGTTGCCTCCTAAATACAAAAAACCCACATGGTCTCCAATTTGCAAACACGCTCAACTATCTGACTATTACTGGTACAACAGTGCGGCACGCAGAATATACCTCATTGAACCAACTGGGGGTATAGCTCAGTGGTAGAGCATTTGACCGCAGATCAAAGGGTCCCCAGTTCAACTCTGGGTGCCCCCTGTAAAACAGTTTGGAAAGAATAAAAGGTCTCTCTTTATAGAAATGTTTGAATAGGTGGATCTCCAGCAAACTTCCAAACAATTAATCTGTTCTTAACAGGGAAGGGTTATAGTACTGAAAGAACAAGTTATGTTCCCTTATTCTGTGAGGTCACTCCCGGTGTTTCTCATCTTAGCCATCATTTTCCATTAGCAATCACAGTTGCAGCTATAGCTGAACAGAAAATCTAGAAAAACAACAAACCTACGGTCAATTCTAACTTTTCTCTTCAAAATCCTAAAGAAACTGTTGACTCCTATTTATAAATCACCCACATGGTCTCCAAATTGCAAATACACCCAACTATCTACATGACAGTTTATGCTGAGACCATAAGAGGTACAACAGTGAGGCACGCAGAATACACTACATTGAACCAACTGGGGGTATAGCTCAGTGGTAGAGCATTTGACTGCAGATCAAAGGGTCCCCAGTTCAACTCTGGGTGCCCCCTGTAAAACAGGTTGGAAAGACAAAAATGTCTTTCTTCATAGAAATTGGTGTTTAAGTGGATTTCCAGCAAACTTCCGAATAACTTCATCTGTTGTTAACAGGGAAGGATTATATTACTGAAGGAACAAGTTATGTTCCCTTATTCTGTGAGGTTACTCCCAGTGTTTCTCATATTAGCCGTCATTTTCCATTAGCAATCACAGTTGCAGCTATTGCTGAACAGAAAATCTAGAAAAACAACAAACCAACGGTCAATTCTAACTTTTCTCTTCAAGATCCCAAACAAACTGTTGACTCCTAATTAAAAAACACATGGTCTCCAAATTGTAAATACAACCAACTATCTACAGGATAGTTTATGCCAAGACCATAACAGGTACAACAGTGCGGCACGCAGAATACACTACATTGAACCAACTGGGGGTATGGCTCAGTGGTAGAGCATTTGACTGCAGATCAAAGGGTCCCCAGTTCAACTCTGGGTGCCCCCTGTAAAACAGGTTGGAAAGACAAAAATGTCTTTCTTCATAGAAATTGGTGTTTAAGTGGATTTCCAGCAAACTTCCAAATAACTTCATCTGTTGTTAACAGGGAAGGATTATATTACTGAAGGAACAAGTTATGTTCCCTTATTCTGTGAGGTCACTCCCAGTGTTTCTCATATTAGCCGTCATTTTCCATTAGCAATCACAGTTGCAGCTATTGCTGAACAGAAAATCTAGAAAAACAACAAACCTACGGTCAATTCTAACTTTTCTCTTCAAGATCCCAAACAAACTGTTGACTCCTAATTAAAAAACACATGGTCTCCAAATTGTAAATACAACCAACTATCTACATGACAGTTTATGCCAAGACCATAACAGGTACAACAGTGCGGCACGCGGAATACACTACATTGAACCAACTGGGGGTATAGCTCAGTGGTAGAGCATTTGACTGCAGATCAAAGGGTCCCCAGTTCAACTCTGGGTGCCCCCTGTAAAACAGGTTGGAAAGACAAAAATGTCTTTCTTCATAGAAATGGGTGTATAAGTGGATTTCCAGGAAACTTCCAAATAACTTCTGTCTGTTCTTAAAAGGGAAGGCTTATATTACTGAAGGAACAAGTCATGTTCCATTATTCTGTGAGGTCACTCCCAGTGTTTCTCATATTAGCCGTCACTTTCCATTAGCAATCACAGTTGCAGGTATTGCTGAACAGAAAATCTAGAAAAACAACAAACCTACGGTCAATTCTAACTTTTCTCTTCAAAATGCCTGAACAAACTGTTGCCTCCTAAATACAAAAAACCCACATGGTCTCCAATTTGCAAACACGCTCAACTATCTGACTATTACTGGTACAACAGTGCGGCACGCAGAATATACCTCATTGAACCAACTGGGGGTATAGCTCAGTGGTAGAGCATTTGACTGCAGATCAAAGGGTCCCCAGTTCAACTCTGGGTGCCCCCTGTAAAACAGGTTGGAAAGAATAAAAGGTCTCTCTTTATAGAAATGTTTGAATAGGTGGATCTCCAGCAAACTTCCAAACAATTAATCTGTTCTTAAAAGGGAAGGGTTATAGTACTGAAAGAACAAGTTATGTTCCCTTATTCTGTGAGGTCACTCCCAGTGTTTCTCATCTTAGCCATCATTTTTCCATTAGCAATCACAGTTGCAGCTATAGCTGAACAGAAAATCTAGAAAAACAACAAACCAACGGTCAATTCTAACTTTTCTCTTCAAAATCCTAAAGAAACTGTTGACTCCTATTTATAAATCACCCACATGGTCTCCAAATTGCAAATACACCCAACTATCTACATGACAGTTTATGCTGAGACCATAAGAGGTACAACAGTGAGGCACGCAGAATACACTACATTGAACCAACTGGGGGTATAGCTCAGTGGTAGAGCATTTGACTGCAGATCAAAGGGTCCCCAGTTCAACTCTGGGTGCCCCCTGTAAAACAGGTTGGAAAGACAAAAATGTCTTTCTTCATAGAAATTGGTGTTTAAGTGGATTTCCAGCAAACTTCCGAATAACTTCATCTGTTGTTAACAGGGAAGGATTATATTACTGAAGGAACAAGTTATGTTCCCTTATTCTGTGAGGTTACTCCCAGTGTTTCTCATATTAGCCGTCATTTTCCATTAGCAATCACAGTTGCAGCTATTGCTGAACAGAAAATCTAGAAAAACAACAAACCAACGGTCAATTCTAACTTTTCTCTTCAAGATCCCAAACAAACTGTTGACTCCTAATTAAAAAACACATGGTCTCCAAATTGTAAATACAACCAACTATCTACAGGATAGTTTATGCCAAGACCATAACAGGTACAACAGTGTGGCACGCAGAATACACTACATTGAACCAACTGGGGGTATAGCTCAGTGGTAGAGCATTTGACTGCAGATCAAAGGGTCCCCAGTTCAACTCTGGGTGCCCCCTGTAAAACAGGTTGGAAAGACATAAATGTCTTTCTTCATAGAAATTGGTGTTTAAGTGGATTTCCAGCAAACTTCCAAATAACTTCATCTGTTGTTAACAGGGAAGGATTATATTACTGAAGGAACAAGTTATGTTCCCTTATTCTGTGAGGTCACTCCCAGTGTTTCTCATATTAGCCGTCATTTTCCATTAGCAATCACAGTTGCAGCTATTGCTGAACAGAAAATCTAGAAAAACAACAAACCTACGGTCAATTCTAACTTTTCTCTTCAAGATCCCAAACAAACTGTTGACTCCTAATTAAAAAACACATGGTCTCCAAATTGTAAATACAACCATCTATCTACAGGACAGTTTATGCCAAGACCATAACAGGTACAACAGTGCGGCACGCGGAATACACTACATTGAACCAACTGGGGGTATAGCTCAGTGGTAGAGCATTTGACTGCAGATCAAAGGGTCCCCAGTTCAACTCTGGGTGCCCCCTGTAAAACAGGTTGGAAAGACAAAAATGTCTTTCTTCATAGAAATGGGTGTATAAGTGGATTTCCAGCAAACTTCCAAATAACTTCTGTCTGTTCTTAAAAGGGAAGGCTTATATTACTGAAGGAACAAGTTATGTTCCATTATTCTGTGAGGTCACTCCCAGTGTTTCTCATATTAGCCGTCACTTTCCATTAGCAATCACAGTTGCAGGTATTGCTGAACAGAAAATCTAGAAAAACAACAAACCTACGGTCAATTCTAACTTTTCTCTTCAAAATGCCTGAACAAACTGGTGCCTCCTAAATAAAAATAAAAACCCCATGGTCTCCAATTTGCAAACACACTCAATTATCTGACTATTACTGGCACAACAGTGCGGCATGCAGAATACACTACATTGAACCAACTGGGGGTATAGCTCAGTGGTAGAGCATTTGACTGCAGATCAAAGGGTCCCCAGTTCAACTCTGGGTGCCCCCTGTAAAACAGGTTGGAAAGAATAAAAGGTCTCTCTTTAAAGAAATGTTTGAATAGGTGGATCTCCAGCAAACTTCCAAACAATTAATCTGTTCTTAACAGGGAAGGGTTATAGTACTGAAAGAACAAGTTATGTTCCCTTATTCTGTGAGGTCACTCCCAGTGTTTCTCATCTTAGCCGTCATTTTCCATTAGCAATCACAGTTGCAGCTATAGCTGAACAGAAAATCTAGAAAAACAACAAACCAACGGTCAATTCTAACTTTTCTCTTCAAAATCCTAAAGAAACTGTTGACTCCTATTTATAAATCACCCACATGGTCTCCAAATTGCAAATACACCCAACTATCCACATGACAGTTTATGCCGAGACCATAAGAGGTACAACAGTGCGGCACGCAGAATACACTACATTGAACCAACTGGGGGTATAGCTCAGTGGTAGAGCATTTGACTGCAGATCAAAGGGTCCACAGTTCAACTCTGGGTGCCCCCTGTAAAACAGGTTGGAAAGAATAAAAGGTCTCTCTTTATAGAAATGTTTGAATAGGTGGATCTCCAGCAAACTTCCAAACAATTAATCTGTTCTTAACAGGGAAGGGTTATAGTACTGAAGGAACAAGTCATGTTCCCTTATTCTGTGAGGTCGCTCCCAGTGTTTCTCATCTTAGCTGTCATTTTCCATTAGCAATCACAGTTGCAGCTATTGCTGAACAGAAAATCTAGAAAAACAACAAATCTTCAGTCAATTTTAACTTTTCTCTTCAAAATTTCTGAACACACTGTTGCCTCCTAAATAAAAAAAAACCCTCATGGTCTCCAAATTGCAAATACACTCAACTATCTGACTATTACTGGTACAACAGTGCGGCACGCAGAATACACCTCATTGAACCAACTGGGGGTATAGCTCAGTGGTAGAGCATTTGACTGCAGATCAAAGGGTCCCCAGTTCAACTCTGGGTGCCCCCTGTAAAACAGGTTGGAAAGACAAAAATGTCTCTCTTTATAGAAATGTTTGAATAGGTGGATCTCCAGCAAACTTCCAAACAATTAATCTCTTCTTAACAGGCTTGTTTTGAATTAAACCGAAACTGAAATTATATTCAGCCCATGTCTGGTGATACTATTAACCATCTACACAGGAACAGGATATCATGTAACCATGATTTGTTGAATGGGTGTTGTGAACATTTCCATAAGAGAAGGATCTTCCAACGGGCAATTAAAGAGGCAAAAGCAATAGTATTGTCCTGAGTCGCTGAGGTGGCGAGGCTTTCAGGAGACCTACGGAAAATAGTTATGTGTGGGGATGGATTGACGGTTATACCTAAAATGTCAGAAATGGATTTCAAAAAGGACTGCCAATAATTATCTATTTTTGAACAGGACCAAAACATGTGAGTCAGATTACAAGGAGTCTGGAAGCATCTACTACAGGCTTAATCTATTGACTCTGGAAACATTTTAAAGAGTTTATGTTTGCTGTAATGTAGACGGTAGAGCACTTTAAACTGTATGAGAGACAGCTTTGCACAGCTCGAAGAAGAATGAACAGCCTCAAGAGCCTTTTTCCAGAAATCCTCAAAAAAGTTTGCAATCCAATTTCCCAATCAGCTTTAATCTTATCCACCACAAATTCATCAGTTGTGAGCAGGAGGTCATAAAGGAAGGACACCTGACCTTTGGGCAGCAGTCCCACCTTGAATGCCAGGTCTATGTCACTGAGGCTCGGAGCTTGAGGGAATGCTGGCGGGTGGGTCCTAGCAAAATCGCCAAGTTGAAGTTATCGAAAAAGTCTGAGCTATTTAAATTGAATATAGAACACAACTGGTCAAAACTGGCAAAATGTTATTAACATTTAAATCACCCAAACAACGAAGGCCATTTCTCTCCAATTATGTAAATTGTGGGTCTTTCTTAGCTGGTATAAAAATATGATTATTACAGATGGGTGTTGCTTTAGGGAGGGAAAGCCATCCAAAGTGTCTTCTAATTTGCGACCATATTTTAAGTGTGTGTATTACCACAGTATTAGATGTGAATCGAGAGGGAGAAAGAGGGCAGATATCACACACTAGTGATGGGAGAGACGAGGAGGATGAGGAGGAGGAGGAGTCAGCCTCCAATCGGCACCAGCTGTCCTGGGGTGAGATCGCCCAACAGGGCGAACTGATCTGTTCCTCTGAAGTGAAGTCCCTCCTGTTCTTGCACGTTTGCCTTTCCAAATAAAAGAAGAAACAGCTTTGTCAATAGATTTGAAAAAGGACTTAGACACTGAAACAAATACAAATATCTGGGTTGTACAATCTTTTATGATAGTCTGTATCTTTCCTGCTAGAGATAGTGGCAGACAATTCCACCTCTGTAGATCTGATTTTACTGCAACAGTCAAAGTACAATTTTGATCTTTAAGAGTATGTATGGTATGTGTAACTATAATACATATGTATTTTATACCAGTGTTTAGATATTTTAAATGGTATAGACAACTGTAAAATGTTTGCAGCTAGTTGATTAATTGGAAGACATTCACTTTTTGAACTATTTGACTTGCATCCCAAAATAGTGTCAAAAATGTTCAGAAGCGAAAAGATATGTGGGATACTTGTCAGGCGGTCACACACGTACAGAATTATATATTACGTTTCCCATCTTTAAAAAAAGGGAGATTGTGCTCAAATTATCGGGGAATCACACTGCTCAGCATGCAGTAAGGACTCCCACTGATTGTTGAATAGCTGCAGGAAGAGCAATGAAGATTCCTCCTGGCCCGTGAAAAAGTGGACCAGCTCTGTACCCAAGGCTTTTGGAGGGTTCATGGAAGTTTGCCTTTCTAGTCTTCATCCATCCTTCCTTCACTGACACGTCCCAGAGGCCAGTAACAAGCATGCTACTATTTGCAAATCATAAGCATGCTGTTAAAATGAAGAAAAAAAACAGCAGGCAATTGCAGCGGTGGCATGGCAAGAGGACATGTTTCTCCATAATGCTGCAACATGTAAGACTTTTGATAAGTTTAAACTGTGTGAATTCCAAGGCATGCTGAGCCAACTGGGTAGAACAGTTATCGCCTTGAGAACAAGTAATGACTGTCTCTTTCCAGGCTGTGCCTCGTGCGTTTCCCAGTGTTTCCCTCAACCTGCCGTTTGTTTCCGTGGACGTGGCTCCTCCCTGGTCTCCTCCCAGCTCCTTCTGATTATGGCTCATTCACCTCACCTGTCTGCTCAGCTCCCTTCCATCTTCTCATCAACTCAGCAGTACATCCACCCCAGCTCTCCATCCACTCATTGCAAGATTGTTGTTCCAACCACAGTAGTAGTTAATTGCGCTTGATTGTGCAGTAATTGTGTATTTTGATTTTTATTCCTTGTGTTATCTCTTGTCTCTCTGTGCCTCCAGGATCATCCTTCCCGGTTCCCCATCCTGCTCGCTTCACCAGCTCATTCCCCAACCTGTCACACCCGCTCTGCCTGTCCCGCCTCGCTCGGCTCCGTCATCCACTGTCGCCCTCTCGGTCTCGCCCTCAGCTGCCCTAGCTCAAACTCTTGCCATTCTCACCACCAATTATGTAGGTGTCACCGAAGGATCTGGCCAACATGGATCCAAAGGGAGCATTCCCTCCGTCAAGCTCTTGCTTCACGGGGTGCTTTTGTGGGCCGTCACGACCATCTTCTCTGGGATGTTGTGGAGTCTCTCGAATCCCTCTCTGCTGACATAGGCCAGGTTGGACAGCAGCTCGACCAGGTTACCACACAGCTTTCCTCTCCAGGAATTCCCCAAATTTCATTCAAAAACCCTGCTCATTTTTTTCCAGTCCAGAGCCACACGTTCTCATGCCTGAGACCGAGGAACATGCAATTCTTTCTTGATGGAGTGTTCTTTAGTGTTTGAGCAGCAACTCTATACGTATATCAGTGCTAAAGCCTCTTATGGCACTCGTGTTCATGTACTGAAACCAAGATATCATGTTTATTTATACATGATATCTTGGTTTCAGTACATGAGTCTTGAGATTGAAATAGTAAAAAAAAATGGCCATCACAAGTTCCTTGAGCCTAAGGGTAATACACATAAAACTCAACAAGGTATTTATGATTTTTGTGAGGGTGTGTCCTTGGGCAAGACACTTTTGCTCCTGAAGGTTGTGACATCGGTGTATGAATGCGTGTGAATGTAACATTTAGTTTGGCACCTTGCATGGAAGACTGCCATCAGTGGGAGAATACTGACATTGAGTTTAAAACACTGAGAAAGGACGTGACACAAGACCATTAGTAATGATATCCAACATACTACCTGTGTACTGCATGTGATACTGTCTATCAATACCTCACATGAAGTTGCAGCCAGGGGTTAATATTTTTGTTTGATACATTACTTAGTTTGATTATCAACAATGTCATTTTCTGACCATAAAAATTGACTTTACATCTTTTGTAAAAAGAATTTAAATAAAAATACCTGAATGGTCCGTTCTTTTAAACGACCATATTTGCTTCTCCTGAGTAAATAGTCCCCTAAAACATTGTTTGGTGTGTGTTCTGAAATGTTTCCATAGTAACCAGGACAATCTTTGTGTTGTGCGGTTTATGAAACATATTTTCTTTTGGAATCAGCACAAGAAACTATGAACATAAGATTAATGTAAAGTTAATATCACAACATGTTGGGAAACAGTTTCTTGTTCACACAAACGGATCAACAGCATCAAATGTATAGTTGTTTGTGTTTAATAATTACTCTCTTTTTTGTTTCCTGAGGAAAATATCGTGTTCTAGTTGCTAAATGCTCCAATGTGTTCAGAAGCCAGTCACTAACTTTCATCTGCTCTGTGATGCCGGGAACAGTTCGTTCCTCTCAGCTTTTGAGCAGCTTCCTGCTGGAACGAGACTAATGAGACTGTGGGTCGTTTTCTCAGAACAAGCTTTAGTGTACTGTTTAGTTGTAAAATGAGAACATTTGTGAAAACAATGTAACAGCTGAACAGAATATACTAATACACTAAAATATATTTCTCAAATCATCCGAGTTGAAAATAGGCAACAGAGTAACACGTTCTTGATTCATATTTCATCAGCGCTGCCGAGGTCCACAGCTGCATCGAGGCTCGGATCGGTTGTTCTTCGGTGAGTTGGGATCTTGACTTGATTATCTTCTCTTTCTTGACATCATTTATTGTTTATTGTCCCTGATGTAAATACATTTAATAAATCTAATTAGAAGCACTAAAAGGAGGCTGAGGACCTGATGGTGCATTTACTACTATAAAGATATATTGGCAATTTGAGAAAATATGATGAGACATACATTATTTTCTTAACAGTTAACAACTTCCTTTTTTTTTTACTTTGAGACAAACACGATTCTGTACAGCACCAGCGTACCAGCGTGGCAGCAGAACGCACATGGGTAGAAACTGTATGCCAAAAGCTTGGCAAATAAGACCATAATCATAATAATGCTGGAGTTAAAGTGCCTTAATCTTCTTGTAGAAATTGAGTGTACTGACCTTAATAACTACCCACCCATCCATTACACAAACTAACTCCCTCAATGGTGGAGCATCCAGCCACATTGTGGCCTCTTGACAACTCAGAAGTTTGAGAAATGATTATACTCAGCAAGGGATGTTATCTCATTACCTCCAAGGTAGTGGAACAAGTCGATGGATTTCACTCTGTCAGCTGCCCATGAAAACAGAGATGAGATATAGTCTCTGTGTGACTAACACATCTTACCATGGTGGCCCTTAAGTACTGGCAATGTGAATGATATTTCAATTACAGTATCAGCTTATCTTCCCTTTTGCTATTGCATCTCATAATAGTCTATTATCCACGGCCTTTCATGCTTGATTATTAAATAGGATTTCAAGGCTCTACAGGAGTTTGCCAGCAGCAACAAATGAGGCAGAGAATTGAGAATTGATTTCCATTGAGCAGAACACTCCCCGCCCCCCTTCCTCAAGTCCACTGAGTTTGTCTACACTCTCGGATATTCATGACAACTTTATCCAAGGTTGTCATATTTCATCGAGGTTGTTTTCCCAGAAGAAATACCAAAATGGTGACGCAGGCTTGCCTTCTGTGGGTTTTGTGGTGCAGCGGTGAGTGTTGGTCTCTGTGGGGAGATGAGCTAACCACAGCAGTGAAAGCAGAGAGCTTCACTGCTGAATTATGAGTCCCTGAGGCTCAGAGCTTTTATTGTAACCTTTATGACACGCCGGTATACGCTGGCACCCACGCAAGCATATGCACATTTCTTCACACACAATCCTACAGAGGTGCAGACATATCCTGCACACATATCTATTTGTATACACACATTCAGCAACACAGGCCCAGGCCTTGCTTTGCTTATGCAGCACGATGTAATGATTCAGCTCAGCGACCGGCTGTGCACCTCACATGGCCCTGAGTGTTCAACATGGTGTTTGCCTGTAGCTTCCTGTTGTTGGAGAAGCCTGCGTCCCTCATGTCTCCTACTAACTACATTCCAGAACAACAACAATAAATAGTGTGGATCAATTAAACACGCCACTTCACTTCAATAACGTCACAAAAAAGAAGAAGAAAAGCCAAACAGTATTTATTTTTTTTAACCCTGCTGATTGTTTAATTTGAGTTGTTTGGTTTAGTTTCACTTTCCAGAGTTTAGCATATGTTTGAAATGGTTAAACAATCTTTCATTTGGCTTTATGTTGCAGTGACACAGGGCAAAGTCTGTGCAGTTTTCTAATTTGTTTAAGCTTAACCAAACCTTTCCCTAGCATTGCTATCATCCACGCCAACCGCCCTCCTGCAACGTTCTGTGCAGCAGCTCTTTATTGACAGTGCACAAAAACAATGCCGAAATGTACTTTCCTCCAAGACTTATTGAAGCTGGAACATGCTCCTCCAAACTGCACATAAGAGAACGGGTTTCTTTTATTCTTGCATTTCTTCATTGCAATTAATTCATGATTTTTTTAAATCCAATCTGCCCACACGTTGCGGTTGTGCTTCCATTGATTGGAAAGCAACCAGTAGTTGGATGGATGTCAATTCTAATTACAACAATTAGCACACATTGGAAAGCTTTCTGGACAGCTTGTTTAAGCAGACAAAAGGGTACTGAAACACCTTGGGGATGTTTGTTTTCCTGTAACCAGGTGGAGAGGAAGTACAACTTTCAAAGTGCAATGGTTCATTATGACGGCAGTGGGGGGAAGAAACATATCCACAGCTTCGATCAAGGAAAACTAATGCAGACACAGGTTGTGTGATTTCAGTCTCCAGAATTTCCGTAATCAATATGCAGGTGAAATATTTAAGTTAACAAATATTGCATCATTCCCCTCCTGCAGGCAGCCCCAGGCAGACTGGCATTAGATGTGGGTGTTTGTCTGTAACCTGGGCTGACTAACTTTACATCTTCGATGGAGAAAACCAAACACTATCTGATGGATGCTTCTGGAGAAGCGTGGCTGAGGGTTAAGGCTGACTTTCTGTACGTGTATGAGAATCTGAGAGCGTTTCATTGTTGAGTGAATGATCTTAAGAGACGTTTATAACAAAGACAACATCGCTACAGAAATGTCACCAGCGTTCAGGAATATTTCACAGGAGACTTTAAGAACACTTTTCTAAAAACTTTTGAAATCTTTTCACAAAATTCTGACTTTCTAGATATGTAAGATTTCGATGGAGAAAAACAAAACCCTCTCAGAGGTATAAAACAGATTAGTAATAAAATCTCCTCGCAACACTGAGGGGTGCTGATGGATGAGTCATTACTTCATGTTGATATTGTGATACATCAGCTGATTTGTCTCGCTCTGTCCATCTAACAATGGCACAAAACGTTCCTGCCAGAAGCAGCAATGTTGTGTACCATTGTGTGTGCGTTGCATGCGGGCTGCAGGTAATTGTCACTGTGGTATGTGTGTGAGCCCGTGGCTAGACAGAATTGCGCAGCGGCCCGCCCATTGTAGTTCCATCTCTAATTCCCCTCTCAGCAAAGGGATCCCTCCTGCATGTTGTTGTGGAGCGTTGGAGGAGCAACCTCTTCCACTGACTGTCCCCGAATGCAAAACCCCATCAGCTTCCTTCTGTTGGGCTCCTTTGGGAGGGTATATAAGTAAAAGCATAATGTTCTGTGAGAAAGCAGGACACTCAGAACATCTCAGCAGGCAGCATGCCTCCTCGCCCTCGGGGCCTGGACTTAGTGTTTGTACAATGCAGAGGACTTGAACTCAGAGCCCTGCTAAATGCTCCTTGAGAAAAGATCAATGTTTCATGAATGAGTCCCTGGTGCTTTCAGAGGCAGCCAGGAGCAGACGGGGTGGTCTGCTTCCACCAGCCGATTAACAAAAGAAACACTGATGTCCCGCAAGACAGCACAATGCACATCCATGAGGACTTTGTTTCTGCTGGCTCTCAAAGGATTTTCCTTTCAAAGTTATACAGGAACTAAGTTTGAGGATAAAGTGCTTGGTAAATAATTTTAGCTCTCCGTCTCTGCTAGGATATATATATATATATATATATATATATATATATATATATATATATATATATATATATATATATATATATGACATATGTGTGTCATTAGAAAAAAATTGAATCACAGCGCATCGTTCATAATAACAAATTATGTCTACCCTCTGAACCTGGAGGCATAAAAGTAAATAAGCTAGAAAAGTTATTGGAAAGCCAATTTTCATCTATTTAGAAAAAATACCTAACAGCAAAATATTTACAAAATGAATAGAATTAATGGACAAGTTGAAAACATAAAGCAGACATCTGCCAGGTGACGTCATGTGCTGACTGATGTTTGGACTAAAATGCCGGCAGGTAGAGAAAAGAGTAAGAATTCACCTTTGATGGCAAAACAGAAGTCTCATCTTTCAGTGAGAAAACTGAAATATTGCTGTGGACACTTTAATAGACTTTTCAAGAGGGTCTTTTAGTATTAATTTCACAGCTGCATAGCTACAAGAGGATTTAATTTGTTCAGGCCAAACATGGTCTGCATGACTCTTTTGACTCGCACTGAGATCGAGAAAGTCCGGTTTGCTGGCTACGCAGCTAATTGTGTGTGAAATGCAGCATGCCTATTTCAAGGCAAATGATATTTCTCCCTTTTCATCAGCTGCAATTTCAAAGCAATGAGGTCGCTGAGTGGCACTGAAACCAATGAGGCATTAAAAACCAATACATTGTTGTAGTGTTAAGCACATGCCCTCATACTAAGTTCAAAGCATCCTTTAGTACTTAGCGTGTAATATGCAGCTCGTGGCCAGCACGTCCTCAGCATGCGTCCTGCATATCAAGACAACGAAGCCCTTCTTCAGGACGCAGAGCACGCTTCGTCTCTGGGGTTGGCCGCCGCGGCCCAGTCTTTTTTTAAATATCACTCACTGGGAACAGGGAGAAAGAGCAATCACCCAGTTGATTAGATTAGTGGACGCGGGACAGATAAAGTGTCGGTCGGCTGATCGAGAGAAAAGGGAACGCGGGCCAGGACCTGCTCTTGTGGATCACATTAATTGTGCTTTAAGTCTCGGGGTCCGCAGTTTAGCCAACACTTCTTCCCAGCAACGCAATTAATATGGGATGTCTACTTGTTGCCCACCACATTGACGTGTGCTTGTGATGTCACACACATGCGCGCACTGCTGCCGCTCTGGGGGTGATTAGTGACGACGGTTGCTGCCTCCCAATGAGTTTTACTACGGCCCGCATCTCCTGCTGCATGCGAGTCCTGAGGGCGCAGCATTAATCACTGGCTCATGGCGGATGGCCATCTTGTTAGCGTCCTCTATTGTAATGGCACAGAACCGTGGTAATGCTTGTTGTGGCGATGCCGTTTAGCTCACCGACCCTCCTCTTAATGTGTTGGAGTGATATAAACAGTTTAAACTCCACACAGTCCAGAAGCTGCAATTCTGAACCAACTATCAGGAAAGACAACTAGAACTCCTTCTCGTGACTAATGAGAGGCAGTTTAATGATGACGAGGAAGCACAGACGTACCGTTCCAGAAGTATTTTCTTCTCCTCGTCTCTTCCTCTCTGTCACTTTCTCTCCCCTCGTGGCCTGACATTGAGCTCCAGTGCAGAACGTGTTCGGGTCGAGTCGGTTCGGGTGCTTGATTGATGCGTCTGGCCCGAGCATCTCTAACGAGGTCTGCACTGTTAACCATTCGACCTGGTCCTTCATCAGATAACCGTCGGATCAATCTTGTGTGAAATAAATTTGACCAAAATCACACAATTATTAGTTTGAGCTTAACTAGATAAAAAGGTGATTGGTCTGTTTTTCTTTGAGCTAACATGTGTTCCAAAGCGCCTCTAATCTGAACGCGTCAAAATAGTGTGTTGTAGCACGACAAAGGGGGCGTGGCTTATTTCAGCCGCTTCTTTCCTTGAAAATAGCGCTCTTTTCCATTATTGACTATAGATGAAATAACCTCTAGATCTGCTTTAGACTTGTTGTGTCACTAAACGTGTGAACATCACCTCCATGGTGTCTGGGTTCATCATGGTCTCCTAGTCCCACAACAGCCTGAATGAAGCTCTCAGCTCCTTCTGGAGGACCGGCAGCAGTTTGGTTCAGCAGGATGGCGGTGACAGACGCTGATTGGCTGACGTGACTATGACTCACGCGTTTCTGCTGCCGGAGTTGGGAAACTCGTACGTCGACCCGAGTTTACCCCGCAGCCGACGGGCTGTTGGTGCTGCTTCTACACGTCTGACGCACTGCCTGCTGGGAAACACACATCCACGCGGCGTCCACGCGGCGTCCACGCGGCGTCTACGCGGCGTCCACGCGGCTGTGCATTGACTTCACATGAAACCTCGACGCACGTTGACATCTTGACGCGTTCGGTGTGAACACAGCGTGAGTCTGTGACCGAGCAGAGAGAGGAAGAGGATCAGCATCTTTCCTCCCAGCTGAGCTCAAGTGATGGTGGACAGCACAGAGAGCAGGAGATGCTCAAATTGGGCTCCAGGGAGTTCTCCACCAATCAGGGTGTGGTTGACCTGTCAGTCCAGAAGAATGCTTTAAATCGCTTCTGTCGCCCAAGATATTGATTCATAAAAGATGGGATAGAAGGTTTTCATTTTATTCATTATTTTAACAAACATAAATCGTTGTCCATTCTCTCTGGATATCCACCATTGCTGATTTCCAACACGCAGAGAGAAAACATCCATTTCATCTTTTCCATCAGTTGGTTCATAACTAGCTAGATGCTAGATGCTATGTTTGCTTCCAGAGTGGAAGTCTTGTGTTAGTTGGACCCAACCAGCCTCCTCCCCATGTGAACTTTGATAAGAAATGTATTGGCAATTTGTCAAAAAACAAATGTAATCCAGGAGAAAATATGTTTATTATGTATCTTTATTTCTCTTCTTCCATATTCATGCTCATTAAAACCTTTCCCATCACGCTGGTTGGTTCTCCTCTGGAACTTCCTTAACTCAAACTCTACTTCTTCCCCCATGTCACTTCTTTTATTTTTTATCCTCGTTTCCCCCTCACTGTCTCCTGTTTCACCCTCTTTTCACCGGAGACTCGCACGTCTTTCTGCAGTTTTAATTCTTCTTGATCTCGGAGCTGTCTCCCTCTAATTCTGCCTGCAGGACGGATTCACAGGACAGCGTTCCACACTGAAGAGGAGTTCTGTCAACTTCTTGGATCTTGTGATGTAATATTTGTGCTGCAGTGTCTTCTTATTTCATGAAAACTTCTGTTCTCTACAGCAACCTCTGGGCAACTCATGATGAAGTCTGTAGCAAAATGAAAATGGGAATTTGCCAAAGCTTTGTACCAAACTGTTGTTATGTTATAGTGGTACAGTGTGTGTATTGTAGGAGCCATTAGTTATGTTTATAATATCACCACGGATAGCGGTGTGGATTCTATCAGGTTATCAGGTGCCACAGAGACTCCACACGTACTGAACGCAGTCAGTCATCACATCAACGGACAGGTTGGATTGCAATATAAAAGTAATCCATAAACAGGAAGCTCACTTCAACAGGAAGTTCACTTCAACAGGAAGCTCACTTCAACAGGAAGCTCATTTAAACAGGAAGCTCACTTCAACAGGAAGCTCATTTAAACAGGAAGCTCACTTCAACAGGAAGCTCATTTGAAACAGGAAGCTCATTTAAACAGGAAGCTCACTTCAACAGGAAGCTCACTTCAACAGGAAGCTCATTTCAACAGGAAGCTCATTTGAAACAGGAAGCTCATTTAAACAGGAAGCTCACTTCAACAGGAAGCTCACTTCAACAGGAAGCTCATTTAAACAGGAAGCTCACTTCAACAGGAAGCTCACTTCAACAGGAAGCTCAATTCAACAGGAAGTTCACTTCAACAGGAAGCTCACTTCAACAGGAAGCTCATTTAAACAGGAAGCTCACTTCAACAGGAAGCTCATTTGAAACAGGAAGCTCATGTAAACAGGAAGCTCACTTCAACAGGAAGCTCACTTCAACAGGAAGCTCATTTCAACAGGAAGCTCATTTGAAACAGGAAGCTCATTTAAACAGGAAGCTCACTTCAACAGGAAGCTCACTTCAACAGGAAGCTCATTTAAACAGGAAGCTCACTTCAACAGGAAGCTCATTTAAACAGGAAGCTCACTTCAACAGGAAGCTCACTTCAACAGGAAGCTCACTTCAACAGGAAGCTCATTTCAACAGGAAGCTCATTTAAACAGGAAGCTCACTTCAACAGGAAGCTCACTTCAACAGGAAGCTCATTTAAACAGGAAGATCACTTCAACAGGAAGCTCATTTAAACAGGAAGATCACTTCAACAGGAAGCTCATTTGAAACAGGAAACTCATTTAAACAGGAAGCTCATTTCAACAGGAAGCTCATTTCAACAGGAAGCTCATTTAAACAGGAAGCTCACTTCAACAGGAAGCTCATTTGAAACAGGAAGCTCATTTAAACAGGAAGCTCACTTCAACAGGAAGCTCATTTAAACAGGAAGCTCACTTCAACAGGAAGCTCATTTAAACAGGAAGCTCATTTCAACAGGAAGCTCACTTCAACAGGAAGCTCATTTAAACAGGAAGCTCACTTCAACAGGAAGCTCATTTGAAACAGGAAGCTCATTTAAACAGGAAGCTCACTTCAACAGGAAGCTCATTTAAACAGGAAGCTCACTTCAACAGGAAGCTCATTTAAACAGGAAGCTCACTTCAACAGGAAGCTCACTTCAACAGGAAGCTCATTTAAACAGGAAGCTCACTTCAACAGGAAGCTCATTTAAACAGGAAGCTCACTTCAACAGGAAGCTCACTTCAACAGGAAGCTCACATCAACAGGAAGCTCATTTAAACAGGAAACTCATTTAAACAGGAAGCTCATTTAAACAGGAAGCTCACTTCAACAGGAAGCTCATTTAAACAGGAAGCTCATTTAAACAGGAAGCTCACTTCAACAGGAAGTTCACTTCAACAGGAAGCTCACTTCAACAGGAAGCTCATTTGAAACAGGAAGCTCATTTAAACAGGAAGCTCACTTCAACAGGAAGCTCACTTCAACAGGAAGCTCATTTAAACAGGAAGCTCACTTCAACAGGAAGCTCATTTCAACAGGAAGCTCACTTCAACAGGAAGCTCACTTCAACAGGAAGCTCACTTCAACAGGAAGCTCATTTCAACAGGAAGCTCACTTCAACAGGAAGCTCATTTAAACAGGAAGATCACTTCAACAGGAAGCTCATTTAAACAGGAAGATCACTTCAACAGGAAGCTCATTTGAAACAGGAAGCTCATTTAAACAGGAAGCTCACTTCAACAGGAAGCTCATTTCAACAGGAAGCTCATTTAAACAGGAAGCTCACTTCAACAGGAAGCTCATTTGAAACAGGAAGCTCATTTAAACAGGAAGCTCACTTCAACAGGAAGCTCATTTAAACAGGAAGCTCACTTCAACAGGAAGCTCATTTAAACAGGAAGCTCATTTCAACAGGAAGCTCACTTCAACAGGAAGCTCACTTCAACAGGAAGCTCATTTGAAACAGGAAGCTCATTTAAACAGGAAGCTCACTTCAACAGGAAGCTCATTTAAACAGGAAGCTCACTTCAACAGGAAGCTCATTTAAACAGGAAGCTCACTTCAACAGGAAGCTCACTTCAACAGGAAGCTCATTTAAACAGGAAGCTCACTTCAACAGGAAGCTCATTTAAACAGGAAGCTCATTTAAACAGGAAGCTCACTTCAACAGGAAGCTCACTTCAACAGGAAGCTCACTTCAACAGGAAGCTCACTTCAACAGGAAGCTCACTTCAACAGGAAGCTCACTTCAACAGGAAGCTCACATCAACAGGAAGCTCATTTAAACAGGAAGCTCACTTCAACAGGAAGCTCATTTAAACAGGAAGCTCACTTCAACAGGAAGCTCACTTCAACAGGAAGCTCATTTAAACAGGAAGCTCACATCAACAGGAAGCTCATTTAAACAGGAAGCTCACTTCAACAGGAAGCTCATTTAAACAGGAAGCTCACTTCAACAGGAAGCTCACTTCAACAGGAAGCTCACTTCAACAGGAAGCTCACTTCAACAGGAAGCTCACATCAACAGGAAGCTCATTTAAACAGGAAACTCATTTAAACAGGAAGCTCATTTAAACAGGAAGCTCATTTAAACAGGAAGCTCATTTAAACAGGAAGCTCACTTCAACAGGAAGCTCACTTCAACAGGAAGCTCATTTAAACAGGAAGCTCACTTCAACAGGAAGCTCATTTAAACAGGAAGCTCACTTCAACAGGAAGCTCACTTCAACAGGAAGCTCACATCAACAGGAAGCTCATTTAAACAGGAAACTCATTTAAACAGGAAGCTCATTTAAACAGGAAACTCATTTAAACAGGAAGCTCATTTAAACAGGAAGCTCATTTAAACAGGAAGCTCACTTCAACAGGAAGCTCATTTAAACAGGAAGCTCATTTAAACAGGAAGCTCACTTCAACAGGAAGCTCACTTCAACAGGAAGCTCATTTTAACAGGAAGCTCATTTAAACAGGAAGCTCATTTAAACAGGAAGATCACTTCAACAGGAAGCTCACTTCAACAGGAAGCTCACTTCAACAGGAAGCTCATTTAAACAGGAAGCTCACTTCAACAGGAAGCTCATTTCAACAGGAAGCTCACTTCAACAGGAAGCTCACTTCAACAGGAAGATCACTTCAACAGGAAGCTCATTTGAAACAGGAAGCTCATTTAAACAGGAAGCTCACTTCAACAGGAAGCTCACTTCAACAGGAAGCTCATTTAAACAGGAAGCTCACTTCAACAGGAAGCTCATTTGAAACAGGAAGCTCATTTAAACAGGAAGCTCACTTCAACAGGAAGCTCATTTAAACAGGAAGCTCATTTAAACAGGAAGCTCACTTCAACAGGAAGCTCATTTAAACAGGAAGCTCATTTAAACAGGAAGCTCATTTAAACAGGAAGCTCATTTAAACAGGAAGATCACTTCAACAGGAAGCTCACTTCAACAGGAAGCTCATTTAAACAGGAAGCTCACTTCAACAGGAAGCTCATTTGAAACAGGAAGCTCATTTAAACAGGAAGCTCACTTCAACAGGAAGCTCATTTAAACAGGAAGCTCACTTCAACAGGAAGCTCATTTAAACAGGAAGCTCACTTCAACAGGAAGCTCATTTAAACAGGAAGCTCACTTCAACAGGAAGCTCACTTCAACAGGAAGCTCACTTCAACAGGAAGCTCATTTAAACAGGAAGCTCATTTAAACAGGAAGCTCACTTCAACAGGAAGCTCACTTCAACAGGAAGCTCATTTAAACAGGAAGCTCACTTCAACAGGAAGCTCATTTAAACAGGAAGCTCACTTCAACAGGAAGCTCACTTCAACAGGAAGCTCACATCAACAGGAAGCTCATTTAAACAGGAAACTCATTTAAACAGGAAGCTCATTTAAACAGGAAGCTCATTTAAACAGGAAGCTCATTTAAACAGGAAGCTCACTTCAACAGGAAGCTCACTTCAACAGGAAGCTCATTTAAACAGGAAGCTCACTTCAACAGGAAGCTCATTTAAACAGGAAGCTCACTTCAACAGGAAGCTCACTTCAACAGGAAGCTCACATCAACAGGAAGCTCATTTAAACAGGAAACTCATTTAAACAGGAAGCTCATTTAAACAGGAAACTCATTTAAACAGGAAGCTCATTTAAACAGGAAGCTCATTTAAACAGGAAGCTCACTTCAACAGGAAGCTCATTTAAACAGGAAGCTCATTTAAACAGGAAGCTCACTTCAACAGGAAGCTCACTTCAACAGGAAGCTCATTTAAACAGGAAGCTCATTTAAACAGGAAGCTCATTTAAACAGGAAGCTCACTTCAACAGGAAGCTCACTTCAACAGGAAGCTCATTTAAACAGGAAGCTCACTTCAACAGGAAGCTCATTTGAAACAGGAAGCTCATTTAAACAGGAAGCTCACTTCAACAGGAAGCTCATTTAAACAGGAAGCTCATTTAAACAGGAAGCTCACTTCAACAGGAAGCTCATTTAAACAGGAAGCTCATTTAAACAGGAAGCTCATTTAAACAGGAAGCTCATTTAAACAGGAAGCTCATTTAAACAGGAAGCTCATTTAAACAGGAAGCTCACTTCAACAGGAAGCTCATTTAAACAGGAAGCTCATTTAAACAGGAAGCTCACTTCAACAGGAAGCTCATTTAAACAGGAAGCTCATTTAAACAGGAAGCTCATTTAAACAGGAAGCTCACTTCAACAGGAAGCTCATTTAAACAGGAAGCTCATTTAAACAGGAAGCTCATTTAAACAGGAAGCTCACTTCAACAGGAAGCTCATTTAAACAGGAAGCTCACTTCAACAGTAAGCTCATTTAAACAGGAAGCTCATTTAAACAGGAAGCTCACTTGACGGTGAATCAGTCGTGAATCTCCTCTTTGTCGCGCGTAACATGGTGTTCTCCTGGAATTAGATAGTCACACAATATTTTTAATAAAATGTCCACAGAATTAGTTTAAAGCCATAGTTGCTTGAACAATTTCACTTCATTTGTGAGAAAAAAATAGTTTGCATTGAAAGCAGAGATCCCGTAAAATGCAGATGTGTTCACAGAGCATTATCCATTATTACATCCGAGCATTGTGACAGAACCTTGAATAGTGAGTAAGAGCAGCAAGAAGGTCAACGAAGGTCAACGAAGGTCAACGAAGGCTGCTGTATGACATTCTGTCTGGAGACCGGGTTGAATATTATAAAGCTTTTTAAAAGTTTGATATAGAAGTCAAGCAAAAGTATAATTCTTTCATGTGTATATTCTGAAGTCAGGAAAGAGGTCGACTTTACCTCTGGAAAAATAAATAAAAGGTTTTTGTCATCAAGTTCAAAGAAAGGTTTTAAAGTGAGAATGTAGAGGGATGGATGCACATTATAGCCACATGGCATAAGATCCAGCGTTGTGATTCTGAAAGGAATATATATATATATATATATATATATATATATATATATACATATATATATATATATATATATATATATGTTTTAGTTCGATAGCAAAGTGAAGACTGCATCTATCCGTGCACATGCACTCTGGTCATATTGTTAGATTTCCTTCATTGTTACAGTGTGAAGAAATCATTTCATGAGTAAATCAGAGTTGGTGGTTGGTGTCGTGGCCAGGGGGCTGGTGGAGGCACTCCGTCACTCTCATGCGGATGAATCTTCTTGTGATGCCAAACAACGCCGGCCAGCTGACACAAACCGCTTCTGAAAGCTCCCTCACGAGTGCAGAAAGCCCATCGACAGTCTCAAGTGAGACAATTAGAAGTTCCATTCAAAATGTGCCGCCTGTCCGATAGCATAGCGTGCCGCCCTCGGACAGCCTGAGATTGTGCATCGCGGCCATGAACACGCCTTGCGTTGCTGAATAACTAACCGTCTGATGTGAGATGACACTATTTTAGATAAGAACAAATGGGGTCTCGCCCCCTTTTCTTCCTCTCTCCAAACACTTTGAAGTGCTAAGGGGTTATTTCCAATCGCTGCCGTGTGGGAGCGGCGAAAAGGTTAATGAATTCAACACTGTAAGCCACGACTCCCCTTACAGTGGGCTGGGGAGCAGAGGGCGTCAGCAGCATGCTGATGAGGGCGCGGCAGCACAGGAGAGCGCCGCTGCCCCCTGGAGGTGCAGAGGTGCAGGTGCGCGGCTCGTGAGAGGCTCTGTGGAAATGTCAGATTGCATTGAACAAAATGATTAGATTGTCCCTCTCGAATTCTTGGTTGTCATGAACAAAAATGAGCAAAAGAGTGAAAAATGTTTGACGTTAGAAAGATTAGACCTTTTATTTTACCTGGAGAGGTATCACAATTACATCCTGTGACACTAAAGTAATAAAGGACTATCTTATCTTAAAGAAAGCGTTCAGAACCAGCTAGAAATAGTGCATGTTTATGACCATGTTCATATCCATTATGTATCATAATGTAATAATAATAATAATAATATAATAATGATAATAATAATAATAATATAATAATGATAAGAAGAAGAAGGGATAATATCTCGACGTACTGCTTTTCTTTAGATCAGATTACAGGATGCTTTCACACCCATGAGTTGTTTGGACAAAAGGGAACCGGATGAAACATTAAACATGTTCACTTTTTACAGACAGAGGTTGATAGTTTGCACAGTTCCTGTGATCTGCATCATCAGGACCCATTATGATAATTCTATGACATCTACTGTTGCTGCTTTTTTTAATAGTTGTAACTTTTGTATCGTGCCTATTCATGATATGAATCATTTCTGTCATATTCATGTAATGTGCTGGTTCTGGTCACATGACATCTCCATCTGTCCATCCTGACAGAGGATCCTGTTGCTCCAGAAGCTTCTTCCCTTTTCTCCCATTTAAAGGGTTTTGGGGAGTCGTTCTTGATCCGATGTGAGTGATGTTATACAAAATAATCTGAATTGAATTGAATAATACTTCTAATGAATATATTTATGAAGAAGTACACCAGCATCCACATTCTAAAGCGGTCTGGGTTCAGTTGTTTGGTCCACAGAACCACCGACAGCCGGACAGCAGACCCGAGGTCCTCTGAAGCGGTTCATCGTTGTGTCCACCAAGCAAAAGAAGCCTTTTGAAGGATGTACCGTCAGCTTCAGAAACTAGTGGTGGATGTTGTTGATGTCGTTATTATTTACATTATTTTTGCAACAACATCAAACAATTATGTTTGTTCCATTGCAGTTCGGTGGCACTCTAGTGAGGTTGAAAACAACTGCCCTGTAAGAGTCTATCTTCACATGAAGAGATAGAGCCTCACAGAGAGAGAGAAGCTAGTTTAAAATGTCCTCCGTGTTTCTGTATGCACAAATGTGTGTGAGAGAGAGCAGACAGAGAGAGCAGGGAGGATTTGTGTGCAATCTGTGTATTCCTCTGTCTCAGTATCTGAGCAGCATCTCAACAACTTGACAGAGGGCGTAAGCAGCAAGGGACCTGAACCAGTGACCAGAAACAATCCCCCGGCAGGCTGTGTATTTCTGCTTTCCCTCCACTCATCCCTCCATCCGTATCGCAGCCCCCTTAAATCACAGCTCGGCTCCAGAGTCGGCCAGTGGTACATCAGGTGGAAGAAAATCCAATCTATTTGATTGAGATATTATTTGCATAGTGTACACTCTGGCTATTACGAGTATGATTAAAACAATCTTTCCGATCCACTCTTATGGAAAGCCGGCAGAGCAGAAACCACATTATTGTCGTGATTGGCTGCAGATAACTTTGGCCGTGCGTGACACTGTGGGAAAACAATCCCTTGGAGACGTGTCTTTGCACCGCTTCCCCTGAAGCCGTATGTATCAGTCATTTTGCAATGTGGCCTTCAGAGCCACGGCAGCTTGCTGTTTACTCGCTGCTTATGAAGTCCATGCAACGGACAGCTCTGTCTCTCTTCTCCCTGTGCAGTTCCTCCCGCGCCGCACTTAAAATGACAAGCGGCACATATGCGGCCCTGCGCCTGAGCGGAAAGCGTCCAGCCGGCTCTGCGGGGGCAGTTGGGGTGAATGCACCATCCTTTATTTATAGAGCTGGAAGCAGCGAGACTGACAACCTGGGATAGCAGAGAGGTCTAACCCCCCCGCCCCCCTCAGGCTGTCTCACACCCAGGACGCTCAATCATCGGCTCCGTCGGTGAAAAGCTGCTTTGTCCAACATGTCACATCGTCAGGGTTGCTTCTTGCTTGCAAACCCTTCTGAGTGTGTCACACGTGTGTGAGAAGGGAACATTTCTGCCAACCTGAAGGCGACCAGGTGAACTTTTAACACCCCAAAAGTAACATATCTGGAGGTGAAAGGTGTTCTCATGACAACTGTGACGTGTTGACCTGAGTGTGAGAAGCACCGTGTGTTCACTGACATGCACGCACCCTTTGTGAGATGTGCAAGTGACAGATCTACGAGCTGTTTTTAAACACATAGTTCCTATAATGTGCTGGTGAGCCACATGAGCGCCGATGCTCCAAAAGAGCACAATCACGTTTGGCCAATTCACACTTTTTTTCTTTTGCCCGACAGCTCCATCAACAAACAACTGGGTGGTTTTCATCCACATGAATAAAACATCAAGAGGAACAATGCGTGTGTTTAAAAAAAGGTTTCTCTGGATCTGGTGCTCAGCATGGATGTGGACTACAGAGAAGCGAGTGACAGCTCTCACATAACTTTTGAACTGTTCCAGCGTACGAGAGTGCACTTGATTCTGTGGGAGACAGTAGCATGGTCTCATCCCTCGTGAAGCTAGGCCATACATAAACTTCAAAGCAATACAGAAGGACACATAATATCATGGAAATAAAATGCAGCTTGCTTCCAGGACTCGCGCTTGCCGCAGAATGTTTAAAAGTTAAACGTGCTTGTCGCAGCCTTTACAAAGTGTGTGACAAATCATTAGCGGCAACAGAGGGAACATGACATGCCTCCCCAGATCGAACGTTTTTAATAGCGAGGAGATTGTGCATCAGTGCAGCGCTTGCTTCGTGGGAGAGGGATCACTTCACAGAGCGTCCATTGGTCTGACAGCCAGGGAGAGCCCGGTAATCAGTGCCTACCAGCTGAAACACCTAGCAACAGGATGACGGGGCTTTCATACATCGTGTTCGCTGATCGATAAAGGCAGAAAGCCGACACCGTCCTAAGAGCACCGCCTGTCTCCAGACTTTGAAAGGAGCTTGAGAAACATTAAGGGTTTGAGCCAACGGCCCGGAGGTCCAACAATATGATTAAAAGCTCTGCTCTTTGAGGGCAAAGCCAAACTCGATCAGCCATTCGCTCATGCAACATGTGAAGGGTCAGTGTCTGTGGGAGCAAGTTCATTCAGACATGCCGGCTTCGCCCGCAGCAAAGATGTGTGGTGTGTGTGTTGTTGGTTTTTGCACGCCACAACCCTCCTTTCATCTGCTGGTTTGTGGCTTGTAGTGCGTTGTGTGTTTTTTTGTGGAGACATGGAGCTCAGGCTCTGAGCCGGAGACACACAAAGAGCCGGCTAACATGCAATCACAGGGATGCAGGACACGCGGGAGGTCTCCACACGGAGTGTTAACGCTGAATGGAAGAGCCAGACACACAATGAGGAAGAGAGCCACAGCACAGACACACTCGGTTGTTTGTAGTCCTTTTTCAGTCTCCAGACAGTTTTATTTATTCAGCCCAAAATCATTAATTTGTCTCACATTCTGTACAACATGACAGCTTCTTTCCCCAGATTCAGAAAAAGGACTGGAAGGATTGTGGAATATTATAAACATAACGTTGAGTAGAGTAGAGAGAAAGCACCAATGTGATGAAGGTAAATCGCGTGGCAGTTATTAAATGTTTAAAGGTTCTCGATACGGCATTCAGAACATGAATAAAGCAGAAAACAAGTATCATCGATGTAAAGTAATAATGGATAACATCTATCTCCCTCTGTGTGTCGACATCAGAGCTTCTCCTTCGTCTACGTATGATCACGCCGCCCGGCCGACAGCGACGGCCTTCCAGGTCCCCGGCAGGGAAACGCTGTCAGCTGTGTCGGTGTGAGCTCTGTTAGCTCGCGGCCGTCTCCACCTGAGCCATAAAGAGGCAGCCGACAGGACCGACCTGCGTGTTGAGGGCTTCCACAGCTGAAGGGATTCTCACTGCAGAACTGTTCGGACAGATCTTTATTCTGCTGACACACACAAACACCACTAATGTAACTTCTGAACAACTCAACAACACAAACACCGGTCTCCTGGGTTAAAGTCCTGTTAGAGCCACACACCAATGGTGTTTTTTGGTCATTGTACTACGTTATCAAACTCCAGGAGCTTCTCTGAGTCTGAAAAGGACTCGGATGAGTTTCTAATGGAGTTACTTGAAAGCCTGACATGTCTCACAGAGAAGGACAAAGTGCTGCCGTTTGATGCTAAAATCCCACATGGCAAGCTTTTAAGGTAAAGTTGTAGATCTTAAAGAAACTCTAAATGTTTCTGTAATAACATTATGTTTTGAAGTGAAACGATTTCATGGTTTTGCATGAATATTTTTCTGAACTCTTTGAATCCCACTGTGATGTGCATCTTTTTCTACTATTTCACTGGAAATTTAAACCACAATGTATTGATTGATCCAGAAAATAATCAGTGATGAAACAACTAGTTAGATTATGTTGAGATTTAATCCACAAATAACTCAAAATACACTCATCAATAAAGCTGATAAAGTGTGTGTGTGTGTGTGTGCATGCTTAACGATTGCAACATTTTCAGCTCAACACTTTGGCGCCTCCACCTGGCAGCGCAGGGCCCTCACACTCCTCTCTACATTTACTTAACAGAATTTCATGAAAACAGAACGCTACATCGTCTAAAGTTGTAAGGATGTTATGATGGATTATGGGTCCGTTTAGCTCCAGAAGCCCAGTTCAGAGCCTTGAGCCTGTGGATGTTTCTCAAGCCTGCTGCTGATCCTGGAGCCTCAGTTCAGAAACTTCCTGAGCCTGAAATCTCCCTTTAGGTTGGGATATGTTTCTGTGACGAGGACCCTAACCCTTCCCAGTCCAAAAATAATGCATAAGATAAAGATAAAATAATGCATAAGTGTTCTCATCTGAACCTCATAGTGAATAAGATCCGTGTTTCAACCACATCTCACTGTCTTTACTATAAGTGTCAGCAGCTGGCTCAGGCTGTCCCAGTGCTGAAGGCCGAGCCGTGAAGGCCGAGCCGTGAAGGCCGAGCCGTGAAGGCCGAGCCGTGAACGAGAAGCGCTGAAGGAGGCTCTGCTTCCAGGAAAAGAGACTTTGGTAGCATGTAGCTTGTGTTTTAGCGTGTGTGTGTGTTTTAGTGTGTGTGTGTGTGTGTGTGTGTGTGTGTGTGTGTGTGTGTGTGTGACCAGAGAGGGAGTGGGCTTATCGAGGATCTATCCTTTCCCACACTCTTCTGCTCTAACCCGGACCTGCTCTGATTTCCCTCGAGTGAAGCAGCTCTGATATTCTCCTGCAAACTTTATCTCTCCAACAAAGTTAATGGTAAAAATCAAGATGAGTTGGTCAGCTGATCAGTCAGAAGAAGCTGGCGTGTTGGAGAGGCAGATGCGGCCCACAGACAATCGATTACCTACTCAGCATTACCACATTAGCATTTATCGACAGGGACGAGCACAGAACGGTGTCCTCCTTTTGGACAATATCTCATCAATATCTTTTTATCAGGCTCAGAAATGATTCATGCCATCTGTGATATTGCCTGTTTAGTTTGGTTCAGTGTGATACTATCCCAGGGTTTATCTTATCTATACTTCTCTTTATTAATAATACAACAACCTGATGCTGCGTCGTTTGCACAAGACGGCAACCATTTTTATTTTCGTTCCACACTTCACATTTCCTCTCCTTCTCTTCTTCCGTTAGTCCCTTCACAATAAAAGCCCAAGAAATATAGATCAGTCACCAATCAGATGCATGTTAACGTAAAGCCACACAATTAATCTGAAGCCACACCCCTTCAACGTAAAACATGATGCCACACCCTTGTTAACGTTAAGCCACACCGTCGTTATTGCGCATCCACACCCCATTATTGTGAAGCCACACCCCATTATTGTGAAGCCACACCCCCTTAACGTGAAGCCACACACCGTCAATGTGAAGCCACACCCCATTATTGTGAAGCCACACCCCTTTAAAGTGAAGCCACACCCCCTTAAAGTGAAGCCACACCCCGTTAATGTGAAGCCACACCCCATTATTGTGAAGCCACACCCCATTAATGTGAAGCCACACCCCATTATTGTGAAGCCACACCCCTTTAAAGTGAAGCCACACCCCGTTATTGTGAAGCCACACCCCATTATTGTGAAGCCACACCCCTTTAAAGTGAAGCCACACCCCTTTAAAGTGAAGCCACACCCCGTTAATGTGAAGCCACACCCCATTATTGTGAAGCCACACCCCATTAATGTGAAGCCACACCCCATTATTGTGAAGCCACACCCCTTTAAAGTGAAGCCACACCCCATTATTGTGAAGCCACACCCCTTTAAAGTGAAGCCACACCCCGTTATTGTAAAGCCACACCCCTTTAAAGTGAAGCCACACCACGTTAATGTGAAGCCATTTGGTTCTGCAGTGCCCATTATATTAGTGTTCTGGTAACAATGGTTGTAATTTGATTGGTGCAACAGGATTAGGATGGATTACCGCAAGTATTTTTATGTACTTGTTGTACTTGAGCACTCACTGTTCCACTGGTTCTGCTCCTTGCAGTGAATTCTGACAGTTGAGCAGCCAACTCACCGACAACATGATGAGAGAAAATGTTACCAATCTGGGATCTTTTCCTTGCTTCTCTCCTGACTGAAGTATTCAAAACTTTAGCAGTCGTGACTGCTCACTCTTCACCACCAGCTTCATGCTTCAGGAACCCATCGCTCCTCTACCATCCGCCCTGCAAACAGCTGTGGTCAAATGTCTTCATGGGTATCATTTAATAGCTTTAATGCAAAGCCTTCTCCCTGAGGAGAGAGCGCTTCATTTGTCACGGCGTCGTCTGACCGGCCGAATAATCACAGTGTGTTGCTAGTTTGAAGCTGAGCAACTGACCGGCTGCAGAAAGGCTGCAGAAAGGCTGCAGAAAGGCTGGTGGTGAGGCACGAGTATCTTTATGAAGCTGAAGAAATGATGAGAAACAGATGGTTCACAGGATTTAAGCTCCAATATAAGTTTTAGGTTTTTAAATTTTTCTTTCTAAGAACAAACAGAAAGCAAAGAGTTTATCAAAATCAGGTTTATTTGCCGTGAGTCAAACATTTGTGAAACAAAAACAAATCTAATAAAATATATCTTTTTAAAATAAATAATCAGTATAAATAAAGTTATGTCAAGGAAAAAATGAAGATGGGCCCTTAAACAGACTTGCTGCTATAGTACTGTACCTATATGTCCATTATCCATGAAACGATCTCTCCTACTCCCCTTTCCTGCCTCCTCCCTCCTTCCTCCCCCCTCCCCTCCCTCTCCACCCCCGCTGTATTTCACAATCCTCTCCTGGGCCGGCGTTCAGTGTAAACTCTCTCAGCGTTCTTCGGCTTGCGTGCTTCAGTCTTCATGCGACCTCTGGGACTCTGCTCCGGATAACTTTCCACCTCTGTCAGGCCTCCCCCTCTCTTTCACTCTGCCTTTCTTTTTTTGTCGATACACTCCATTTTACGACTCTCGTCTTTGTTTATCCTGAGAAGAGTGAGGAAGAAAAACTGGGATTAGGCCAGATGACTAACACAAAACATCTGGAGGTCTGCGCTCGAGTCACATGTTCATATTTTATGAGATTTGTCGAAGCAAACATTCGTAACAAACCTCTTTGTACTCTCTAAAAGATTTCCGTCTTATTCACTTTTTTTTTGCAGAGTAAACATGGATGTTTTGCCAGACGGCTTTTGGCTCTCCAAAATATGTTCTGATGCTTCATCGCAGGGCCAAATCATTCTTGTGGTGTGATTTTCTGCCCGACTCTCATGATGCAGAGCGAAAAGCAACTGCAGCGGGAGGTTCAGTCAGTAAGTGCGGCTCAGAAGCCTTTTTGCAAAGGCTCGAATTTGCATGCAGATTTAAGCTCAGATGTTCCAAAGCAGAGTGGGAAATCACCAGAAAGAAACAGTCAATGCCAGCGACTTCATTCAAGATGTTTTGATTTTTAAAAATAATCTTATAATTGAAGTGCTGTTGTTGCGTGACATCTGAGCAGTGACTGTGTGGATCCATCTCTGTCTCTTACCTTTCCCAGCATCTCAAGAAAGCCTTGGCCATTTTCCCACCAGTGTTCATACATATTTCGTCAGTCGAGTTGTCTGGATTGGTCATGGTTACACTGAAAAATACAAAATTTTAAATGAAAATCAACAAGAAATGTTATGAATCTTCAGTTATCAAAAGAAGTGTTTCAACTTACATCAGCTCTGTTTTATCACATCCAGGGCGACTCTCAAGGACTTTAAAATCTGACATGTTGCCTCTGATGAACTTGATTGTGTTGAGACATGAGCAGCGTCCAATAAAGTCGTGAGCTGCAGAGAAAGTGGTTTTAAATGCAGTTAGTTTTGTAATCTCATGAACTGTAGATCACATAATATGAGTATTATTTGAGTATTAGTATAACAGTATGGTTCAATATAGCGAATCATCAGTTTTCAATCTTTTGCAGTGTTTTTACAGAGACTGCACCACACATCCTGTTCTACTTGACTTTAACCATCATGAACGGTAATGTCGCTCACCTTGATGCAGCTGAACACAAACTGCAGCCACGAGCAGCAGCAGCAGAACGCAGCGTTTCTGTGACGAGGCCATTGTTCTCTGTGGAGAGACAAACAAGTCCAGAGGTCCTCGAGAGGAGAGCTGGTTGAGGAGAGAAGAGTGAAGAGCTGCTGCCGCCTCCTCTCCTTTTATAGGCAGTGCAGAGTGGGTTTTCCCAGAGTCCATGTTTGTTCCCGGCAGGCCAAACCTGAAACATACAACAGAATTTCCACCATCACCCTGGAGACGCTGTGGAATGTGCTTTCACCGGCGAGCAAGGGAAAGGGAAAGGGTCATGAACAACGTGACTCTGCCTCCCAGATGAGTAATATCTGGCATGTCCAGGCGAAGCAAACTGTAAATGAGCGGTATTGTCGGTCAAGAAGAAGACCTTGAGGAATGTTCTTCTGACAGGAAGTGGAACATAAGTCATCAGACAAGACAAGGTGGGAGGTTAATTGCTTTACTTTAATAAAATGAGCTGTTTTATGAGCTTTATTAATGAACACTGCATATGAGTTTCTGCACTGAAAAACTGACACGTAGAAGTCCAAACTGTTTTCCCACATTCTTCATGTATGTTAACAGTTAACTGCAACCAGAAAACCAAGATGACGGCCGGCAGCAGACGAGCAGCACCTGCTCTATGGAAAACACTGAAACACTTTCTGTGGTAATGGTTTCAAACACATCATGAGTCAGCTCCTGTTACTGGTATTTACAGGAATATGTGCTACTCGTTGTGGCGAGTTTCATCAACAACGTCCAGCCTGTGAACAGTTCCCTTTCCCATACCACACGGGAGATACTCTAAGGGATTGCTTTCCCTCGAGCGGCTATTTCAGCATTTTCAAGCCTGAACACATTCAAGTTAAGAAGGTGCAACATTCATAAAGTACAACTCTGGAAATGCAAACAAATCAAAGCACCCACCCACGTATTTTAATTGCAAACAAGTTATTGGTCAGTTATCGTCTAATAAGCACTTCTCCTTGACCTCTGTGGAAAACATCACAGGGTCAAAGAAAGATGGGAAGGAGACTTCATGAGGAGTTAGGAAAAGACCACAGGGTCAAGGAAAGATGGGAAGGAGACTTCATGAGGAGTTAGGAAAAGACCACACGGTCAAGGAAAGATGGGAAGGAGACTTCATGAGGAGTTAGGAAAAGACCACAGGGTCAAGGAAAGATGGGAAGGAGACTTTATGAGGAGTTAGGAAAAGACCACAGGGTCAAGGAAAGATGGGAAGGAGACTTCATGAGGAGTTAGGAAAAGACCACAGGGTCAAGGAAAGATGGGAAGGAGACTTTATGAGGAGTTAGGAGAATACCACAGGGTCAAGGAAAGATGGGAAGGAGACTTTATGAGAAGTTAGGAAAAGACCACAGGGTCAAGGAAAGATGGGAAGGAGACTTCATGAGGAGTTAGGAAAAGACCACAGGGTCAAGGAAAGATGGGAAGGAGACTTCATGAGGAGTTAGGAAAAGACCACAGGGTCAAGGAAAGATGGGAAGGAGACTTCATGAGGAGTTAGGAAAAGACCACAGGGTCAAGGAAAGATGGGAAGGAGACTTCATGAGGAGTTAGGAAAAGACCACAGGGTCAAGGAAAGATGGGAAGGAGACTTTATGAGGAGTTAGGAGAATACCACAGGGTCAAGGAAACATGGGAAGGAGACTTTATGAGAAGTTAGGAAAAGACCACAGGGTCAAGGAAAGATGGGAAGGAGACTTCATGAGGAGTTAGGAAAAGACCACAGGGTCAAGGAAAGATGGGAAGGAGACTTTATGAGGAGTTAGGAGAATACCACAGGGTCAAGGAAACATGGGAAGGAGACTTTATGAGAAGTTAGGAAAAGACCACAGGGTCAAGGAAAGATGGGAAGGAGACTTCATGAGGAGTTAGGAAAAGACCACAGGGTCAAGGAAAGATGGGAAGGAGACTTTATGAGGAGTTAAGAGAATACCACAGGGTCAAGGAAAGATGGGAAGGAGACTTTATGAGGAGTTAGGAGAATACCACAGGGTCAAGGAAAGATGGGAAGGAGACTTTATGAGGAGTTAGGAAAAGACCACAGGGTCAAGGAAAGATGGGAAGGAGACTTCATGAGGAGTTAGGAAAAGACCACAGGGTCAAGGAAAGATGGGAAGGAGACTTCATGAGGAGTTAGGAAAAGACCACAGGGTCAAGGAAAGATGGGAAGGAGACTTCATGAGGAGTTAGGAAAAGACCACAGGGTCAAGGAAAGATGGGAAGGAGACTTCATGAGGAGTTAGGAAAAGACCACAGGGTCAAGGAAAGATGGGAAGGAGACTTCATGAGGAGTTAGGAAAAGACCACAGGGTCAAGGAAAGATGGGAAGGAGACTTCATGAGGAGTTAGGAAAAGACCACAGGGTCAAGGAAAGATGGGAAGGAGACTTCATGAGGAGTTAGGAAAAGACAACCACAGTGTTTAGTAAATCTGACCACAGTTTCACTAACTAACTACTTCTGATGCGACGGCATACGATGTGAGTGAAACTACAATGTTCAGAGTTTACAAAGCAGCACATCTTCCTGAGCAGCACCCACTGAGCTCCAGAGCATCCTGCCGTCTGAAACAAGCTGTGGTTGCTGCAACAAAAGAAAAGTCCCAGTATTATTTTGCACTGTGACATATTTCCTCCTCTCAGGTGTTTCTCTCTGCCGTCATTATTTGGCTCCCTCGTCACGATTGTTGATGCAGTTTTATTCGATGGTTGAATACAATGAAAGACACAATTTAATTTACTTGAGGCATCTTTTTTATTACCAACTTCAATTCAAAGCAGCGTGATCGTACAGCACATTACATCATAGTTTAATGTTTATGTCTGTAGAAAACATCACACACTCCTCCTGGCAAGAAACTTGTAATTCTGACTTTATTCAAACATTTTACCCTTTTGTATATGTTATCTCTGTAATGTGTGACATTAAATTCCTTTAATATGTGACCCCCTCTGTGATGTCTGAACTGCATGCTTTCTGTTAGACCGTGACAAACACTTTCCAAAACAAGCTTCAAAAAAAGACAAAAAATGTAATAAAACCTCTTGCTAAATACTGTCAAGTGGTCCACAGACTAATGCACCACACAGTCAGCCAGCAGATATCTCACACAAACAAACAACAGGGGCGTACCTGAACACACCGCAGCCCACAAAAACACGCTCATTACCCAGCAATGTGCAGTATTTCTGGTCAGTGTCTGCTGCAGCCACGCTGCAGAACGTAGCGGTTCCTTTTTAGTGGAAACGGTTGATCCAGTGATCACATGTGTAGGATTTAGTGGCATCGAGCAGGGAAGCTGTAATATCACGACCGACACCCTCCCGCTCAATCCTCCCTTCCCAAGCGCGCGGAGAACCCACGGTTACCTTCAGGTTACGTTTGGTTTGTCCGCTCTGGGCTACCGTAGATCATGGTGGTGCAACATGGTGGACTCTGTGAAGAGGACCAGCTCCTTGTGTAGACACCAAGGACTCGGTTTTAGCTAACAACACAATCATTTTTGGTTTCAGGTCATTTTGCGCTCATGAAAACATAAATATGAATATTATGTTATATTCCTGCAAAAAGATTCCACAACAATTCTCCACTGGTCCTTTAAAAGGGCTGAAAGTCACCTGATGAGGTGCCTGAGGGTTGTGCCTCTTTTCACAGGTGTAATGAATATTATTAACGAATGAATGAAATGAAAAGTACTTTATTAATCCCCAAGGAGAAATTAAATTAACGATGGCTCCTGTGAGTTTCCTGTTCCTGCCACTTGAGCCATCAGTAATGTTGAGCTTGTACCAGCCGAGACTGCATGTGTATGAATATGAAACACGGGACAGTCTGAACCTGAGGCCTTTCACACGGTTCAGTTTCACCGCTTTTACAATTCACATTCTACAATATCACATTTATAACAAATTAAAATGTCCTTAAAAATATAACTTTTACAACCGGTTCACACATTTCACATTTTGTCTTAGGCCATCGGCGGCGCTCAGTACGACGGTAAGAACACGCTCCCTGACTGGTCTCATCCTCTAAAGTGTAAAAGCGCTGTGATGTTTACCGACAAGGACGCAACAAGACAACACGTCAACAAACAATTACTCATCTCCACTTGGATAGGGGTCGAAACCCATTCATCCAACACCAATATATTGTTTGGGGTATTTTCCTGTTGTGAGACTTGAACTTCTCTCCACTTAGAAATCAACATGTTGTCTACTCTTCCGCTTGGTCAGTGGCGTTCTGCGTCTGATACCAGCACTTGAAAGCCTCCTTTAGTGTCTGAATGAGACGCACCAGACTTTCAGCTGACCCCTACCTGACCCCAGCTGACCCCTACCTGACCCCAGCTGACCCCTACCTGACCCCATGTGTGTCTCCAGTCACAGCTACCGACGTAGAACAGAGTGAAAGACTCCACTTAGTGTTGGAGAGTTGGGTCAAGCAAACACAGACGTTCAACCTGTTTGTATCCTGAGTGTAATGTCCCCTGTGTTACTTATATATCTAACAAGCCTTCTTATTGTTACCCAACCCATGGTTCCTAAACATTACGAAGTAGTTCTGCAGCGTGAAGGAACCTAAACACATAGCGAGCCTTCGTTGGAGGTTTACTTTGAAGCGAACAACGGGGATAAGTAGAGCATCATAGTTGATGAGTTGTGAGAAAGACAGAAACACAGCCTCCTCTCCTCCAAAGCGATGGCAAGAGTCAGTTCACCTCTATTATCTTTGTATCAACAACTTCTCATCGTTTCAACCCGTCCAGATAGTTTTTCTGACTTCTTTGGCTCATGATTGTGCAGGTTAGTAGATGAATGGAATTGAGAAGAACTCAGAGGACTCTGAGCAGATCATCTCTCGGCTGCGTATGAAAGTTTACCCTGAACACTGTAATAATAATTATTATTATTATTATTAATAATAATAATAACAATTAATAATAAGATGATGCAACATAAACGGGCCGTGAGTGTTTTTGCTGATTGTCAGGAAACATGAAGGCAAACAGCACTTCATGATTGGCTGGAGCCTGGCGGCGTGCTGATCTATTGCCAAGATGGTTTTCTAACTCAATCTTGGTCTTTATTGTCTGCATGTCCAACTGTTGCTTTTCAGACGGATGAGTTGTAGTTTGTGAAATCTTTTACCAGTATTATCTAACACTAAGCTCTTATTATCTTTCTCCAGCTGTATTTTGTGTTTAAAGAGTGTTTACACATCGCACAGGTCTTTTGGGATATTACAGCCAAACTTTGAACGGACGACAGCCCGTCTGTTTCGTATCAGTCCTCTGGCCGCTGGCAGGAACTCGTTCTTTTCTAATTCAATGAGTTTTTTTGTGAATAGGTGGTATCTGCACCTGAACATCACTGTGGATTCAATTAAAAGCAAATCCAATGTTGTCAGCAAGCTGCCCTCTCACAGTTCCCTCTGAAGCGGTGAGTGTAGGTAATACGGTAACTTAAGCCTTTTCTTATCCGCACACCATTACTTACGCCATGAGTCAGGGTTTCCCTCTGTAATATCATGAAGCGTTAACATTTAACATGATCTTACTGAGGAATACATGTGCTTTCACATCCTGTGTGGCCGACGTTTGCAGTGTTGCACAATACGTACGAGCAATTTAGGGTCAGCCAGAATAAGAACCGCGGGCTTGTTCTGTGGAAACGTCTCCAGGGGGGCGCTCCGTTCCCCCCACGACACACACACACACACACACACACACACACACACACACCACATGTTTGTTGGACAAAACTCAGGCGATTCCTGCCAAGACCCAGCTGGAGACAATTTTCACATGGTCACAAAACTTGGGGGAAACGAAAGTAGAAGTAGATAACATGAAGCACAGCCTGAAAAGATAATGAAGGGCACTGTTAGGAGTCTGCTGGGACCTTTACGCGTCAAGAACAAAGTCATTGCTGAAGCATGAGTCATTTCAGGATTTTCTCACAATTGTTTTATTTAACGGTTGAACAAAACGTCTTCAAAGGTCGTGCAGTACTTTTGTCCTGCAACACATTGTCACTCGCAGCTCATCAACTAGCATTGGTCCCCTCCAGCGTCGGCTTTGCACACATCAACAACGTTTCAGGTTGCACTCGTCGCATGACTTCAGTCCGTTGAGTTACTGAAGCAGAACAACTACGACGTTGTGAGTTAAAACATAATATGCTTGTATGGTAAAGTATATTTTCCACAAAGCTGCCGTTAGTCTATGTAACAAAACTAAGATGAAATAAGCCACCGTTTACTTTGCTTTTCTCCTGGGTGAAAGTCCTGTGTTTGTTTAAACCACATATCTCTTTATTAGTTACTTTAGTTACTCCGAGTGTCTAATAGGTGTGTTTACAGGAGGTAGTTAAAAGCCTGGTTAGTCTCAGGCACCACAGGGGGTCGGATGCACCAACGTGGGGATATTTGGCGGGTTGGTACTGTACATGAACAGGAAAGGAATGAAGGAGCTTCATTGCTTCATTCATCTCACTTGTAGGGCCAGCCCCCCAAAAAATGTCTACGGAAAATGTAAGGATGAATTAATACAAGTAAACAAAATGAAATGTGTTTTTTATTTAATATTGACAGTCAATGCAGACATACACAGTAATTACATGAAACAATGTGTAGTTCACATTTCAGTTGAGGTACTTTACGTCTGCCGCAGAATCTGTAAGCAAACTTGTAATTGAGCTTCATCTACATCAGGAGCCCATTTCAGCTTGTGTTGAGGGGCCGCACGTAGTTTTGTTTTTGTGTTAAACATCCTCCCTACTTGACCCCCCCAAAAGCACAAATCAGGGAGTGTATCTTTAAATATTGAATTCAGGACCCAAAACCCAAAGAGAGTTCAGATTCTAGTTTGTTTGAGGCCCCCTGGTGGCTGAGGGGCCCCACGCAGCCACTTAGTTTGCTCACGCCTCGGGCTGCTCATTTGTTTGTTCTGCCCTTGATATTTTTCCCTTTTCATCTTTTGTTTCATGCGTTCCCTCATTTGGCACTTCAAAGGGAATGTATATCAGGTTTGGAAAGTGGCTGCTCAGTTACTTCTTACTCATAAATTAATACCGTGGAGCTGATGTCACAGCGCGCTGCCGGGGGAGCGGAGTGAATCCAGCGCTGGAGGTAATCCTCCCTCACACCAGGCCTGCAAACAAGGACTGTGCAACCAACCGGTCCAGCAGGTTCTGGTTAAAAGGCAGCGATGAGGTCCAGTTCGATCGGTCGGATAAAGCAACTGATATGTGCGATAGGTCGACTGGGATGCAGGCTGTGTGGGTCCTCCAGGAATGTAAAAGTACAGACGGTGCCACAGGCCTGTTGCGGTGACCTCTTAGCGGCCCGTGGAGAGGGTAAGCGGCCGGCCGGGACAGCTCTTTGATAGAGTCCAAATACTCCTGCGTGGTGTGTGAGGAACAACCCGGGTCTCCGTCCTCGGCGTCGCTCTCCTGCATTTCATTGATGGTCGGGAGTCGGTCCACGGAAGAGAGGAGGCATCTGGGCTTCATCCTGCAACATACAAAGTAGGTCTGTTAGTGGTGCTGCTGTGATGGGAACATTTGGGTCATGCCCTCATTTTATCAAAAGGGACATTTAGTTCCAAGTTTACTTTCTCAAAACCCAACTGGCAGCTGATCCAGATGTGATCAGCTCCTCAGGAACAGAGCACCAGTCTCAGTCTCTTAGGCTCTGAAGCCTGAGCCCTGAGACTCACGGACGTCAGCTGTAAGTGAGTGAGAGGCTGTGAGTGCTTGAAATGTGTAAATACAAATGAGTCAGCGCTTTCCTGCAACATATCACATTACCATGACAACGTCCAAAAGATGCTGGTGTACAATTGGGCGAAAGTCTGCATCTAGTGCTGCCTTACAGAGAGGCTTCATAAAGGACTCAAAGAGTCTGCATCTAGTGCTGCCTTACAGAGAGGCTTCATGAAGGACTCAAAGAGTCTGCATCTAGTGCTGCCTTACAGAGAGGCTTCATGAAGGACTCAAAGAGTCTGCATCCAGTGCTGCCTTACAGAGAGGCTTCATGAAGGACTCAAAGAGTCTGCATCTCGTGCTGCCTTACAGAGAGGCTTCATGAAGGACTCAAAGAGTCTGCATCTCGTGCTGCCTTATAGAGAGGCTTCATGAAGGACTCAAAGAGTCTGCATCCAGTGCTGCCTTACAGAGAGGCTTCATGAAGGACTCAAAGAGTCTGCATCCAGTGCTGCCTTACAGAGAGGCTTCATGAAGGACTCAAAGAGTCTGCATCCAGTGCTGCCTTACAGAGAGGCTTCATGAAGGACTCAAAGAGTCTGCATCTAGTGCTGCCTTACAGAGAGGCTTCATAAAGGACTCAAAGAGTCTGCATCCAGTGCTGCCTTACAGAGAGGCTTCATGAAGGACTCAAAGAGTCTGCATCCAGTGCTGCCTTACAGAGAGGCTTCATGAAGGACTTAAAGAGTCTGCATCTAGTGCTGCCTTACAGAGAGGCTTCATAAAGGACTCAAAGAGTCTGCATCCAGTGCTGCCTTACAGAGAGGCTTCATGAAGGACTCAAAGAGTCTGCATCTAGTGCTGCCTTACAGAGAGGCTTCATGAAGGACTCAAAGAGTCTGCATCCAGTGCTGCCTTACAGAGAGGCTTCATGAAGGACTCAAAGAGTCTGCATCTCGTGCTGCCTTATAGAGAGGCTTCATGAAGGACTCAAAGAGTCTGCATCTAGTGCTGCATTACAGAGAGGCTTCATAAAGGACTCAAAGAGTCTGCATCCAGTGCTGCCTTACAGAGAGGCTTCATGAAGGACTCAAAGAGTCTGCATCTAGTGCTGCCTTACAGAGAGGCTTCATGAAGGACTCAAAGAGTCTGCATCTAGTGCTGCCTTACAGAGAGGCTTCATAAAGGACTCAAAGAGTCTGCATCCAGTGCTGCCTTACAGAGAGGCTTCATGAAGGACTCAAAGAGTCTGCATCCAGTGCTGCCTTACAGAGAGGCTTCATAAAGGACTCAAAGAGTCTGCATCTAGTGCTGCATTACAGAGAGGCTTCATGAAGGACTCAAAGAGTCTGCATCCAGTGCTGCCTTACAGAGAGGCTTCATGAAGGACTCAAAGAGTCTGCATCCAGTGCTGCCTTACAGAGAGGCTTCATAAAGGACTCAAAGAGTCTGCATCCAGTGCTGCCTTACAGAGAGGCTTCATAAAGGACTCAAAGAGTCTGCATCCAGTGCTGCCTTACAGAGAGGCTTCATAAAGGACTCAAAGAGTCTGCATCCAGTGCTGCCTTACAGAGAGGCTTCATGAAGGACTCAAAGAGTCTGCATCCAGTGCTGCCTTACAGAGAGGCTTCATGAAAGACTCAAAGAGTCTGCATCTAGTGCTGCCTTATAGAGAGGCTTCATGAAGGACTCAAAGAGTCTGCCAGACAGCCTGAAACACTCAATGGTTTGACAGCGGGTCAGAATGAAACCCTCAGACTTTGGAGAGTGCGTGAGGGTGCAGATTGGGATTGGGCCGTACACTCGTTCCTCTTAAAAACATTTCCTCGTTTCCTCTCTCCTCGCATGGTTTCCTTGCGTCTCCCAGTGAATCCCTGGTGTGAGGGACGGAGACTCGAGGAAAAGAGGCAAGTGAGGAAACGGGGAGGCAATCAAGAGACTCGGGACGGGACCTCTACGCAAAGGACTTCCTCCTTTGCTCCGGTCACATTTACTCCAACCACGAGAGGTCCATGTCCTTCTGGTGTTAGCATCAGGTGTTAGCATCAGGTGTTAGCTTCAGTGATCAACAACATGAGAAGAGGACCTGCTGCTGACTTGGTGTAGTAGGTCTTGGACAGAATAATCTGTGATGAAAGATTCTTTCTAAATAGTAATAATGTTTTTTTTATAGGTGCATTATTTATTCACTACCACCCTCACAACAAAATAGTCTCCTTTTCATAGTTGGTGTTGGCATAATTGTTATTATTATTCTGCCAGTTTGATCGTTTTAGAGTACTTCTTTCATTCAACATTTACTTCCTTAAAACCTTCTATAGTATCTATTTTCCCTATGATTTGTACCGTATTACATAGTTCTCTCCAGAAACCTTTCTTCACAGAATATTAATACAGACCTGCAATAAAAAGGATTAGCTGTACAATGTGTACATTTTGAATTGTGCAATATAAAACTCCCATAAAAAAGTGTCCTCATAGCTGCTTAGAAATATTGAATGATAATTTCCATCCAAAACCAGCCTCACCTCTCTGAAGAGTTTGTCTTGTGACAGCGATGCTGTCTCTCCTCTTCCCTCAGGACGTCTGCGTCTCTGCGCTTGGACACAGCATGGTGGGCGTCATGGAGGACGTGGAGGTGTGCGTTTGTAAGCGCTGGATAAGCTTTCATCAGGCATTAGCCAAACGAGGCTAACAGAGCCAATTATAGCCGAGGGAGCACAGAGAGGAATGATGTTGTCGTGGTGGGTGTGGCTATGTGCTGGAACAACAGCAGGATGTGCTTCTCTCGTCCTGCTGCACTCGTTTAGTTCAATACTTCAATGTATGAATTTTCTCTGAAGACAAATGTCTGCCTCTTCTCACTGAACTGTACTTCTGCGCAGCATGTTTTGTATGTTTTTTAAGATTTAAAGTCATAAGAAAAAACATGGGGATTTTCCTCATTACGTCTTTTGCAAACTGTTTTAATGGATTAAGGCCTTTACACACCAGGGACGTTTTGTTATGGCAATTAATTCACACAATATAGTTTACAACTACTCTCACACAGAAAGAGTGAAGTGATTATACGTCAATTATTTTGTTTTTTAAGCGTTTCAACTGTAAATTTGCATTGATGCCTTTATAAATAGTTTTGATGCAAAATATTAAGTACTAGATATTGGCAAAATATGTATTTCATTTTTAATTTTGGCGTTACTTTGCAGGCTGTTGTTGCCAAAGATGGAATCGTGATTTTTCCTTCAGAATATACCACCGTCAAATGATCACCATCTGAAATTTCTGTTATATTAAAAATGATTAGATCTCAATACATTTAATTCCTCAAAGATAGGGTAGAAATTAAAGAAGAAAAAAAACAGAATAAGCAGTTGAAGAAACTCAACAAAGAGGTCTGATAAGTATTGAAATCATAGACTGATGGGCGGGGCTACGATGCAAAGAGGCCCCTCCCCTCAGAACGCTCCCAACGGCGCCTTCAGGAGCCGTCGGTTCAGGGACTCGACCCACGACACATGTGGACCACAGGAGCCGTCGGTTCAGGGACTCGACCCACGACACATGTGGACCACAGGAGCCGTCGGTTCAGGGACTCGACCCACGACACATGTGGACCACAGGAGCCGTCGGTTCAGGGACTCGACCCACGACACATGTGGACCACAGGAGCCGTCGGTTCAGGGACTCGACCCACGACACATGTGGACCACAGGAGCCGTCGGTTCAGGGACTCGACCCACGACACATGTGGACCACAGGAGCCGTCGGTTCAGGGACTCGACCCACGACACATGTGGACCACAGGAGCCGTCGGTTCAGGGACTCGACCCACGACACATGTGGACCACAGGAGCCGTCGGTTCAGGGACTCGACCCACGACACATGTGGACCACAGGAGCCATTTGTTTGAAACTTTCATTCATCGTCTTTCCTCTGAGAATAAAGTCCAGAGATCTATTAAAATGGACGCGCTGTGCAGCAGCGTCTCAGCTCACGTTGCTCACTGTGATGAGAACAGCTGACTTCATACAGTTCAGTCTTCATAATATTAGATTATTATAATAGTATTATTACCCGACCCCGGATTAAAATGGATGGATGGATATTTTATGTTCATATAAAGTATGAAAACCCAATTTTGAAAAACACACGTAAAAGTTTATTAAAGTTTATTAATCAAGAATAAGACATGTATGTTTATGAATTGTATAAAAACTAGTTACTAATGAGTGTTCGTGCTTTATAAATGATGAATTAAGTGTTTACTCATGCTTCACAATGTTAAATAATATAAAGACCTACCACTCTATTTAAAAAGTTCAAATGTTCTCACACACACACACACACACACACACACACACACACACACACACAAGAAATCAAAAACCTATAATAATAATAAGAAAAAGAAAATGTATTTGAACTAATCTTACACTTCTAAAAGGTTTCCATTTGAAGTTATATTTTTTCCCCAATTGTATTTTATTCAACAAAGAAAAAAAACGACGTTATCTCATAGTTATGATTTCCATATCTCATGCTCTGCATGCTCGTCAAAAACTTTTTAAACGATTAACCCTCAGAAAAGTTGTAATTTAAGTTTGATGTTGTAGGTTCAGCATTGGGACATAAAAAAACACAAAAGTATGCTTGATTATGTCAAGTTGCATTATTATTTTAAATATTTGATTTACTTTTATTTATTATATCGACTTCTAGGATGAGAGTAAAGTGGTTTTCTTCCCTTTTGCAGTGAAATACTGTAAATAGTTTTATTGATTGTAAAGACAGACTCACAAGAAAATGACTTGATTTACATTAATACGATGGATATTATTAATGCTTTTTGTAAGAAGGCTTTTATGTCCTTTCCAGAAAAGGAGTCAGCTAAATGTGTTCGGCTGCGTCTTCTTTATCATAATTATGCTATTATTTGATAAACACAAACATTCTGTCCAGAAGACACATAATGTTTAAAACAACAGCAATAAATGGAAGTCCCTCTCCAAAGGAAAACCACAAAAACATCTTTCACAACTTCTCACACAACTTTCTCACTTTGTGTCAGTTCCAGGAAAACATGTCACTCACATTGTAAAAAAAATGTTTAGTTCAAGGCCTAAAATACAACCTACAGGTTTTATTTCATTGTTTTTCTATCTTTTATTTTCACCCCATGTATTTATGAATGTAAAACAAGATTAATTTAATACCCGGCTCGAAAAAGATTAAAGACCCCTCTTTGGAAAGATAATGACCTATAGAACTGGAATCTGCAAAAAAAAATCCTGATAAAGCATAAACCTTGCCCTCTTACCAAGGATTTTAATTTTAAAAAAGGTGTTGTTCGGTTCAAAAATGTAAAAGTTTTAAACTTTATGCCTAAACGTTCTCGGATTTGGGGCATGCTGGGTATTAAAATTTGCATAAATCTCAGTTTAAGACATGGGAAGAAACATCCGTCGAGGCCGTCGCAGTCTGTAAAGTAGAAAAAAAAGAACAGGCGGCCGCATTTGGACTTTTCAGGTATTAATATTCAACCCACAATAATGTATTATACCTTATTAGACTCATACAAGCTTGGAGAGCTTATATATACACAGCTGGGTAGTAGTTGTACTTATTGTATTAAAAATAGAACACACAATGTCTATTTTCTATAAATAATCTTAATTTGGAACTAGTAACTAAAGTTAACAAATGTGGGCGCAATACAATTAACTAAAGTACAACAACCCTTAAAATGATCAAATGTACTTACTGAGTTACATTTCACCACAGGAAATGAGCACACCTGACTGTTCATTATATTACAATAGTATTCCTGTTCCACTCCTACATAAACAGACTTCACTGAAATGTAGTGTTAAAATATATTCCAGTCATTCCTAATGTCTGAGCGCTGACCTCAGGGACACAGTGCACTACATCACAGTGTGTGAACTACATCACGGTGTGCACTACATCACTATATCACTACATCACAGTGTGCACTACATCACTATATCACTACATCACAGTGTGCACTACATCACTATATCACTACATCACAGTGTGCACTACATCACTATATCACTACATCACGGTGTGCACTACATCACTTTATCACTACATCACAGTGTGCACTACATCACGGTGTGTGCACTACACCACGATGTGTGCACTACATCACTATATCACTACATCACAGTGTGCACTACATCACTATATCACTACATCACAGTGTGTGAACTACATCACGGTGTGCACTACATCACTACATCACAGTGTGCACTACATCACTATATCACTACATCACAGTGTGCACTACATCACTATATCACTACATCACGGTGTGCACTACATCACTTTATCACTACATCACAGTGTGCACTACATCACGGTGTGTGCACTACACCACGATGTGTGCACTACATCACTATATCACTACATCACAGTGTGCACTACATCACTATATCACAGTGTGTGAACTACATCACGGTGTGCACTACATCACTATATCACTACATCACAGTGTGCACTACATCACTATATCACTACATCACAGTGTGCACTACATCACTATATCACTACATCACAGTGTGCACTACATCACTATATCACAGTGTGCACTACATCACTATATCACTACATCACAGTGTGCACTACATCACTATATCACTACATCACAGTGTGCACTACATCACTATATCACTACATCACAGTGTGCACTACATCACTATATCACTACATCACAGTGTGCACTACAGCACTATATCACTACATCACAGTGTGCACTACATCACTATATCACAGTGTGCACTACATCACTATATCACTACATCACGGTGTGCACTACATCACTATATCACTACATCACAGTGTGCACTACATCACTATATCACTACATCACAGTGTGCACTACATCACTATATCACAGTGTGCACTACATCACTATATCACTACATCACGGTGTGCACTACATCACTATATCACTACATCACAGTGTGCACTACATCACTATATCACTACATCACTATATCACTACATCACTATATCACTACATCACGGTGTGCACTACATCACTACATCACAGTGTGCACTACATCACTATATCACTACATCACTATATCACTACATCACGGTGTGCACTACATCACTACATCACTACATCACAGTGTGCACTACATCACTATATCACTACATCACAGTGTGCACTACATCACGGTGTGTGCACTACACCACGGTGTGTGAACTACATCACGGTGTGAACTACATCTGGGTGTGAACTACATCACGGTGTGAACTACATCACGGTGTGAACTACATCTGGGTGTGAACTACATCACGGTGTGAACTACATCACGGTGTGAACTACATCTGGGTGTGAACTACATCACGGTGTGAACTACATCACGGTGAGAACTACATCACGGTGTGAACTACATCACGGTGAGAACTACATCACGGTGAGAACTACATCACGGTGTGAACTACATCACGGTGAGAACTACATCACGGTGAGAACTACATCACGGTGTGAACTACATCACGGTGTGAACTACATCACGGTGAGAACTACATCACGGTGTGAACTACATCACGGTGAGAACTACATCACGGTGTGAACTACATCACGGTGTGAACTACATAAAAGGTACTCAAAGACAATTTCAACAGCAAAGTAAGTTCCACATTATTAACATATGTTAATGAAATAAAAACAAGATGTCCAACTTCCTGTATTAATTACAAAGTATTTAGTTATTCATTACAAGTATGTTGCTGTCACAATCAACAACTTCCTCGGCGTGTTTCGCACTGGAACACACTGAACTCTGCTCAGGTGTGGCTACGCTAATGCTCAGTGTTTAGACCGCGGGTGAGAGGATCCATTATTAAAACAAGTGGAAATGATAACCTGAGAGTCTGTCTGCCGTATTGCTGCAGGGATACAGACATGAACCACTCGTTAATGTGTAGAGAAATACATGATGTCATGAAAAAGTAACCACTCGGAAACTCTGGGATGACGAATGATTCTTTAAAATTCATTTGAAAAATTTGCATAAGACAATTTTGGTAAGAATACATTTGGGTAAAATGTGTACTTGATTTATTCAAATATGATGTTTCTCCATCAGTCATGTGTGATTTGCAGATTTAAAGTGCATACTTCAGACAACAGCATTCTTCAGACAAAATGATGGCAGTAAGGTTTCAATACAGTTGTAATTGGTCCAGCCATCTGTAAAGGGAGAGAGAGAGAGAGAGAGAGAGAGAGAGAGAGAGAGAGAGAGAGAGAGAGAGAGAGAGAGAGAGAGAGAGAGAGAGAGAGAGAGAGAGAGAGAGATACTTACAATATGCTCTCATGTCCTGAATATAACAGGATGCTTAAAGCCATTCTGCACCGGCTGAAGAAAAACAACAATATCTTATACACTTTGTTCAGGCTGCTAGTGGATTATAAAATAAGTCTTTATTTTCTCTCGACACCATAAACCAACCATTACATTTGCAGTACTTATAAGCTAAAGTTTGATTTAAAAAATACCAGGAGCATATGTTTTGTTTGGGTAAAATAGTGTTTTGTATTTTTACCTAATCTTTTTCTAATTGATTTACAAACACTATATAAAGGAATGAAGAGCAGAACCACGGCCAAGAAGAAGGGGATTACAGGACATTACATTCAGTTGTGAGTTGCTTGGAGGTCGTGTAACTGCGTCACTTTATACAGAGATTGCAAATACAAGTAACTGACACTTCACTCTCGATAATAGTAACTTAAGAGTAGAAATTAAGACGTGGAAACGTGCACACATAACTACACACAAACCAAATAAAAAGATTATTTATAAATTAGAAACAGGGTGTCTCTTAGTTCATTCGTTCTCTTGTTGGATTGCAGCATCGTTCAAACAGTTCATGAAAGGTTTCCAGGTCTCTTTGAAGGATTCACTGGAATCTCTGAGAGCGAATCTGATCAAAGTTTTGTATGATTCATGATCTCTTTTAATCAAGAAAGCGTGTTCCTTACCGGTGTTGTACGTTGAAAGGCACGGGGCGGAGTTGTCTTTGGACATCGCAGTATAGAAACCCGGATAAAACCACGACCCATCAAGCCACATCCACTGGTTCTGCAGTTAAACAGTGAAACACCGTATTTCTAAGTGTTGGTAAAACGATATCATATCTAAAACTGGTATATATCTTCATAAAAAAACATTTTTGATTGTAAAAAAAAAAAGAAGTCCAAAATTGGTAGAGTGGGGATGATGTCCTTGATTCATTTTTAAAATCATACATAGGTTTGAATCAAATCACTTCTGTCATGTCTTTACCTCCATTATGGGGTTTAGTCCAGGAGGCAACTAGTTTTGCAGTTTATGTTTCTGGAGCCCTGAGAGCTCAACGCACTGCTAATTCAGAAAACACTATCAAACACATCAATGTGCTGCAAGCAGCACACACACAGAAGTCCAAATAATTATACACACAACAGAATACACACACGGCTGTTTGAAATCACGGCGCAGCGTTGGGCCGGACAATACTGACAGTGACTAGTCAGCTAAGCTAACGTTAGCCTGTTTCATGATGATCTGTGCGTATTGCATCTTTATTGTCAGGCTTAATAAGCAAAATGATAACATCTGGTTGCCTTGTTAGGTTTACTTTAGTATAGTGTTGCATATTTGAATTTCATTGTCAATGCCACAGGAATGCTTCTTTAAAATGTTTCAGTTACACTACAAAAATTAAATGAAAAATACTAATCATGAAGCAAATTCTAAATGACCACTATGTAGTATATAAACACTCTATAAACTTGATTTTCAGAGGATATAACATCTTAATGCTACATGCATTGCTTAGTCCTCTCACTTCAAGGTAGAATCCAGCCAGCCAGGTCGGGGTGCCTCCGGTACGCTGATAGAGGAAGAAATACTCCTCAGGGCTGTGGACAGAGACCAGGCTGGCCTGCAGTCCAGCACAGTACCCCTGTGGAGAGAAAGAACACAGAGAGGGATGGAACCGAGCAGGAGATCGAGACGAGGAGGGGAAAGAGGTGACAGATGAAGACGATCTGCCTGACGACTTCAAACCTGCATTAACTGTTTGCAACGCTTATGGACGGAGAAAACAAAAAGGACAACAATTCTGAATCATCGCATTTATATATATATGGACACGCATTACACGCATTACATGCACGTAATGTTGGTGCATTACTCGTGTGTGTGTCGGTGCATGTCATTTCCTCTCTTTGAAACTGTCAGCCCTTCCAGCGTTCAAAAAGAGAGGAGGCCTCTTCCACAGCACTGTTAAAGCGAGATAGCAGTGCAGTTGGAAGTCTTGAACTAGCAAGTTAAGAATTACGTGATATTGATTTAGTCCAACAAATAGCTCCTTACCAAGCTGAATATGATGCTGATGTTACAAAAATAACTCCTAACTCAAACTAAATATTGTAAAAGTACGGGTTATGGTTAGGGTTTAAATGGTTTTGCCTAATGCACTAACCTCTTGCCAGGTTACTGTCCTCGCATTGACCCCATTGCCTATCAAAGTGTGGGATAAAGACATTTTGGACTGCGTCAAGGTGGGGGACGTGTTGGTCTCCGACAAGGTTATCCCTTGTCACCAGTCCTGTTTGAGAGTCTCCTGGACAGGAATTCAAGGTGCCGCTAGGGTGAAAGGAGTGTCTGGTTTGGAGAGCTCAGAATTTCTTCTCTGCTCTACGCAAATTATAAGGTTTTGTTGGCTTCTTTAGAACGCACTGGGGTGGTTCTGCAGCCGAGTGTGAAGCCTAATGGATCCATTTAGAGGTTTAGATGTCTAACTGGTAAAAGGGCGTCTAGTAGACCCAGAACGGATTATATATCTCTTTGCCTCAAGGTTTCCTCAGGAAGAGCTGGAAAGTGTTGCGGTGGAGAAGGACCTCCGGAGTCCATCGCCTGCTGCCCCCACGACCCGGCCCCAGATAAGTGGAAGACAATGAGTGGATGGATGGATTGACTTTGTTCCCTAAGGGGCAACTTCATTAAGTTGTTTCTTAATAAGGTGGTAGAATGTTAGAGCGTCTTTAGCTTCACCTTTGTCACGGCAGTGCGGCCAATACATGCAGATGAACAGTACTTAGACTCGCTGCTTGGCCACCCTGCAGTGGATTGTTTTGTGTCATCTGGCAGACGTTCATCTATGTGTGTGTAGCTATCTGTCTGCAGTGACAAAGAGACAAATGAAAAGTCTCCCTTGAATAGATTTGAGCTTAACCACATAGTTTTTGAAAATAAATGAAGTTTTTGAAAATAAATGAAGTTTTTGAAAATAAATGAAGTTTTTGCGTGCTGATATCCTAACGCACATCTCTGCCTGTCCCTATTGCTCTGGTAGCTACTACATCAACAAAAAGTGAAGTGCATTATGAGCTACTTGCACAAAGTGTCATTTGATTAGATGATTTTTGTTGCAAGTTCCGAATGAATCATAAAACATGTGAAACCATTGTACAGAAGAAAAAAGACAGATTTGATATTAAAAAGACTTTGATGGACATGAAACAGAATATTTGTACATATATTTCTCATATAAAAAGAGATGTGAGGGACCAATTAACAGGAATAAAACTTGGAAAATGTTCTCATTTCACTGATTTCAAGGACTTGTTTCTCTAAAAACAGCTGAAAAATGTTGTGTCAGATCATAAAAAATCTAATCAAGCTACAATACATCCCTCAAGACGACAGAGCCAAATAACAAAATAATGCCACGGCCCTACTTGTTAATATGAATATTACAACAGCAAATGTTGAGGAAATAAATCGGTTCATAATTAATTGACCTTGTATTTCTCGAATGTCTGCATGTTTTCTCTATTATATTGTGTATTTACATCAGCATCCGGCCAACGCATAGCTTCATTGTTCTGGTAGTAACAGCGGCCCTGGAACCCTGCCCAGCCTTCAGGACACAACATGTCTTGTGCTGTAAATGTCACACAAAAAAATAATTATACATGACGAACAATTTACAGAGGTGAAGGACGTGGTAAGGCTTGGTTTCATTGTGAACGCACTTCACTCCCTTATACTTTATTCTGTCACGCAAAGAAGAAAATTGACTCACGAACGTTGGAGTTGATCACACAGATGGAGGAATAGCCTCCAGCATTACATGGGGAATTGCTCCATGCCTCTGTGGAAAGAGAAGATTAGTAATAGGCCATGAGAATAGTAAAGCAGAGTGTTACGAAACTGCAGATAATAAATGCCTCAACTCACAAGCTCTGATTTTCCCTTCTGAAAAAGAAGTCCATCTGTGTGATGATGACCTCAATAATTCTCAGAAGTCAATATTGGGCTGTAGAGTGTCAGTGTGTCTGTCTGCAGAGTGTCTGTGTTTGTCTGTAGAGTGTCTGTGTTTGTCTGTAGAGTGTCTGTGTCTGTCTGCAGAGTGTCTGTGTCTGTCTGCAGAGTGTCTGTGTCTGTAGAGTGTCTGTGTCTGTAGAGTGTCTGTGTCTGTCTGCAGAGTGTCTGTGTGTCTGTCTGCAGAGTGTCTGTGTCTGTAGAGTGTCTGTGTCTGTCTGCAGAGTGTCTGTGTCTGTCTGCAGAGTGTCTGTGTCTGTAGAGTGTCTGTGTCTGTAGAGTGTCTGTGTCTGTCTGTAGAGTGTCTGTGTCTGTCTGCAGAGTGTCTGTGTCTGTCTGCAGAGTGTCTGTGTCTGTAGAGTGTCTGTGTCTGTAGGGTGTCTGTGTCTGTCTGTAGAGTGTATGTGTTTGTCTGTAGAGTGTCTGTGTCTGTCTGCAGAGTGTCTGTGTGTCTGTCTGCAGAGTGTCTGTGTCTGTAGAGTGTCTGTGTCTGTCTGCAGAATGTCTGTGTTTGTCTGTAGAGTGTCTGTGTTTGTCTGTAGAGTGTCTGTCTGCAGAGTGTCTGTGTGTCTGCCTGCAGAGTGTCTGTGTCTGTAGAGTGTCAGTGTCTGTCTGTAGAGTGTCTGTGTGTCTGTCTGCAGAGTGTCTGTGTCTGTCTGCTGAGTGTCTGTGTTTGTCTGTAGAGTGTCTGTGTTTGTCTGTAGAGTGTCTGTGTCTGTCTGTAGAGTGTCTGTGTTTGCCTGTAGAGTGTCTGTGTCTGTCTGCAGAATGTCTGTGGTTGTCTGTAGAGTGTCTGTGTTTGTCTGTAGATTGTCTGTGTCTGTCTGCAGAGTGTCTGTGTTTGTCTGTAGAGTGTATGTGTTTGTCTGTGGAGTGTCTGTAGCGTGTCTGTGTGTCTGTCTGTAGAGTGTATGTGTCTGTCTGCAAAGTGTCTGTGTTTGTCTGTAGAGTGTCTGTGTTTGTCTGTAGAGTGTCTGTGTGTCTGTCTGTAGAGTGTCTGTGTTTGCCTGTAGAGTGTCTGTGTGTCTGTCTGCTGAGTGTCTGTGTGTCTGTCTGCAGAGTGTCTGTGTTTGTCTGCTGAGTGTCTGTGTTTGTCTGTAGAGTGTCTGTGTTTGTCTGTAGAGTGTCAGTGTCTGTCTGCAGAGTGTCTGTGTCTGTAGAGTGTCAGTGTCTGTCTGTGGAGTGTCTGTGGGTCTGTCTGCAGAGTGTCTGTGTCTGTCTGCTGAGTGTCTGTGTCTGTCTGCAGAGTGTCTGTGTCTGTCTGCAGAGTGTCTGTGTCTGTCTGCAGAGTGTCTGTGTTTGTCTGTAGAGTGTCTGCAGAGTGTCTGTGTCTGTCTGCTGAATGTCTGTGTTTGTCTGTAGAGTGTCTGTAGAGTGTCTGTGTCTGTAGAGTGTCAGTGTCTGTCTGCAGAGTGTCTGTGGGTCTGTCTGTAGAGTGTCTGTGTTTGTCTGTGGAGTGTCTGTAGAGTGTCTGTGTGTCTGTCCGTAGAGTATATGTGTCTGTCTGCTGAGTGTCTGTGTATGTCTGCTGTCTGTTCTCTTACCATAGGAAGAGAGCAATAAACAGGGGTTGCTGCTGTCCTGGGATTCACTGCTCCAGGTGTTGTTGTAGAACCAGGAACCATCAAGCCATAACCACTGGTCCTGGAGGGAGAGCACACGATTTACATTGTTGAAGACATGAACAAAAATGTGTCTTTCATGGCCTTCCTTGCTATGATAACACTACTTCAGGAAGAACGAAATTCAGACGGCATCAAAATGTATGAGATCAGAGAAACTTTTTTCTCGTAAATGTAATACTTTTATCTCTGAGAATATTCAAATTGGTTCTCGTACATTTGAGAGTTTTTGTCTGAATATCAAACGCCTCCCCCAGTACCTGTCTTCAAAGAAAAAATTATAGAAAAACAAAGCTCTTGGCAAATGACTACAATACTATTGTTGAAATGTCCAAAGCTACACGGAGGTCCTACAGCACCATTTAGTTAAAAAAAAATGTCTCTTGAGCAGAATGTGGTTTAGGGTTTGCAGTTCCTGGCAAAACGCTCCATGGCCTTCAGAGTGCTTCATTACCATGGTAGCTTCAAATGGGATTCAGGCTATTTTCTATTAAGTCAAGCAGCAGTTAGAAAGTGTCTCTGCAAGACAAACTAAAAGCATAAAGGGCATGCAGGTCATGACACGTAAATAAATATGTTCATCCTTGTTGATGCCTATTTACACAGTAAGGCGTTCCAATCTCTCATCTAGACGCAAGTAGTCGTGTGAAGTGTCTGTCATGTACAGATTGTAGTAAGGTGTTCGCGGAGGTGTCTGTTGAAACACAGATTCCTGTACAGGTGGCAATCGAAAAAACATTCTCACTCATCAAATGTCTCGACCTCGAACTGGAAAACACGTCTCAAAACATCTTATTCCAGGAATTCCTTAAAAAATCAACTCTCTCTTGTTTCTCAGCCCGCCCCTCATTCTTTGTGGCGCTGCAGAGCACTACCACCATAGCGTATATAATATTACATCATGATATGGTTTGTACCTGTAGATAGAAACCACCCAGCCAAGATTGGGAATTTCCATTATTTCTGGTGAGTTGTTGGAGGAAACCGTACTCCTGGGCGCTGTGGACGGACACCAGCATGGACTCCAGCAAGGCACAGTTTGACTGGTGGAACGGAAGAGAAGGGACCAAAAGAGACATTAGCGTCTGACTTCTGAGTCACAGTCCTCTTGATGAAGACGCAACATATGTGAAGTTAAAAACAGGCCCGGAGGATATTCTCTAGAATGAAAGCAAAGCAAAGCAAAATGCTTAAAAACTACAACATACTGTTACTCTATTCTTTGGTACACTGATTTCAAATATCCATTGAAAACACACAGGCGTGAGCAGACAAGATTTCTTTTCTTCTTTTTCCTACGCCATGAATGCTGGAAAGGGTGTCACAATGTCACATGTTTAGGGCACTGCCAAGTGCAATGCAGGACAGTTCCCTCATCTAAACCACAAAAACAAAATGCTTTGTATTAGAGTTGATCTATGAAGCTGATTGTATCAGTCCAACACTTTCTCTGCACTCGTAGCCCAATAGTTCCCCATCCAGGTGGACTCACATTGAGGTTTGAATCGGTCCAGGTATTAATACATTGATATAAGAGCTTCAGACTCTCTATAGTGGTCGGTCAGCATTGTTTCACAGGAGTCATGGTAGGTGTATTCCACTTTTAAAAAAGTCACATAATTGTCACACGGCATTTCTGTTTGAACTCTTCAAAAGACAAAGCAGTGCTTTCTTTAGCAGCAGTCTTTTTTTCCTAAATAAGTTTTAGGAGTCATGCTGTCTCTATATGTCAGTATTCATGTTTCCATTCCATTGTCAAGCAAAATGTAACCCACTGTTTGAAGCGTCCCAAAAAAAGACATGCAAATGATGCTGTTTCCATCAGCTGGTTTGGAGAGAATAAACTCAGGTACTGCAGAGTTTGGTGATAGGCTAAAGGCGACGGACGTTTTGATGGGACTCAAGTGACTGAAGCATAGGAACCAGAAACATTTTTAATTGATTCTACTCAATTAAAAACCTATAGAAAACCACTTGAAATGGAACTTGTGTGTAACATTTTCAAGGTAAAGGTTGCCCTCATATCCAGTAACAGATCCATATGATTGTAATAGAATCTGTTGAAGGGAGCTTTCAGTGTTAGTTAGATATAGGATCATGTCTTCAGCAAAAGGTAATATATTTTGGGAAGGTGGGGAAATAAATTGCTTTGCTTTCAAAAAGTAAAGTTCATTAAGAGAAAATTGTAATCGGCAGATCAGACTTTTTTCACTACTTTCGGGAGCCTATGTGCTTCCTCGCCTCAAGTTTCCATGAATCATGGCTGTGTGGAGCTGGTCCTGCATGCTACGATGGACTGTGGCTATCTGGATCGTGGTCCATGCCTACCGCTCATGAATAGTGTCTGTCATGTTCATGTAATGTGCTGCAACTCTGTCACGTTGCTCATTCTGGTCACATGACATCTGTTGCTTCTGTCCATCCTGGAGAGGATCCTCCTCTGTTGCTCTATGAAGGTTCTTCCTGTTTCCCTGTGAAAGGGTTTTACTGTCTTTATTTGGGGAGTTGTTCCTGATCCGATGTGAGGTTCTGGACAGGATGTGATGAGTACACACTGTAAAGCCCTCAGAGGAAAATCTTGTATTTGTGATTTTGGGCTCTACAAAATAAACTGAAATTTAAATGATTTGGAAACGACTCCATCCATTGTTTTCAGGACATAGTTTCTGAGACGGGTGACCATGTTGACTCATCTAGAGAACCTATGTTCATGTTAAGTACATTTTCAAATTTAACAGTGCATCAGTCTAGTCTCGAGTGGGCAGAGTGTGTCCTGGTTAACCTTAACCCTAATTTTAACCCTAACCTTAACCTAAACTCATTTTGTGTAATTGAGAAACATCTCTGGCTTGTAAACCTTTATCACAGCAGCAGTGAATGCACGTATCCCTTGGAGGTAACTCCACCAAGTTATTTGTTTTGGGAGATTTCAGAATAAATGTCTGAATATACTTTGAATCTTTTTCTTTTGTTGGTCAATCTCCATTAAATAAAGAAATGGGTTTACCCCATTTTATTATAGATGTGTTATTCCAAATTGGTATCTAGGTGTCATAGATTATGTTGTACAGTTTTGTAGTTTATTCCAAATATGGGACATAAAGCTTAGGCATGGGTGGAAAATATTTTCTGCGTTGCTTGATAAAAAGACAATGTTTGACTGAGTGGGAGTGGCAAACTGTAGATTAAACCCTCTGTTACGTTTCACTGTTTGCAGGGTCGTACGTTTAAAACATGCTTTTCTCCCAATGTACATGAAGTCTGTTATGCGTTTGGTAAATTCGCTGAATAGATTATGAGACATTTCGACGAGCAACAAACTCAAAACGCAGAATCAATTTTATGAAAGGACTTGTTACCCAGAGAGATTACGGCCTTTCTTTAAAAAACATTTCTCCCTGTATATTGTATATTGTGCTGTATTTTGTTGAGCGTCTACCTGAGCCTGAGACCAGGTCATGGCGGAATTCACAAAGTAGTAGCAACGTCCCAGGAACACCTCCCATCCATCAGGACACATGATCTGGCTGTCTGTGGGCGGAGGGGTTGTTGTTGGTGGTGGTGTTGTTGGTGGAGAAGTGTATGTTGAGGTTGTGTCACTGTTCAGCCCCGTCACTGTAGTGGGTTGAGTGGTAGAAGTTAAACCGGGTTGGGTTGAGTTGGCCTGTACTGTCCAAGGAACTGTGAAGAAAATAATTAAAGCCTGTATCATTAAATCTGGTTGTGCCAGAGCTTCAAATGAATGTGCGCCACAAATCAACATGTCCTTTGTCAGTTTTAAAACACAAAAGCAATGGATATTAGCATGAAGCTAGCATTAGGTATAGCTTGAAGAAAAAAAAGACGAGACATGAAGTTGGATTTAATTTGCTGACATGCTTTATGTGCAATTTTATATTCATAGTCATCAAAGCAAAGGGGGAGCATTTCTTTACACACTATTTTGTGTATGGCATTTTCACTCTTTGGCTTGTCAAATATAATCTGCTAGATGAAAAGTCCCATCCTGAAGCCCAACTTCAATCTGTGCAGAAAAAAACAACTAATAATGTGTGTGTGTGTGCTTTCTCTGCGTATTTAATTGAGCTGCTGAAAGCTTTGCATTGATGTAGTTTACCTGATGCAGAGAACACAGCGGCAAGGAGAACACCGAGGACAAGAGACGTCTTCATGGTGATGAATATCAACGCGTTCCTGCCATTAAAGAAAGAGCTTATGTTTCAGATCTCAAGGTTCCCTCTGACTCTCATTCTGGTGATGCTTACCTGCTCTGGTGAATGAGATGGAGACCTCCAACCGCTCTAGGCTTTATAGCGCCACATCACAATCACACATCTCAGTCTGATGTGTACTTAACATGCAGTGATAGAACTAATCAGCATGTCTGCCCTCAGATCTCAGTCTATCAGTGTTTGTTCAACTAGTTTCCAGAAGCTGTTGGAAACATGCATGACCTAGAGGCTGGAGAAGAAACACAACCCTGTTATTTGACTTTGGTTCCATTACCAATATGAACAGCAAATAATAGGCACTGTTGACTAAAACTTACAGGTTCGCATTTATTTTTTTAGGCAGTTTATTTGTGATGACGTGAGTCTAAAGTAGCACTTGCTGACTTTGATTGCTGGGAAATGAAATTTAAAGGGCTGCTTATCAGTTAGTGAAAGTCACATTTACTATCGTTCATGGTGCACCTGATAGTATTCACTGTATCAGATGTAGATACGGTGGTCTTGGAAAATTTAAAGCAAACATTATTTGATATATGTATATACACGTGCATCTGGACATATGTACTTTACAGTGCCTGTAGGTGTGAACGTGAACATGAATGGTTGTCCGTCTCTACGAGAGCCCCGACAGACTGCTGACCTCACCAGGTGAACCCTGCCTTCACCCAACGTCCGCTGGGACCGGAGCCCGAAGAGGATAAGCGCTTCGGATAAGGTAATGGAATATAAATACATATCCAGTGTTTGAAGTCATCTCGGGGGGCAACCCATGATTGCTTAAGAGACGTCACAATTAGCTTTCATTTCCTTTGGAACAACATGAATCCATCCGATCAGCTAAGTAAAACCTGCATAAATAAAATGCCCAGGACACGCTGGAGGGATTATATCTCCCGGCTGGCCTGGGAACGTCTCGGGGTCCCCCAGAACGAGCTGGAAAATGTTGCGGGTGAGAGGGAAGCCTGGGTCGGTCTGCTGGGTGTGCTGCCACCGCGACCCGACCCCGGATAAGCGGCGGAAAATGGATGGATGGATGCAGCAATTCAGCAATTAATGGTTATTTATTCTTAACACATTCATCAGTTTGCAAACATGACAACAAAAGAAAGAAAGATCTGCAAAGATGTCCATTAACTCCGGAGGTGTAGAGTCCTTTTCACGGTACTGTAGACACCGCCTATAATTACTCTTGATGGAGGTAAATAAATACACTAAACTGAACACAGTTCAACAGTGTTTCCAGATATCAGACAGAAAGTTCCATGACAAGAGTGGCAACTTGGCATAAAAACAAAAAATAAATAAAACAGACCGCTTCCTCTTATCTTGCATTTCAAATCATTTGTAGTAACAATGTCCTTCCAGAACCAAATGGCAGTGTGTCGAGTATAACTCACATTATGTTGTGAGCCAACGAGGAAGACGTCCGCTGATGCAAAGAGGATTCACCCTTTAGTACCCAATAGGTTAAATATTAAATAAATCAATACTATGAAATAATCATGAATACATGCAGATCAAATGTATTGCCATGAAACTACCCAAACTTAAATCGCTTTATTACATTTGCAAAAAAAAAAGCTTTTTTTCTAGTCATTTTAGTTTCATTTTAGAACGTTGGTCGGTTCGACCGCATTTCGTGTTTCAATGATTTCTGATGTGACTGAACAACTTTGCACCAAACAATGCTAATATTTGTCACACTTAAAATTATATTTGCATACAATTCCTGCTCAGGTGAATGATTTCTGCTGCCTGTGTGTAAGACTCATCAGGCCGAAAGGGGTTCAGACTTACTGGAATATGTTCATTAGTGGATTGGAGATGTGAGCTCTTCAGATCACCGGGTCGTCTTCACGGAGTCGCCGTGTTGCAACACCATTCCTTTAGTGCGCGTGCATGCGTGTGCAGTGTGACGTGCACTGGACCAGCTGCCTGACAGCTGTGCTGCCAGAATGCATCAAGTAGCTGCTTTTCAGGTTTGGTTCTCATCATTTGTCCAGTGGGGGTGTGTATTAAAAAATAAAGTAAAACTCAGGTTTACCGTCACTAAATTCAACAGACTGGTCCTCTAACTTGTCCGCGTGGTCCTGCAACAAGATGGACTGATCAGGGCCATGATTTGGTTAAATTCACCTCAATCTAATATAAAAAGTAATTTATTCCAGGAAAAAGGAAAATCTGAAAGCTGAAAGATTTTTGGCATCAAATAAAACTCATAACTATGATCCATAAGTGCAATGCACACAGGAATGACGCTTTTTTAATATATATTTTTATTTTTTATATTAATTAATAGTATTGACATTATTTGTATGTAAAAATAAGTTTGATCAGTAACCCAAAATACTTTTTATCCAACATTATATTTGTTTTCTGAGAGCACAGCTTTTACCAGCCTGCTTTGACTGTACATTGTAATTATATGTCTGTGTTTATATGAACACATGTTTTGATTATTACACAGGAGCACAACCTCAACAAATGGATGCACGGTGTCTCTTTGTCCTGTGCTCTGTCATCGTGAGATGTGTTAAAGGCTTTGGCAGTAGTCATGAAGAACGTCCCCATATGTACACAGAAATGTTCGCTGAACATCAAATATGACACTTCCACTTATGACTCCTCACGATGGATTAAGTGGAGAAGAAAAATCACTGGTACGGTTTTCCTCTTTCCAGTGTTTCTTGTATACATTATTGATATTGATGGAAAGTCTTTGTTTCCCATATATCAGTGCAGACATATGAAAACTGTAAATTTAAGTTTCATGCAATAAAGTGACCATCTGAGACAAATGAAAGAAAAGCATGAGAAAGCCGTGTCGATCCAGTGGATCTGTGTCGATTGAGGGCTTTTCATTTAGGCTTTTCAGCAAACTCTAAATCAAACCACGTCAAAAGAAGCACGATGCCAGAAAAAGCACTGGAGCTCGGTGCCTCGACACTTACGATAAACTCTGAAAATGTCAATCTGACTGAGGTCTTTACAGATGTCCTCCTCATCTCCGATGTCCATTCTGCTTCTTGTTCCTCGCGGGCGTCCTGATTGGCTGACTGGCAGCTCCGTTTTCCAGGGAGGCAGGAACCGGCGCTACCGGTGGAGAGGTGGGAGAGAAGAGGTACGACTCCCCATCGACGCGGGACTTGAACGGTCCGGCTGAGGAAAAGTTTGGAGGACTGAAAGAAATGAACACAGAGAAGTTATGAAATTGTTTATGAAAAGGATTTATCATCTTATGCATCTTCTTTATGAGAACAAAAGGAAACAACAAGCATCTTACGAGTGTGTGTGTGTGTGTGTGTGTGTGTGTGTGTGTGTGTGTGACCTGATGGGTGTGCGAGGGCTGCTGTTGTGTCGGCGTACAGCTCGTGCTCGGGGCTCGAAGGAGAAACCCTCTTTCAGACTCTCCAGGACCGATGGCGCCACGTAGGTGAAACCCTGATAGAAAATAATATAATATAATAATGTTACCACGCTACTGGCCTTCGCATTAAAACAGGGTTTTTTTTTTCAGACAAAATAAAAAGAGTGCATGGACTACTTATTAATCAAGTAATATTCATAAAGTAATTTCTTCCAGCTAAGGTTTGTTCTGGAGCCTGAATACAAAGAGCATCTCACAGCGAAGGCCAGCTCGGCACTGTGGCTCAGCCGGGTGTCGTCTGGACTGTCCACAGGCGTCTGTCTTGTGAAGCGGGTGTCAAACTGGCTCACATCATCGTCCGACTTCTACGGAGACGGATGGGAAACAGAGGCGACCAAAAGAAGTTAGAGGCACGAAGACGTGAAGGTGTCAGAATAGATCATGAAAGAAAGGCTGTAAGCGGCAGGTGGTAGCGAGGCCAGAAAGAGGAACGAGCATACCGTTTCCTCAACAAGCATGAAGGGCACAAAACGCCAGCTGATGACCTACCAGTTGTGGCTTGTATGGCGGCTCCACCGTCTTGTTCAGTAGCTCATCCCAGTCGATGTGCCTGAAGAAAGGATGTTTCTGCAGTGGAACAAAAGGGATCATTTATATATTTCTCTGTGGACCCTAATTTCTAGCTGACATGTACACATCCATCTCTAAACACAAGGGAGCTGTGAGCCCATGAGTCGTTTGTTCACAAGTTGGGAAGCGTTTCCATCACGTCGTCGGGCTCTTCACACCGCTCGTTGTAAATCTTTGCAGAACACTTTGAGTTGCTGGTCTACGGCTGCATCGATCGGTTAGCTCGTTTGTGTTATTGAGTGACTTTGTTTGTTTTAAAAGGGTTAGTTCTGATTCATTGAGGTGAAAAAAACGCAAATTAACTAAAAAAAGTGTTTCCTGCAGAAGCAACTTCAGTTCCCCGCCTGAAGGGGGCAGCAAGTAAAGCTGTGAGAATATTCCAGATGGAGCATTTTAACTGATGTGGATTCTTTTAGTGTCTAAAATACAAGCTGGTTCTCCAAACTCCATCTACTGTAGTAATACACTCGAATGTGGAGAAGAACCTCACACAGAACACACTTCAAGAGACGATGTTCACAGCAGTATCAGGCTGCTGCCGCCACTACTGGAGCCGAGGTAGATACCTGGATATCAGCACAGTCGCTTTTACTGGAGCCAAGTCTTTGGGCTGGGTTCTTCTTTAGTAGCTGGAAGAAAAAGGCAAGAAATTAAATAATTTACAGAATGTGTTTTCATGATATGGCTTCTAATAAGCAATCATACTAAAAACATAACTAAATGAAAACAGATAGGGAAAGATGGACCATTAATCTGCCCACTGTTTTTTATTTTCAAGTTAATTCAAACCAATATCTGTTACATTAATGCTTGAAGACTAAACATTGGCAAAAACACATTCTGTTCAGGTGCAAAAGACTGATTTTGAAATAGTGATAATACTGCAACTACTATTGCTAATAATGATAATATTTCACGTGCCATATTAAAGAGAAATAAATAGTAAACTGTCAAATGAAGGTACATTACCTTAATAAAGTAGTTACCTATCTATCTCATTTCTGAAGTCTAAAGTTCATGCAGCTTTCCGTTCAGAAAAAGCTGTAAAACAAGCTACGCCAGGTCCATGAGAAGCTTTGGTTCACATTGCTTCCTCTGAGGAAGAACTCGTGAAGCTGAGTGGTGCGAACGTAGATTTACTTCAATACTGTTACACTCTGACGGCTCCACACACAGCGCTGCCTGGACCGACTGACTCACAGCTTCACAAAACGAGCCCTGAAGAAAAGCTTATTCTAAGTTATTTTTTCAAAATGTTTACTTTAATGCCAGGAGGAAGCTTACATGTCAGTCTATGCATTGCTTTTAAGAGGATCAGCAGGATATGAAACAAAAGGCCGGCATGATCGTTCTTTAAATAATCCACAATATTATGCCCAAACCAACATCACCATCGGGTGATAAATGCCTTTTAATTGATTGATCAAAAATGTATGGATTTTGGTCACCGGCAGGCATCCTGTGTGCACTGACCATAAAAGAGGATCCATGGTCAGGCCTTTAGAAGACTGGCATCATCTACGCAACTGACAGAATATTCCTAATACTCATCTTTCATATTGCTTTCTTTTTGTGATGATTATCAAAACATGGCAATATGAGGACGAGTACATTTCAGCACCATGAAAGGAGAAAGTCATCAATAGTGTTGTATGAACAAGAGAAAGAAAATTCGTCCAACATATCAAACTCTACTATCTATTTATTAAAGAATGTGGCCAATCGGATCTTGCGGTTTAGAGGTTTAAGCATCTTGTGCTTTTGCACCGAGTAAAAGTGTCATCCACATTTTCGGTAATGAAGGTTGGATGCTCAAAGCCCGGTCCAGGGGACCTGAACCACTGCTTTGTTCAGCAGCGCTCAGGAAAGCTACGCCGGTTAGATAGTTCACAGAGAAGTGTTGGGATAGAAACATGGCGTTATAGAAACATGGCGTTATAGAAAAATGGCGTTATAGAAACATGGCGTTATAAGAGTAGCTTGTGTCCTTTCAGAAATAGCTCAGTGCGCAGTTCAGTGTGGTGCAGTGCAGTACAGTGCAGTACAATACAGTACAGTGTAGTACAATACAGTACAGTGTAGTGTAGTACAGTACAGTACAGTACAGTGCAGTACAGTTCAGTACAGTACAGTACAGTACAGTACAGTACAGTGTAGTGTAGTGCCGTACAGTACAATACAGTACAGTACAGTACAGTGCAGTGTGCTACAGTGCGGTGCAGTACAGTGTAATTCAGTACAGTACAGTACAATACAGTACAGTGCAGTACAGTGCAGTACAGTGCAGTACAGTGCAGTGCAGTGTAGTGCAGTACAGTGTAGTGTAGTGCAGTACAGTGCAGTGTGGTACAGTTCAGTGCAGTACAGTACAGTGCAGTACAGTGCAGTACAGTGCAGTACAGTGCAGTGACTGTGGGTTAGAGGTAGAGCGGGGCCTGCTCTCAGAGGATCAGTGGTTTGATCCCACACTCCGCTCATATATCATTGCCACTCAAATTGCTGTGAGTGGGTATGAATTTTGATGACATGTAGTGTGAGTGGTTGGAAAAGAGATCTACAAATACATTCCCTGGCTGCATTAGGACATTGTCATTACATTTGCTGTGCGGCACAACATTCACCGAAAGAAACCGTTCGCAACAATTATTTGCATCACAATTAATCTTCAACTCTGATTAATGATTGAGACCGCTCTGCCTATGGGTTATAAAACAATGTATAAACTGTTTATGAGGAACTTATCCAACGCCACATTTGGCCTCATGTGAGTGTTTTACAGACCTTCTTGATGAGGTCCCTGGCATCAATGGTCAGGTATGGCGGCAGATTGATTTTACACTTCAAGATCTTATCAATGGTCTTCTTCCTGTTTTCGGCTGTGAATGGAGGCTGGTGGAGAATCACAAGAGAGATTTCTGTAGTTTGGGCTAGAAATCCATCACAGCAGCAATACACTACGTCACTAGTTAGCCATAGTATGTTACGATTACATTTGACAGTATTATTAAACTAGGAAAACAGTTAATTAGGCCGTGCGGTATACCGGTAAGAATAATTCACATACGGCCATGCCACAGAACGGAACCGATATCAGTTGTTACTTGGCAACAGTAAGTACTTTTAAAATTTCACAAATATTCTATGAGTGCCAGCGAAGCTAGTTAGCTGTCAGTGTTCTTAAGTTTAGTCATGGTGCAAAATTACACAGCCAAATTGCATGCTGGGAAATGCAAATTACCGCAAGTTCCTCTTCCGCGTTTTTCAATATCCCAGAATGCATTTTGGCACCACCAAACGGGGAACAATGGCGGATGAGAAATCAAAACTGAAAGTCCACAGTCTCTGAATACTACTGTTGTTGAGTCACAAAATGTAATTAGGGTCCGAGCGACCGACAGAGTCGGTCCTGCAAGGACCCTATTGTAATTTTAGGATTATTTCTGGTGAGAAGTTAGTTGTTTAAGTCGACTGATTCTTGGCAAACCGACCACAGATTTAAAACTTAAAGCGTTACCGACGGTTTGAAGTCCTGCTCGCGGGAGGATGAGCCGGGCAGCGGCGCGGCAGCGCCCTCTGCTGCCGGCAGAGCAGCCAAATGATTCGCTTCCGATTTCTGCGTCGAGGTTAGAAGGATTTAACGATCTTTATGAGTTTATTATTTATTCACAGCAACGTTACATCGGTTCGACGGAGGGAAATGTTAATATTTATAAGTTAAGATTTTAATTTAACTTTTGAGCCACAGGCCGTTATGTACAGTAATATGTACTCTTCCAGTTGTTTGTGTGCGAGCTATTAACCAGCATGCAATTCGACTTTGTCATTTTATAAATGTACAATTATTAGTATTACAAACGGGTTATGTCACAAAGTGTTGCGTTGGGGTGTTTAACCCTGTTAAAGAGCGTTAGTTGTGAGTTATCAATTGTTATTATAAAGTTAAATACACAACTAAAGTTTGAACCATGACTGAAGTTAGAACCCCGACACATAAGTAACCCGCTGTGCTTCCAACGTCATCCTGTGGAAGAATACTGGTGCTTTTGTACTTACTGATTGCATTACTGTGTAAATGGTTGATGGTGAAAAAAAAGAAATACCGTGCTATATCGTACCGTGATGTAAATTACAGTCCTATAATGCACCAACTGACAGTGTAATACAAGAAGAAAGATACATTCTGTTTCCCTGAGGCTTATTTTCTTTCTTTAATTTTCTTTTCTGGTATTCCAGCATCAATAAACATGTCATTTGTTTATACTGCAGCATACATACAGTACAGTGACTTATGCTGTGTTCACACTAAAGGCGTCATGATTTCGACTCGGGTCTTGATTTTTTTTAACGCGCGTCCAGAAATAGTGTGTTCACACCAAAAGCAGCAAGACTAATCGCGGCGCCACAAAGGGGCGTGGCTTATCGCCACCGCTTTTCTCCTTGAAAAAAGCAATCTTTTCCGCTATAGACTATAGATGACTGGCTGTTCGTGCTGCTTCTACGCGTCTGACGCGCTGCCCGCTGGAAAATACGCGTCTACGCAGCTTCGACGCGGCTGTGCATTGACTTTACATGAAATCTCGACGCGTTCAAGCACCGAACGCGTCAAGATTTCGACGCACAAGAGGGGAGGAAGAGTAAACCGCCAAAATAACATCACTTATTTTGAAGCATTTCTATGATATTTATTTAAGTCCACCGTTTTACAACCGCTACTTTTACAACGTAATATAGCCAATCACCATCTGAAGGCCGGCTTTCACAGGGCGGACACAGTTAGACAACCATTCACACTCACACCTCTGGGAAACTCAGATCACTTAACCTGCCTGTCGGAGAGAACTGACCCCCTGACACAGATTCCTCATAATTAATTACTACTCCAACTTACTGATCCGGTCATCATGTCGTACATCAGGGCCCCGAGGCTCCACCAGTCGACTGCTCGGTTGTGACCCGACCTGGTCAGGATCTCTGGAGCCCTGGAAGAGAAAAGGAAACACACACACACACACACACACAGACAGAGAGGGAGGATGTTATTGTAGTAATGACATCGTAGTAATGACATGTATGTGAGTTGGAGAAGCAACAAAGAAAAGCAGCACATTGTGTGCCTTCTGTAGAGGTGTGTTTGTGTGAGCGTGAGTGTTACCCACATGTACTCTATGGTGCCGCAGAAGGTGTGTGTGACGCTTCCATCATGAATGGATTCCTTACAGAGGCCAAAGTCGGTCAGCTTGATGTGTCCTTCAAAAAGAAAAACAACAAGTTGAAGTAAAACAATCCATGTTAATATATCGCGCAGGATCCAAGACACCATCAATCAGAGACGGCTCACTAGTCCCTTCCCAAACCCGTCGGAGAACTACGGTGGCCTTGAGGTGACGTACAAACCAAAAGGCCAGGGATCGGTTTGTCTGTTCTGGGCTACAGTCGAAACATGACTGGTGTGAAGAGGACCTGATCTCTGTAATGTGAGAGACTCACTCTGAAGCACCGAGTTTCATGTTCACATTAACGACAACAACGTTAGGAATTGTACGTTCCATACGTACCATTAGGTGTCCGTAACACTTACACAGTGGTTCTGATGGTCAAAATGAAGTGGTATAAAATACACAGGCTTCAACACATTATCATTCAGCAACATGATCAAAGTAATTATTGGCTGTCAGTTTGAGCCCAAAAATATTCTCAGACTACACATGAACTCTAAAAGCCAAAAATGTTCCCGTTCCTACTCAGAGACACAATTATGATCATTCTGCATTGTAAGACAGTGAACCACGTTCAACAGCTTTAAAATGAATTGATCCATATTGATCACATTAATTCACATGAGGCGTGTGTTACCTTGGTGATTAAGCATGATGTTTTCAGGTTTGAGGTCCCGGTAGATAATCCCATTGGAGTGCAGGTGACCGAGAGCCAATGTGATCTCTCCTAGATAGAAACTTCAAACAGACAGAAACGATTGGAGTCCATGTCATAACAGTGATCCTCCAGGAATGAAAAAAATATCATCATGAAGCTTTATGTGTCAAAACCCGCCTCACGATAATTAACTGGCCAATCGGCTGTCATGCATTTGCCTGCATTTCGTTGGAAGTCAAATCCAAATGCACAGGAAATGAGCTGCTGACATGAATCCATGTCGCCTCAGGCTACAAGAGGTTATAGGGCTCCTTGGGTCATAGGTCACGGTTGAGTCTCTTTTCTCTCCGACAGACGAGCAGCTACACAAAGCGCTGCAGCGCCCACAAAGCCCCGCCTCCTCTCACTCAGTGCTATGTTCTTTCCCTTGATTATAATAATTTGACAATTGTTTGAAGTGACAATGAACTCCTCTTACTGTTTTGGAGAAACATATTTAATAATCAAGGTTTTACCATGAACATCCAATTGAATTTTTCATGAAATAAAAACTACAAATATGTTTTTAATATGTTTGTGTATAATGTCAATAATAGTTACAAGAAATACAAACTTAATTAGCAGGTCAGACCTAAAAAGTAAATGTCACAAATTAAATTGGTCGAGAAAATTGCGATTGGTGCATCTCTAAATTCTAATTTAATGCTTTGGGTTGCAGATTATGCTGGTTTTCCAGACTGTGTGCAAACATTTAGCCAGCAGCATGTGTCCTTACCAAGCAGTGTCCTCCAAGAAGATGCCTTCCTTCTCTAGCTGCATGAACAGCTCCCCTCCTGTTGATAGAGAACAGTGTCGCTGAATGAGTGGGATCAGTAGGAATCTGCCTCCCATCCATTCCTTTACTCATCCTTCTTGTTCGTTCTCCACCTCTTTAAGTGAAGTGATCCCCTATGTATTCACTAACTTTGGTCCATGTGCTAACCCTCCAAATCCCTCTGTCTTACCGCTCAGACACTCCAGTATGAGGTAAAGTTTTCCCCCGGTCTGGAAGGCGTACAGCAGATCCACGATGAACGGGTGTCTCACCGTCTCCAATATCTCCCGCTCTGCTCGTGTATGGGCCGTGTCTTTGGCATTACAAACTATTTTTGCCTAAAGACAAACAAACAAGATATGTGAGTGGAGTACGGTGTTGAGAGAGGCAAGGAGTATGAACGGGGACAGAAAGGAGGACAAACAGAAGCAAGGGAACAATCATAGTAGGAAGCGTAAAGCATGAAGAATAAAGGAGAGGAACAACTTCCTGAACAGTTAGTGAGACATGATGGGTGTGAGACAAAATACCTTTTTCAGAACCTTCATGGCAAATATGTTTCCCATCTGAGCACCTTGAACCTTCCTCACCTGGAAAACCTGAAAAACAATAAGATTTTTGTCTTGGTGTGAATATCAATTAATTGTATGTGTCACATGTACACATCATATGAGTGGGGGACACTTTCTAATGGTCATCTAATTGTTTTCTCCTCTGTGTTTATGTCAAAAAAAAAAAATTCACAGATGAACCAAAAATGTGCTGTAAAAAGCAAACAAGAGTAGAACAGTGCTCAACATCTTATACGCATTGTTTACAGCAAAAATGTACAATGAAGACTTTGTAATACATAGTTCTGGAATAGTTAGAAATATAAAAAAGAAAGGGAGTTTACAAATTTCAAACTTTAAAAAAAGTCAAATGCACAAACACACACACAAACACAAACACACACACACACACACACACACACACACACACACACACACACACACACACACACACACACACACACACACACACACACCTTGCCATAGGCTCCTTTTCCCAGCACAGTCAGCAGCTCAAAGCAGTCAGGCCCGACTCTCTCACTGTCTCTGTTGACGCTCTCGCTGGTCAGCTCCACCTCCTCCGTCTGCACGCTGGGACGAGCAGGAACAACATTGGTAGGAACACAGTTGCTGTATTAGAAAGCCTTTCCCGTTAATGGAACGGTCAACTCAACTTACGTCTCTGGCTCCGTCACAGTGAAGTCACAGACATCCTCCTACAGATGGGGAACAGAAAGTCACTGAGGTTAAGCAAAGCTCGAAAGTGGCAATGTAACCCAGAGAGCGGGCAAATTCATTGTTGTTCTAATTCCCGTGTATTTCAGGGAAGTGGTCAGCAGTAGTCTTATGAATGACTGGGGGATACAGGCCTCTGTGTCACTGATGTCCTCAGTCTCCAAGTCTATGTCGAACACTCCTGCCATCCTGAAACAGAGACAGTACAATCAGTATCTGCAATAGAGCCCTGGCAGGGACACAAATCCCATTTCAGAGATATCTACAATACAGTTGTTCCTCGTCATAATTTAAATGTCAGTTATCCAAAATTACAAACCATAACTGATATCTATTATGTCATTTTGAATTTCTGGAATATAGTCTGAACATATATATATGAATATTCTGAATAATGACTACAAACAATGCAATGGCAGATATCCCTAAATTACAATAGATTTCTGTACTGGATATCCAAAAAGGTAACAATATGCCAAATGGCTCACTTAAGTTATGACTGGTAAAAAGCATACATGTGTTCCTAGAAATAATTACATTAGAGATAGTGTGTGGAATAATCATGTTGTACGTTCTAACTGCCTCTTCTACTTTTAAAGTAGTTCACTTTAAAAGCTATCTGAATGTAAGTTTTGACTGGAACATGTCGCAATGATCAAAGATGTAATGACAGACAGGAGTGTGGGCACAACAAGAGACCCGAGACTCTTTATACACCAACAGTTGGAACGAAGCCCGGGTTTTACACACACACTGTCGGCCTCACGTGAACCTGGAGGTTAGTCTGGATTCCTACTTTTGGCCCACCGGAAACCTCGCGCGAGCCGCCACCGCGAGCCACCACCACCACCAAGCCGTAAACTTAGACCTCGAGAGGTTCCTTCACAGGAACGCGGACCGCCTTGTGCTCGGCATGATGAGACTTTAAAGTAAGTGGTATTCTTCACGAGGTGACACACGTAAGTAAGCACTCAGCATCAAAGGCTTCAAGATGGCTAGCTTAACTTCCCACTTAGCACGCAAGCTAATCAGAAGGCAACCAGAAAACACAACAGCATGGGAGTAAGCTGACGTCCCGGCAAACGTTTCATGAGACTAAACTCAGACTGGACGTGTGTAGGTCGCCTCTTTGTCCGGCTAAGCCTCCAGCGGGCTCAACCTGAGCGGCAACAGTCAACGCAAACGAGCCGCTATCACGTTGACAGCTGGTTTGACAGGTACGCGCTCGCGAGCATGCTAACGCGAGCTAGCGTTTCACCTGAGAGCTCTCCGTCTTCACCCGGGCCTCCGTTTGTGTGTCCGCAGTCCGACGCCTCCAAACCCCGAAGTCGTGTCTATACGCAGACGGCTGTGGCCGCCATTGCTCCTGTTACCCTTCCGTCGACCAACAAAGCAACAACACAAACAGCTGTTTGGGTTCCCTTCATCCTCCTCTGTCCGGCGTGGACGCTCCGAGATGTTGTTGGTGCTGAATGGCCCTTTCGCCCGCTGCGTCATCGCGGCCATCTGCGTCATCACGGCCATGCTGCGTCACGAAGGTCCTGGAAGGAAAGAGCTGGAACAGCTGCTGATAATCATAATGATGACGACGGTGATACTGCGGCTGCTGTTGTTACATAACAACAATAAATACTACAACAGTACCAATAATAATCGCATTATTATTATTATTATTAGTAGTAGTAGTAGTAGTAGTAGTAGTAGTAGTAGTAGTAGTAGTAGTAGTAGTAGTATTAATATTGATACAGCGCTTTTCATGACACAAAAAGACGCCTAACATAACATAAAATACCTTTTGGCACGAACTCATATATATATATTTTTTTTACATGTTAATAAAGCATCTGTTTCCCCAAATTACCAAGAAAAGTACCCAGCTTTAATGGCCATGTTAATTTTCACGTACATGGAATTTGACTCTAAGATAAATATAAAAGACAAAAAAGAAGACAGAAAAAAAAAACAGTTAACGGTGGTCAAGAAAGTGCAGATAGTGCAGGCGGAGGTGTCTGGTTCATTGTTTAATTATTAGGGCAGAGGCACCATCAAACTGTCTAAATACTGTCACACAAGGGTTTCAGTCACTGCAATGTCTGTACCTTCCTGCACTCACGCACCTTAGCTCTCTCTGTAAGTTCCCTTTGTCTTCTGTTAACTTTGACTTTGTGCACACTCATATTGCACACTCATGTTGCACACTCATGAGGTAACAGCTTGATATGACACTCATAGTTTATTCGGTATTGTGGGCCGATTAGTCTCGACTTATACTACACACATTCAGTCTCACATTCTCACTTGAGTTTGTCCAGAGTTACATCGGTCTTCATTTGTTCTCATTTCTTTGTCTGTTGAGTATCATTGATCAGGGTTCCACTGCCGGTTGGTGAAAGAACATATTGTCAGGGAGGTTTCAACAAGGAAGTGGTACATCAGACTATCCCAAGTGCCCACCACATCCTGAAGGGAGGGTATTTGTATTTAAAATATGTTGTTTAGTTCTTATATTCTTAAATTCTTAGTTATTTAGTATGTTAGTTTATGCTGTTTGTGTTTGGATCTGTGGTTCTGCAATCGATCAGATCCTCCTATCCAGGTGGAATAAGCTATTCCCATGCAGCAGTTTGATATTTGGACTAGATTCTCCAGTTGTTATGGGAACCACCAGACCAGACCTGCAAACTCCATAAAGTGATACTCAAGTTTACTCCAAGTGTTGTGTTTGTGTTTCAGTTATAATAAAACACAAACATAAATAAATCAAATTAATAAAAAATATCGTCCTCAACAGTTTGTTTAAAAACTGTTTGAAGCTTGATAACAGTGCTCTTGTAAAGAAAGCGAAAGCGGGTACATACAAAGAGAGTGGGCCTTCAGTGGAAACGGTGGTTTTGCAGCTAAGACGGAAGTATGTGAGACCATTATGTCCTCGACATCAGGAACAGGAGGAAATAGCGATGAATAAAGACACAAAGAGATGAAGTCCCGCTGGATTGAGCACGTTCTTGTTGGTGAGTAATAAATGCATCCTTTTGGATAGAAAGACCTCGTAGGTTAAGAAAACTCATGTTTCACTAGATGGAGTCAGACCCACACGCTGACCATTACAATGACTGTCACACCTCGGAGGGTTTGTACTGCGGGATCGCAGACGCATGGTGCTGGTTTTTTTTGCTTCTTAATTTAATTTAACATCTAACATTTCCAATGTTGAATTGGAGCAAAGTGAGGATAATATAATAGTCATTGTTTAATTACATCGACAAAAGTGGATTACAGTTTTACAGACAAATAATATATATCGGCCATGACAGGGAAATGCAGCTATAAGAAAATATAGAGATTTAAAACGTGTTACTGAACATGTTGTTTAACTGGCTAACTTGGGATACACAGGAAGGAGGTCCGGACCTATCTCAGGTATGTATTATTATTGAGGACTCTGAAGAAATCTAGCCAAACTCATCTGGGTGTACATGGGTCTCTTCACGCGACAAGGAAAACTGTTGCGTGAAGAAAACATGAAAACTTCCATTGTGAATATGAAACTTTCAACCATTTATAGTAGAGGAGTCAGACCGGAGCTGGGGTTCGATCCCTTCAGCGCTCTCAATGTGGCCCAGAAAGAGGACTTCCTCTTGAAGCAAGTGGCATAGATTCAAGAATAGTTTATTGTCTTTATGTAACACAGGGGCACTTAACAAATTGCATTTATAGCCCATTTACTACAAAAGAAAGACAAAACAATGTTTTGCATTCGCTTTAAGAGAAATGTAAGCAGCAGCAACAAAAACAATTCAGCAGATAATATGGCCGACATCTGAGGATGAAAACATTGTCCATCAACTTTGACTGTGTTGGAGCTCATGACATAAACAGAGTCCACCTCCTCTTGTCCCTCTGGAGTCTCTCTCTTCTCTCCTGAAGTCCACCTGTCGAGTGCAGCCTGCTGAATCCAGGCCTCTGAGGACGTGGGACATTACGAACCTGAAAACTACTGGTGTTGCTCTCTTTGGGGTGCCCGATACGCACAGGGTAACGAAGCCCCTTACAATCCAGCTCAGCTAAAAAGGCCACAAACACAATCTTTGAGTCTCACTAGTATTCCCCACAAGACGGTCGAAACAACATCAGCTTCAGCTGCATGCCCGTCCAATGTGGGGCTCGCTTCCACATCTCCACTGGAAGCAGCGCTCGTGTACAAGTGAGGCTTGCGGTCCAACAACATGTGTTCCTATTGGGAAATAAGCATCATGTGTTTATGTTGTTTTTTGCAAAACATTTTAGTTGCCTCTTTTGTGTCCATGCAGCAATGTATTGTATTTATTATTCTTTGCTTTAAGGGCAAAGTACCAGGGTTACATAGAAACTTACCTGCCAATGTACCGCTGCAAATCACAACTATGCTGGGCGAAGTGCACACAAAGGCTAAAGCGTATACTAAAGCGTTAGGAGAAAGGGGAACTGTAACCTTGCTTGCTCAGCTAAACATTTTGTTCAATAGTATGACAAAGTTACTTTCCCACATTCACTGCTGCTCTGCAGCGCCGTGTCCCCATCCAGTGTTTAGGGTTTCACTGTGGCTCCAACAGGCAGATGACGTGCTTTTGATCTTCCCATGGCTCTCAAGAGACTCAAACGATACTACTTCCTGTTGATCATGTGACAATGGCCCAGATGTTAGGGTAACAGTATTGAGTGATGTTGTTATGAACTTTTGATCAGAACATGAATTTTATGTCTAAATTGAAAATAAAGGCAAGACAAGTTTTCGTAGGATTTATTGTTTTTGATGGTGAGGTGTCGTGTTAGAGGGGGAGGGCAGTTCAAATCTCATTATTTCAGTGCTCTCGGTAAAAAATAATGATTTAGGTTTTAATTTTTACAAATTGTAATCAGGACAACATGCAGGAGAGCGTGCTTGATAATGTAATTTGTTATACAGATACTTGTCATGTATATTTATGAAATGTCCCGGGGACAAGGATAATGGCACCAATTCAGTGGAATAGCCCACATATGTTGTTAAGTAGCACTAGAAACTAGCTAACAACATTTCCTGAGATGGAACTGAACAGGGTGAAACAATACAGGATTGGATGATGCTTCACGGCCTCATGGGAGCACTGAGACCAGTTGAGACCACCTGACTTGAGATCGTTAGTTTCTACCTTTTCATCACCGGCTTCTGTTAAAAATGAATAGCTTTCTGTTGCTGTGTTGGTGGGTCTTATTATTACACACTATAAATAGTTCTGGAACGTCTAACAGATTTGATTCGTGACAATGGCTGTATAACAATGGAATTAAATGTTGTACAAGGAATCCAGACGAAGAATTCATGGTAGACAGAGAAAAGAGGGGGAAATAGGGTTGATCTCATAGGGTTGATCTCAGTTTAGTCTTAACTAAACTTAACGTTATTTGATAAAGTTGATGTTCATTTGCTCTACTGTAGGGTTTATGACCATGGCTGCTTTCTGGATGCTGCTGGTGCCTGCTGCTGAGGTCCAGCATGTCCAGTACGGTTCAAATGTCACCCTCGGCTGTAACATCTCCTACCTTTACGACACAACGTGGCTTCGGCACAACCCTGATCTCACCCCCACTGTGGTGCTCTGCGCCAGCCTCAGAGATGGACAACCAGTACAAGGTATACATGATCAAAATGCTGCTTTGAACACATATGGAACCATGAACAACTGAGCTCTACACACAACTGAGTTGGGCCTGTACTACAGGTGACATGGTAAATGGACTGTACTTATAAAATGCTTTTCTAGTCTTTCATCCACTAACAGCGCTTTTAATATCAATATTCACCCTTTCACACCCATTCGCACACTGATGGCAGGGGCTTCCATGCAAAATGCCAACAGCGCAGCAGGCCTATCTAGCCAGTGCAGGAACAGCCTGCAAGGGAAACTCAGGGTTTAGTACCTTGCCAAAGGACACATCGACATGGTTCTACCACTGAGCCACAGTAAATAAGACTATTTGAGTGGAAAATGTGGAATGAACCTGGGGGGTAATCTAACCTAAAACGAACACAACTTGAACATAACTCTGAGTGTTTGTAGGGAAGCCTTGGATAAGTAGAAGCTTATAACCTGACTCTTCATGAGATGCAGATGTTGAGGTTGAGTATACCTGCTTCTGTCCTCAGGAGACACATAGGCGTATTGTGGACGGTTGAGTTTGTAAGGTGGGACAACTTTGCAAGTTCTAATTACAGAAAATTGAGTATTACAACTTTTTTCCTCAGAGTGTCAGCTCAGCCCTCGATTCTCAGTGAGGTTGATGAACCGATCTCTGGCCTTGAGGATCACAAGAGTTGAGGAGAGAGACCTGGGGCTGTACTACTGTGTTGCCAATGTGAAACGTTTAACAGTTGGCAGAGGAACCGTGCTTCAAGGTAAGAAAGTGTACTATTGCATTGTGGTAACTAACTACACATGCTTAGATGTAGGCCGGCTTGTCGGGATTACAATGGCTTTGCCTCTTGTTGTTTCTCACACGAAGCCACAGGCAGCTGGGCTCTTTATTACCCAGGATAAAGGATTTGGCCTGCACATCCTCTATGTGGGAACTTCAGATTAAAATGTATTGGTCAGGTTCCCAAATTGCTAAAATAACAAATACGCTTTTTCTGGATTGGCTTGGCTGAATTCAACACAAAGGGGGCCAAGGGATGTCTACTCAATATATGAAATACAGACATGTAAGAATGCTAATCCAAATAGGAGATGTATGGTGTCAGAGTTTACCCTTCAATCTCGGTGAAGTCTAGAACACTGAAAGACTTATCATCACATGCAGCATATTACAACCTGAGGAGAAACAAAGCCGCTGCTTTATGGAAAAGTGTGATTACGTAGGATTTCATTTAATGAACAGTCAGTTCTCAAAAACATCTAGTATTTGTAATTTTAGCCTCAGCTTAATTTTCTCACTTTGTATTTCCTCAGTTTCATCTCCGGGTTCTTCTTGGTTTCTCTTTCCCCACTGGTACTGTGCGGTTGTGGGTTCTGCGCTGCTGATTATGATGCTGGCTGTGTGCATCACCCACTGCAAAGCAAAGCCAAACAAGAACACCAGCAACAAGACCTGCTCACAGTGCCCCAAAAGACAACACCAACGACAGCTAACGTAGTAGACCTTTTTCACAGGAGACATTTGAACATGTTCGAGCAGGAAACGCTTAATATCATTTATAAAGGCCCTAAAACAGCCAAATGCTGAATGATCTCAACACACCTGTGCGTTCCAAACTATGATGGCCAATAATAATCTGATCCAAAGGAGTGGGGAAAGTCTCGCTGTTGAACTACAGGAAATCAATTTTGAATGATTGTTCCTCACTAAATGCTAAATGTACAAGACGTTGCATGTCATTTCATCAGGTGGTGATACTCTGATCGTTCCAAGGGTTTATTATTAAGCAATAAGGTCCGAGAGGCAGTATTGTATCGTTCAATATTGTGCTGTTCAAGGTGTTGTTAGGCAATATAGATATAATATAGACATTATAAAAAGTATTAGTAAGCTGTCTTTCAACCCAACATAGTTTTAGACACCAAAAGTTGTGTATCGCATTTCAGTAGCGTTCAGTAAAAAGTCCCGTATGTGTTTGGCGTTGCCATGCAACGCCAAACACATACTGGACGCGCATACGGGACTATAAAACTCACGACCTGGTCACCAGGCCAGGTGGTTTACGCGCTCTCTCCCGCTAATTAGTCTGCTCTCAGAGCGTTAACTAGTCTCTCAGAGCGTTAACTTGCCTTTTAGAGTGTTAACTAGTTTCTCACAGCGTTAACTAGTCTGCTCTCAGAGCGTTAACTCGTCTCTCAGAGCGTTAACTAGTCTGCTCTCAGAGCATTAACTAGTCTCTCAGAGCATTAACTAGTCTGCTCTCAGAGCGTTAAGTACTCTCTCAGAGCGTTAACTAGTCTGCTCTCAGAGTGTTAACTAGTCTCTCAGAGCGTTAACTCGCCTCTTAGAGTGTTAACTAGTTTCTCACAGCGTTAACTAGTCTGCTCTCAGAGCGTTAACTTGTTTCTCAGAGCGTTAACTAGTATCTCAGAGCGTTAACTCGTCTCTCAGAGCGTTAAGTCGTTTCTCAGAGCGTTAACTAGTATCTCAGAGCGTTAACTCGTCTGTCAGAGCGTTAACTCGTCTCACAGAGCGTTAACTAGTATCTCAGAGCGTTAACTCGTCTGTCAGAGCGTTAACTAGTATTCAGAGTGTTAACTAGTATACCATAAGAGCATTAACTAGTCTCTCAGAGCGGTAACTAGTATCTCAGAGCGTTAACTAGTATCTCGGAGTGTTAACAAGTATCTGAGAGTGTTAACTAGTATACTATAAGAGTGTTAACTAGTCTCCCAGAGCGTTAACTAGTATCTCAGAGCGTTAACTGGTATCTCAGAGTGTTAACTAGTATACTATAAGAGCATTAACTAGTCTCTCAGTGCGTTAACTAGTATATCAGAGTGTTAACTAGTGTACTATAAGAGCGTTAACTAGTCTCTCTGAGCGTTAACTAGTATATCAGTGTTAACTAGTATACTATAAGAGCGTTAACTAGTCTCTCAGAGTGTTAACTAGTATCTCAGAGTGTTAGTATATCAGAGTGTTAACTAGTATACTATAAGAGCGTTAACTAGTCTCTCAGAGCGTTAACTAGTATCTCAGAGCGTTAACTGGTATCTCAGTGTTAACTAGTATAGTATAAGAGCATTAACTAGTCTCTCAGAGCGTTACCTAGTATATCACAGTGTTAACTAGTGTACTATACGAGCGTTAACTAGTCTCTCTGAGCGTTAACTAGTATATCAGAGTGTTAACCAGTATACTATAAGAGCGTTAACTAGTCTCTCAGAGCGTTAACTAGTCTGTTCTCTGGATCGTAAGCCGTATCAAGGTGGGACTGGACAGCAGGAACAGGGACCACTAACACATTATTCGCCGCTGACATTCTCATCGAAAGTCATTCCCCCCAAAATATCAAAGTTTACACGAAACATGTGTAAGCTATTATAGTGTGTACGTAAACAGCTAGGGCTTTTATTGTGGAGGGGAAACGGAAAGAGAGGAGGATTTCGTCGAGTGAAAAGGGAGACAAGAATAGAGTGGTTGCCGTCTTGTCTTACCTAACGGAGCAGCGTGTTGTTATTTTATTATTATAAAAGTACAGGCGCAAGAGAAACCCCCGCTAAACATGTTTGGTAAATGTCAAGCTGGAAATGACAACTAACGGTCGCGCAATTTAAATCTACCTGTTATTTTGAGCGCGCACTGATATGGACAGGCGGTAAACAGGCGGTACAGTACTTTATTGCCTGAATAAACTACCCCCCGTGACTCTCTCTCAACCAATCAGAATGCTTGATTTGATCTACCCGTATTATAATGATTGTTATGCAACATAGATTTGCAATCATAGCATAATATTGCCCGAAGAGGGACTTGAACCCTGGACCCTCAGATTTAAAGTCTAATGCTCGACCGACTGCGGCATCCAGGCTCAGACAAATAAATGAAATATGATAACATTTCATCAACATAACTTCATACCAACAATAATTGACGCTGGGCTGCCTATGTGCACATTTATGTTACTTCAGTGAATAACCAGAATAGAAACGAACACCCAATATATAAGATATATGAGTAACATCATGGTATTGTGCCTGGATATCTATCTGTAGATATCTTCAGAAAAAGTTTTTTCCATCCGGGTTTACGATGTATCTCAATTACTTATTAAGTGAAATACTGCTTCAACTACTAAAATACTGCTTCAACTGCTAAAATACTGCTTCAACTGCTGAAATACTGCTTCAACTCGTAGTAGATTTAGCAAATGTAATAACTAAATAATAATAACTAAATAATGTCAGCAATCACAAAATGTTGCTTTTTGTCTCATTTGTTCTGAATGATGAGAATATATATATATATATATATATATATATATATATATATATATATATATATATATATATATATATATATATATGTGTGTGTGTGTGTGTGTGTGTGTGTGTATTTGAACCCTAATCCTATGTACAAGGCATATATGTATTTTTGTCTATGGTCTGTGCATGAAGTGTAATATATCTGCCATTATTCACGTTGTACAATGAAACATATAGAATAAATAAAACACAAAGACTAACTAATTGGTTGTAAACTGCACTGCAGTGGCTCATTTGTTGTTGGCCATGTTGTATAACAACAGTGACCGATGTCCAATTGAAAGATCTCCTTAGTCCATTTACTCAAGTACTGCGGGTCCGTATGATTTTGAGGTATTGAACCACCACCGGAGGCAGGACCAACTCCAGACACACCCCATGGAAACCTCTCAGTGAGTGCAGCTTTCTATATATATATTGATAGTATAATAAAGCATTACATATAGATAATTCAAGTTTTCGCGCCTAATGTTAATTAAGGGAAAGTGGCAGAAATATAACTTTATATTCTCATTATTTTATTTAACTCTCCTAAAATTGATCGCTGCAGCAAATACGTTTGAAAATGTGCAACTTTTATTTCGAAGGCAAGCTGTTTCTGTTTACGACTCTCAATTTCCTTGTCTCAGTTTCCATTATTAAAGTTGGATAATGAAACAATCTGACGTTGGAAGTGCTCATTCGATGCGACAATAACACAGCAACAGCGGTCACTGCGTGAAGGCCGCATTGGCTAAACAATGACAAACTCGCACATCATTATCCCAAGTAGACCAATAAGATTAAATAATATCAAGTTACCACATATTACAATTGTCATGGAGTCATGCTATCAATGTTGCACTATTTTCTAGTTATCATATCGGGCTAACTGTTCGGTAAACTAATATTATTATTTTAAGCTCCCATAACGTATGCCGCGGAGGCACAGCAACTTGTCAATAACCCAAAAATAAAAATTATGTTCAGGCCCCAGCGAGATTTGAACTCGCGACCCCTGGTTTACAAGACCAGTGCTCTAACCCCTGAGCTATGGAGCCCATGTTAAACACGTATGACGTCATATTGAGCTAAATAGGGATCCACTCCAGCCGCAGAAGCGATTATTCTCTGAAAGCATGTCGGGAGGACAATACGTAGGGCTTATTGAGCCTACAATACATACGGCCATGAAATTATATGCGCACCTATAATCTATTAGAACAAATGACGGCATTATATTGCCTCAAAAACGCCGTGCATTTTCAGGTTTCATGTTTTGTAGGGCACCCATTTATCCACCAGGTGGCAGCACGTCACCCCGAAGACAAGAGCCGACAGACTCTTCACACACTGACGTCACTGCCAGCTGTCTGACAGGGAATTTCAAAGTGGCCAAAGGAAAGAAAAATTAAAAAGTACCGTCATTAGAACATGACTTGGATCATATTTTACGTTTTCAGGTGTGCAATGATGCCAGCTATCGATTACAATGCCCGACGAACTAAACTATGTCCATCAGTACAAACCATCAGTTCAGAACATTTTTGTTGACCGTATTTCTATTGGTCTGTCGGCCACCAATCACTACGAGGGTTACCAGGCGTGGTGAGGGGCAGGAGCCGGCCGCTGCGCCCCCACCACCCTCCCCCGTAGCCTCACAACAAGCCTCACCACACTAAGGCAAGATGGACGCGCAAGGATAACTTCGGGATAAACATGGCAGAGTTCATTATTTCCGCGCATCATGGACGCACCATTCCCCCGCCACCGACTTATTAAATGGAGTCCACTTCCTCCCGTTTGATTACATAAAGGACATTTGTTGGCTTTGTGGAGGGCGAGAAGGAAAGAGCCACGATGGAGCCGAGTGGCCGAGAGGGTGGATGTACTTCATGAAGAGGTCTGCGACGATCACAAAGTGTCCTGGACTCGGAGAGTGGACCCAGAAGTTCATATCAACAGGTGAGTGTTTGGCTTTCTTGTGCAGAGGTGGAGGAGGCTATGCACGGTTGAACCGATAAACAAACGCATATACATACACACACACACACACACACACACACACACACACACACACACACACACACACACACACACATACACACACACTGAGGTTGCGCTCAGGGAAGCCGCTACTTTCACACTTTCACTTCGGTCTGCGATGCCGGAGAAGGGCTGAGCTGCTGCTGTCTACATCCTGTCGCCGAGGCTGCTGCTTCTGTCGGCTCTAAAACGTGGGACGCGTCTAGTTCCCGCTCCAGAATAAAGGACGAGCGATTATTATTTTATTTTTTTAAGATATGTTTGTCCCTCGACACCGACGAGGTTTTCTCCCACCGAGGCAGGAAGCCTGCACAACATCAAAAGGGCCGCCGCTGGAACAACACAGCTCGTCGTCGGAGTAGCTGTTGGTGTGTGTGCGTGTGTGTGTGCGTGTGTGTGTGCAGAGCGAGGACGAGCACGTCCAGGCGACTGTACCCGGACCGCGCTCACCGGCGGGCTTCTCTGCTGCGCGTGTCACCGCGTACCACCGTGTAATAACTACGGCAGTCCAGCCAGCACCGGGGTTTCCTCTCCGCTTGGCCCCGCGAGGAGCTCGGCTCTACGCAGAAGAATGTTCCGGCTAATCCTGGCGTTAGCTCCACTGCGGCTCCATGTAAGAAACACGATACATGGCTTTGTTTGAGCTTTTGGGTCGCGCAGTCGGTCTGTATTATTTTGATTCATGGTCGCGGGGAGCAGGGCTTCCAGAAAGAGCTCGGTTCAAACTCATATCGCCATGGAAAAGACGGCGTTGTGTGCATATATGCCAGTTTGTTGGCGGTGTGCTTGGCCTCGGCTCCGAGCAGGCGGGCTTTATTTGGGCTAACAAACCTCTGGTCTCAGGGGCTCCGCAACGCTTCCAGCTAACACAAACGTCTTGTCCACCCTTCCTTCATGTTCCCTTCCAGGGCCAACAGTAACAACATGCTCCTGTCCTCCGTCGTGGTGGTGTGGGAATGGCTGAACGAACACGGTCGGTGGCGGCCCTACAGCCCCGCAGTCTCCCATCAGATAGAAGCGGCCATACGGAGCAGCGACCCCCGCGGAGGGAGCGTGGTCCTCGGCCAGGTGGACAGCCGGCTTTCGCCGTACCTCATCGATCTTCAGTCCATGCACCAGTTCCGACAGGACACAGGTAAGACCAGGAGGTTGCTGGGAGCGATGGAGGTGGGTGGGGGAGGGTGCGAGGCATTACGTGGGACCGTGCCATTTCCATGCACACCGTGCTTCTTTGGCATCCTTGTGCTGTTGGCTACCCATCGAGGTCTCGGCTTGTGAGCAACCTGCAGGCCTCGGGTCATCGTTGACCTAAAAACACACCACCGCGTAAATACTTCCGCTGTGTGGGTCCTTACAACAAGGCTGATCCGCTCCGCGTGGACCCTTAAACAGGAAATGAAATGCAGCCAAGGCGACCCTGCTGGGGACAAGTCTCGTTTCTAAATTCACAGCTTTATTGTCAAAGAGTAGTGCTCGGTTTAAGATATTAAGACGGGTCTCTAAAACGGCTCGGTGGCTGGGAAGGTGGAGATCTTTTACACATATGAGTGTCAAGTTTGAGAGACAAATCAGCATGTTTTCCTACAGTCAGCACATACCGAAACAAAGCCCAGCCATAACCAGAAACACATTGCTGTGCTTTTTGATCGTTAGAGACGTGGGGGCCCCATTTGTATGCTCACCTTTGGAGCCCATCATTGAGCCTTCAGGTAACATTGGAGTGAAAAGTCCCCGCAATAGACTCATGCAGATGTGTTGCGTTGTGTTGCGGAGAAGAAGAGTTTTGGGTGAGGGGTTGTCCTCCGTACTCAGCAGACACTAGCAGCATGGTGGTTGAAAAGTTTTCTCCAGCCGGGAAAAAGTGCATCCAGGTCATTGGGATTATAAACTAAGGTGCCTTGTAACACATTCCTCATGAGCAGAAGAAGTCAATTGAAAATGGCGTCTGTGATCACAAGTCTAGTTGCATGCAGGGCCATGCTGGTGTGGCTGTTTGAAAAAACAGTTGGACATCAGGTGTGGGCCGCACAATTATAGCCAGCGTAATGATGAGTCCTTTGATTATTTTTTTATCTCAGGCATTATTTGATTGCCCTTTCACATAGAGGCGGTTGATAAATCGTTGCAATCGTTACATTTTCGCTGGACAATGAATAGACAGGCTCTTCCACTCTGGACTGCAGTTGCAACCTTCAGGAAGAATTTGCATAGGCTGCTGCTGCTGCCATCTCGCCTCCCCAGAAACAGTGTGTGTGTGTGTGTGTGTGTGTGTGTGTGTGTGTGTGTCTTTTTATTTGGTGGCTGTGTTAGGTTTAAATTCAACAATATGATGATGGTATGGAGCAGCTGCAAAAGACCATCGTACCGCTGGGTTAGCTGCATTCTTTAGCTCTTATACACACACACACACACACACACACATACACACAGCAGCTGCACACTCCTGACACGAAGAAACAGAGAGACCTTGATTCCGTGGAAAGAATAGAATATTTCAAGGCTCGATGAGCAGAGTTCACTTGAGTTGCTCTCCCTCTGTACCTCCCTCCCTTCTCTCCTTCTCTCCTCGCTCTCTCCCTGGGGTCTGTCACCCTCTCCCATTTCCTCTCCTCTCTTGTACAAGTGTTTAGTTTCGTCAATAGGCAAAAGTCCTAAGGGCCTTTAGGTTTTGGCCCGGACATGGGAGCGATGGAAAGATTGGAGTGTGTGTTTGTGCGGTGGGGGGATGGACACAGAGTGGGTGGTGGTTGCACTAGGAGTGAGATAATTGGGGGGAGTCTGTATTCTCTCTCTCTCCCTCCCCCTCTCTCCTTCTTTCGTTCCTCCACTATTGTTTGGATTTTGTCGAACAGATGTGAGTTCTCCATCGTGGCTCTGCGACACAGAAGCAGAGCTGACCTCCGAGGCGGGGGGTTTACAAGTTCAGTGAAGAGGGAGATGGAGGAAGACAGACGGAGAAGAGAGCAGTCAGCGGTGGGCTGTGATGACCATTTCCACTGCTGCTGCAGGTTCATTGAACTCTGACCCTTATCCCGTCTGTGATTCCGCAGAGCTCTCTCTGATTGAAGAAACGAGAAATGACAGAGTAATGACACTTCTCGAGTATAATCTGGCTCATCACATGAAATATCCCGTGATCTTTTATACACCTGATACAAATGCTTTCAGCCTCTCGTGTTGGAGGAGGATGTGTTGCCGTGTTGAGCTCGTGTCAGAGGTTCAGTAGTGAGCGGGTCACACGGCTGCAGAGGTCATGTCATATCAGAGCTTCAAGATTGTTCTTACGGTTCCTTACCCGCTACAATATTCCATGTTACAGAAGCATGAGATTGTTCTTTAGTTGGCTCAACACCACGTTGGATACAGCCAACACGTGTCACAATGAAACATGTAGTATCATAATCATATCAAATAATAACAACAAATAAAGTCAGAGAACCGCTCAACGAAGCAGAACAACATGCCTGTTTTGATCATTAGGATATGGAAACATCTGAATCAGAACCATTTATTGCCAAGTATGTTAAACATACAGTACAAGGAATTTGTCATTGCGGGCAAAATGTATATGAATCTTACTGTACTTTTTGTGAAATCTGTACCTTGGCTAACTGTGTTCTGAGCGATGCACGATACCAGTCGCGTTCCTCGGGTCCCACGCTGTGCTCGGGAAGTGGTAAAAGTTGTAAAACTACTCTGATAAAAGTGACCCGTTACCACAGCGACAACCTCTCCTGGTCCTGGTCCCGAGTCCGGCCTCCAGAGAGAGGAAGCGGCCACGCTGGTGCGTCGCTCATCGCTGTAGTGCCGAGGCCAAACAGTCAGGGATGACACCGCTAGTGTTCGTGAGGATGAGTATTGAGTTATCAGGAACGTTACAGCTGTGAACGTAGCAGTGTGTATGTTTGTGTACACTTTATTCGTCAGTGAATAAATGCTTCTACTCCTCAAGCCCCCCTGTAGAGACAGCAGGTGCTCGTCAGCAGGCTGATGAGTAAGGTGAAGCGAGTTCACCCCAAATTCACAACAGCTCCGGCCCTGAAACACTTTAGGTGGACTGACCTTCAAAGTCAGCTTTTCTGCTTTTTGAAGCCACTCCTCTGAGTTTAAACAAATATTTCTTATAATGGTTAAAATGTTGATTCATAATGTCCCCACAGCAATGAACTATGCTCTGTTTTTATCAGGAAATCAGGAAATTCATATTAAGATGTCAGCAATGTGGCTCATAATTCTGTAGTCAGTACAGAGTATGTGTTTGATGTTTATCTAACCCCTACATATATAATATGGACGTTTGAACAATACTTTATCAGTAAACAGAAGTTGGGAGGGGGCTTCAGACAGTGGAAGGAGGGGCTTCACTTGACCGCGAGCGGAGCCCCTCTCTTATTTCATGGCACTTTTAAAAGCGGCCTTGTCATCGTTTTCTTTGAGGCATCTTTTTCACCGTCCTTCAGCCTGTTGCTCCTCTCGTTCCAGCTGCTCCTGCTGAAGGAGACACATTCCCAGACCCCCACAATGCCCTGGGGTGCTCGGGTCATTGTGGGGGAGGGGAGAGGGGACATGGGTTGGCTGGGGCCTCCCCAGAGATGCAAGGGGGGGTTAATGGTGTTGACAAAAGAGCCGGAGGGACATTGGCATTGACGACATTTACATGCACACGATGAACCAGGTGAGTGGTAGGAGTCAGGTCCCGACAGGGAAACCACCCGTATCGGTCTGCAGGTAACTCCTACGAGGTTCATGACGGCCGTGATGACAGCGGTGGGACCGAGTATCTATTAATGCAGCATTCAATCCAAATTCTGCCAGTTTTTCACAATTAAATGTAGTTATATGGCAGTATATTTAACCTGGAGAAGGACTTTCTCCAGGTGGCATAGGGGCATAAACCCAGCGTCTCTGTACCTTGATCATGGAATATATTTCTCTTTTACATGATGCCATGAACTCATCTCCCAGAGCAGACGATGCCTGCTGATCTATCTAACCACTTGTATGGCTCTAAAGAGACTGTCAGTGCGGTTACATGGATTCGAATTACTGGCTTAGTCCGACTAAAATCGAATTATCCCGTTCATGTAAACACCTTTATTCGAATAACTGCGGTCCGACTACGATCCGATTAACACCCCTGGATAACTCGATTCGATTCGATTGATAATTCGAATAACGCTGCATGTAAACGCTGAATCGGATCGGAACTGGACAATGCGTTTGTGCGCATGCTCAAGATCCCGCCGCCTCCTCTCTCCCTCCCTCCCAACTCGTGACCCGGAAGTCGAAAGAGACGATAAGTTGTCACGGACGGCAGAAACAAACAAACGTAAAAGTCGGGTTACGAGCCGATAGGACCTCCGGTGGGTGTCTCTGCTAGCTCCCTGATGTAGCCAGCTAGCGCTGCTGCTAGTTCCCCGTTTGCTCTGCGCTAGCTCCCCGACAACCACCGAAGCTAGCGGGGTTCTCTCCATTATGAAGAGTGAAGAGGTCAAGCGGAGATGGCTGTATCACCACTACATGTAATGAAAACAGCGCCACCTGTCGTATCGGATATGACATGCATTCGGCCAATGATTCGATTTATTCACTGCCATGTACATTCGGATAACAGCAGTTGCCCCGAAAGAGAGCATAGTCCGACTAAAGCAAGATTCGAATTAATGCCAGCATGTAAACGCACTGAGTGAGATCCTTTAGACCAGCGATTCCCAAAGTGTGGGCCCACTGGTGGGCCGCGGAGGTACTGCAGGTGGGCCGTGACAGGTCATTTATAAATAAATAAAAGGTTTTTAATTTTCAAGTTTGAAAAGTTTGAAATGAATATAAAATTATTTATGATTTAATTTACGTGTTATTCTTTACTGGTGTAACAGAGGGTTGTTTTTGCGCCTATACTGGGTGGTAATAATAAAATAATAACACGATTGTTCGTCAGCCAAGCCGGCAACTTCTTTATTAACGTCTTCCCCTTTTCACCACCAACATGTCTCCGCACCTCTTCCGTTTTCTTCCTTCAAAATAAAAGCCCCGGAAACACAATACAATAGCTACAATAGCGGTGGCTTTACAGGTGAGCTGCTCACCAACTTTTTGAACTGCGTGATGAAGTCAGGACATGTTGCGTGAACTCCCGGTTTGAACTGTCAGAACAATTCTGTGACTTCAAGAGGCTTTGTAAGTTGGCGTATTTGGCCGACATTTATATTCGTGTGCTTGTGTTGGTATTTTCTTGCTTTCCACTGAATTTGAGCATACTGTATATGAATTTCTAACTCTGCGGCGGAAAAGCAAAGAAAAGGAGAGGTGTGATGCCGGTAACGGGGCCGGTCTGAAGACCGCTTGCCCGAAGGTCCCGGTAACGGCCCGCTACGCGCCGGGTCCCGGACAGTAATGGCAGATTTCAAATTGGGCCGCGACGTTCTTGAGTTTAGGAACCGCTGCTTTTGATATTTTATCAGTTCGTCAACAAGTACTTGTACCTGTGAAGGCCATAGAGGAATAATGTTACTTTAGTTATCACACGTGTAACACTATTTGAATTTACATAAATGATTGATAGACTTTCGGTTTCTGTAAAGGGTCTCTTGTTCTTTTACAGCGACGCCTGCGCTTCATGTCCCCACCTGATCCGTCTCTTTTCTACATCCGTCACCCTCCTCTCTGCTTGTCTCCCTCGCAATCTGTGAAGCTGAAAATTGAGTCTGAACCCAGAACTCTGGGGATTGGACTCTTTCAAGGTGAGACAAAGTAGAGACAAAGAAGGAGCGAGAGCTGAAGGCAGGAGGCGGTGCGACAACATCAGAGGAGAGAGGAGGGGGGTGAAAGTTAAAAAGAAAAGATGTGGCAAGAATGAGACAGCTTAAAAAAATCTAGATGAAGGAACTGAGGTCAGAAGGAAGATTAAAGCGACTGTGAGGACCAGATGAAAGTGAAAGGGGAGAAGGATGTGCTGTTGCAGTGTTAAAAAAGCAGTCACCTACTTTTCCATACAGCTGTAACTCATGAGCTGTTATTATCTTTCATGCCATGAATGGAACTCCCACTATTTCATGATTGGAAGAAGTCATTTAGCTTCAAGCTAGCAGCCTAAACACATGACTCACAGTCAGAGAGCGGGAAGGAAACCAGAGGAGGAAGAGTGAAGGAGGTGAAACTCTGCCTGTTGGGTTAGGGTGTGTGTATGTGTGTGTGTGTGTGTGTGTGTGTGTGTGTGTGTGTGTGTGTGTGAGGGGGGCATCACTCGCTCTGCAACACAGTGAGTAGACACATATGAGAGTGTGAAGACATCAGCACATATTCATGTCACTGCTGCGTATTAAGGACATTCATTAACATTAACATTAAAATAGTCACAAAAACATTCTGTGTCCTCTCTCTCCTTCTCATTACTCTCATGCTCTCGCTTCCTCCTCACTCCTGTCCTCTTTCTCACTTCTGTCCTCTTTCTTCTTCTTTCATCCTGTCATCTCTCTTTCTCTTCCTCTCTTCCTCCTGTCCTCTCTTCCTCCCGTCATCTTTCTTCCTCTTCCTCCTCACTCCTGTCCTCTCTCTTCCTCCTCACTCCTGTCCTGTCTCTTCCTCTTCTCTCCTGTCCTCTCTCTTCTTCTTCACTCCTGTCCTCTCTCTTCCTCCTCACTCCTGTCCTCTCTCTTCCTCTCACTCCTGTCCTCTCTCTTCCTCCTCACTCCTGTCCTGTCTCTTCCTCCTCACTCCTGTCTTCTCTCTTCTTTTTCCTCCTCATTCCCACCCGAACCTTTGACAGAACTCTCCCACAGCTTTTGACTTGGCTTCCTTTGCTTTTGGTGTCAGTATCAGTTCTCACCTTTCAGTTGTCAGTGTTTTATGTCCTTTTGATTTTTATAATGAAACTTTTAACCTCAACAGAGCATCACATGATGTCCACATACTTCTGACGGAATCACTGATGGTGAGGTTTTCATGAGTGAGAGGAGCACAAACACCCTCCTGCATCAGTCTGCTGGTCTGTCTGCAGGTCGGTCTGCAGGTCGGTCTGCAGGTCAGACTGCTGGTCAGTCTGCAAGTCAGTCTGTAGGTCAGTCTGCGGGTCAGTCTGCAGGTCGGTCTGCAGGTCAAGCTGCAGGTCAGTCTGCATGTCAGACTGCTGGTCAGTCTGCAGTCAGTCTGTGGGTCAGTCTGCAGGTCAGTCTGCAGGTCAGACTGCTGGTCAGTCTGCAGGTCAGTCTGCTGGTCAGTCTGCATGTCAGACTGCTGGTCAGTCTGCATGTCAGACTGCTGGTCAGTCTGTAGGTCAGTCTGCATGTCAGACTGCTGGTCAGTCTGTAGGTCAGTCTGCAGGTCAGACTGCTGGTCAGTCACACACACACACACACACACACACACAGCCTATATATTTGCTTTTAGCTCTTCATCGCACACAGCAACAGATTTGTTCACCTTCTGCAGTCCGTTTGAGTCGATTGTTTGTGTTCTCTGATTGTGTTAAATGACCTTCCAACTGCTTGCCGTTTTCTTTTCGTGGAGGTGAGGGGTGCACCCTCAGGTCATTATACACAACCCTGCGTTCACATACAAACACACACAGCCTGACCGGGGTTGTGTGAAAGCAGCAGCCGGCCTTGTGATGATCTGACACCGAACATTAAGAAAGGCTGCGGTGCTCTTGAAGGAGCGGCGATACGTCTGCTATACTGTTGTGTGTAACACATGGACAGATATGTGTGCAGCCTTCAGCTGTAACTGTCAGAGCCACAAACACACACCTTCACTAGCTGCAGAGTCTTGGTGACTTTGTAGACGTGGGACACACCTCACGCTGTCTGGACAAACCAGTTCTGCAGTAACTGCAGTTATGTAAATCCTAAGTTTCATAACCACGAGGACCAAAGAAGCTACGATAACGAGGGCCTCCTGATTCCTGCAGTGTTGTTCCTGTGAGAACGAGTCTCACGGGACGCGTCTGTGCATGCACTGAAATCTTTTTTCCAATGCAGAGTGTGTGTGTGTGTGTGTGTGTGTGTGTGTGTGTGTGTGTGTGTGTGTTTAGCGTGTGTGAGTGATGCCACTCACTTGAAGCTTTGACATGATGTACTGGTCATGATCTTAGGTAATGCACTGACGGAGGTCAAGCTAGGGAACAGGCAGTTTGAGATATCATGTGATGATCAGCCGGTCACAGACGGGGGGAGGGGCTCATTTTGTTTTACTAACCCTTTCATATCTGTCTGTCTCCTGTGTCACATGTACTCTGTCCTCTCAAGAGATCTATTGGTGTCTTCTGTGAGGGAACTGCTTTCATAAACTAGTAACTAGTCTGTCTGTCTGTCTGTCTGTCTGTCTGTCTGTCTTGCTTGTCCTGGCATCAACTAAATAGCCTGTTACCCCTGCAGACGTGGGTGGTCTCTGGTTGGTTGCCCTCCTCTCCCTGATGTCGGTTTTTAAGACTATTTTACAAGTTACTACACAGCACAATCAAACTGATCTCCCTATTTAGAAACATGCAAGGCAACAACACCATCTCTGTTCTCAAGCTCCACACTTTGAATATGACTATCAGTTTTCCTAAATTGTATCGCTTTGAATTCTACATGCTTTGGTTTTTCAATCAAAACCTGCAACCTGTGCATTAGTGTATTCTCCACTGTATTGTTATTTTATGCTTACATTTCAAGCCGTGGCATTGTCTGTTTTACTGCCGGCTTAGAGCGGCGGCCGTAGAGCGTCTGGCACGTTGTTGACCCGTCTGATCCGCTGCAGCCCAACAGGAGATCCAGAGATAATCCCGAGATCACATGACAATAGTTACTGGGGTGGAAACGCTGTTTCCAAATCTCTTGTGCTGCACAGTTTTTACTGTCATATTGCGCCAGAGTCCAACACTGCGAAATGTGTCCAATGGAAACACAACTTGTGTTGTGATAATAAGTGTTACCTTGTGTTCTTTCTCTCCGTCTCTTTGTTTTACTGGCATTCTCAAATGATAGATTATTTTTCTTTTATTTTCAGTTTTATATTATGAAATTGTAATTTTTGTGTTTGTCATGTTTCATTTGTTAAAATCTTACCAATCTGAAAAAAAAGTGTTGTTTGTCATTGTTCCCACCTCACTGGCTTTGTTTTGAAAACATCTTTTATCTGCTGGGAAGGCTCTTGGTGGACTATTGAAGAAGCAAATTGGAACATGCTTAATTACCTGTCACAAATATTTTTTAAATTCTTCCTCGCTTAATATACTTTAGGAACCATCCGTCCAGTGCGGAGGAGTTTTTACGACCCGGCCTCGGCCCCGGGTCAGGGCTGGCAGTGGGAGTGGGAGAACGATGCGGGTACGTGGACGGCCTACGACATGGAGGTGGCCATCGCCATCGAGAACGCCCACAACCGGCCGCAGCCCTGCCTCGACCTGACGTCTCTCGGCTTCTGCTACCTCATTGATTTTCAGACCATGACGCAGGTGTGTTTGAATTCTTCACATGGACGTCAACGACTAAGTCAAGTTGAAACTCCTTCGATACGGTTTCTTCTTTGAATACACAAGTGATATTTAGCTTTCAAGTGGCAGCTCACTTGTACTGTGATGAGCCCATAATAAGGTCTGAAGGATACCTTTTGGTAGTCTTCAACCTACTCCCTCATGTTTTTGTGTCTCACTGACTGATGGGAACAAGGTTTTTATAATTGGTCCAGTATTTTAGGACACTGCCAGGGCAGCAGTACGTCCACTAAAAAAGCTTGTTGTTGCTGCTGACAGGCTCAGATAGTTATGATAAGAGTCTGACAACATTATGGAGAGGACCCCACAGAGAAACACAACCTTTCTCTCTTCCGTTTGCTTGATCCCGTCTGTTTGTAATTGTGCCCAAGCCTTGCTCAAAGAGAAGTCTGGTTGTGCACCGTGAGCAAGGGGCAGCACCAGGTGTCTGTGGTCGGAGGGTCACAGCTCCATCAGTCTGCTGAGTCTCCCGTCTCCACCCTCCTCTTCCCTCTCTCTCCTCGTTTACTCTTCAGCTTGTAACAGCTCTTCATCCCTATACTCTGGCTCTAATTAATACGGGCGACCATCAACTTCAAAGACCTCGTCCACATTGCTGAAACCATCTGAATATTCAGCCTCTGAGGCGACACTGAGCTACTCTCTTTGGACTGCAGCACAACAATCTGCCTGACCGGCATACACGTTTCTACCGTTGGGGAGCAAGACTCTTTTCATAGTGTTGCCAGACACTTCTCATAACAATCAGAGCCTGTCAGTAGAAATGAACAGGAAGTTAGAGTGGCCATAGACTCAAGGTGCCAAATAGCCCCAACAGGTTTACTTTGCAGCTCCTTTAGCAGTCTGCCAGCTGCCACCCTCTGGTTCAGTACTGGACCAATTTCAAAAAATTGTAGTTCCTATTATTTAGTCAGACACAAAAACATAACAAAATCAGATCAATGTACCCTTTTAACTCGTAGTCAATACGATTGTAAAGCGAATGTTTTGTGTCCTCCTGCAGGTGAACAGACAGAGCCAGAGGTGTCGGAGGCTCCAGAGACGTGCCGACATGTCTTACCCTCTAGTGTCCGGTCCCCTTCCAATACCCAAAGGAGGCGGTGTCGGAGGAGGTGGAGGCCTAACAGGAGCCCTGCTCGGTGTTGGGGTGTCAGGGGCCGGCATGGGGATTGGAAGCTCTGTCCCCCCCAATGGGGGCATACCAACTACTGGACTGGGCCAGCCTTGTTCCTGCCAGCAGTGCATGCTTGTCTTTAGTGTGAAGACCAATACAGGAGGAGCTGGGGTCGGAGGAGCAGGGATACAGACTCTAGGTAGGCGCTCACTGACCATGCAGCGGCCCAAGAACTCAGTACTGGTCTCCTCTAAACCTCTGAGTCCCTCTAAGTCCGCCACTCTGGGGCGAGGACAGCAGAACTCCAACTACTATCAGACGCTGCCGCACGGTCTTGCCATCTCCAGGAACACCGCCTCCCCGAGAAGGAACGCCCAGCTCTTTGCCCAGTCACTGGCCGCGCTCACCGCGGGCACCTCCTCTCTGGGTATTTCCTTGTCTTCCACTCGGCCGCCTCCGCCGTCCCTCCCGCCTCCTCAGCCGCCATCATCCAAACCGAACCCTATGCCTCCGTCCATTCCCGCCAAGCACTCCTCGTCTTCAGCCGGCGAATCGGTGCCAACCGCCACATTGGTTTCCCCCGCCAACATCGTGACCACGCCCCCCTCTCCCGTGCCATCTCCGTCGCCAATGGTGATGAAGCCGCAGCGCACGCCGTCGTCTGCGGCGACAGTGTGCCATGCCCCGTTGCCACAGAGATCCAGCTTAGCCGGGCTGAGCCGACCAGCGTTACAGAGGATAGCGATGGCTCAGTCCAGAGCGCTCATTGCATCAGGGTGAGTAAATCAAACAGACACGCAACACCAGTATCTTCATTCAACTGTTTATTTGGTTCTGTAGCTTCCTAGTTGTCATTCCTACACCTTCTACACGGCTCAGTGTGTTGGGTACCTGCGGTACCTACCTACCTACAGTTTGTAGAGGCAGCTCGGAGGTTCCAAAAGTCCCACACGAGAACGCAACCAGACTTGTGTAAAGTTACTGCTTTTGTCAGTGGAGTCTCGTGTCCATGAAGAGAGCGACGTCACGGCTTCAGCTCCGCAAAGGGCGGATCAGAACACGATGCAAGTTACAGCATACTGGATTGAGTGTTGTTATTATTGTTGTTAGGTGATAAGTTTTCAACGGATTTAAGGACATTTTGAGGGACTTAAGTTGCAGCATGCAAAACTGGGGACGCTGAAATTGAACATTAATTTGCGCCTGCTATTACTACATGTTTTACTTCTGCACAGACATGCAGTGAGAAATGCATGTCCAGACACACAAAAGCACGTTAGATACACACAAACACATACGAGCCATGTCGCTTCCATCTGAAGGCGCTGTGCTTGTCGGTGTTGTCACGTTGTTACAAGAGAGATTTCAGAGGTGTGACTCACATTCTCACTCAGGCCTGTTGGAAACTCCTGTTTGTGTTTGTTGTACTTTGAGGTTTCACCTGTTTAGCGTTGACATCGTCATCATTCTCATGAAGGGGACGGAATAACAGGCAGAAGACGGTGAAGAAGAATTTAAATTATAAAATATGTTGTCCTGTTTCTTGTGTCAGCTGACCGTAGCATTTGAAACAATCAAATCCCTGTTATACGCCGTATGAAGTTGTATGAAGACCATTAGAAAACATTTGTTCTACTCTCTGAATAGCCCCATCACACCACCTAGTAATGTCATCATGGGCACAATGGAAGGTCCTGGAAGATACATATCAACTATTTCACATTATTTTATTGTTCTGGATGGCTTGATTGAGGGGTATGAAATGATCACAAGTTTGATTTGTGCACTGCAAGCACAACAAACTGCCAGCCTTACTTGTTCTCCACACACAGCTCTCTGGAACTCCAGCAGCTCAGTGTGCACCTAATCAATAACATAGGCACAACCAATTACTACTTATCTTCCATTCCAAACCTCTTTCCATGAAAAACAGAGCATGACTTGGGCTTTACATGAACTTCACCAATACAAAAGACTTTCTGACCAAAATATCTTACCAAAATGAGTGAGTGGCATGTCCCCCAGCTAGTGGAAATGTGCAAATGTTCACGCTACACCCGACGGTGAGTACGATGAACATACTTTCATGTTGCTATGCTGGTGTCTGGATGGAGCTCATGAGTGCTGGCATGACTACAGACTCTCAGTCTTTAGAAAACATTCAGCTCTGCTGCCTCACTGCCTTGTTGTTGTTTCTGGGTGGGTGGGTGGGGTAAAAGTCACTTCCCATAATGCCACAGGAAAGTGATTAAAGCTGGTTTTCCTCAGAGCGTTACCATGAATGTGTTGAGACAACAGATGAGAAAAGCCTGCTCTGTCCAGCAAGTGATGCTTTTTAGCTGTAGTCTATCACCAGAGACCAAAACACGGGGCTCTGGCTAAAGATCTGTGTCAAACTGAAAGCAAGGTCAGATGGTTTTGAGATGTAGATTTGGTGCTGCCCACCGACACCTCCCCCCACCCCCACCGACACACACACACACACACCTGTTCCCTCAACCACGTCGTTGTTGCCGGCCCCTTCTCTCCTTCCCTGGCTCCTCTCCTCCCTCCTCTCCCGTCGCGTCTCAGCGCTCGGGCCCCTCAGAGCCTCATTGTTGGTCTCCACAGTAACCTTTGTTGGATTAGACAAGCCTGGGCCGCATTAGCAGCACAATGCGGAGCCTCTGCTGCTCCTCCCCCTCTCGGTGTTCTCTTCCTACAGTTTCCTAACTTTTCCTCTCATTTGCTTCTCTTCCTCTTATTTATTTTCACGAGTTGTCCTGTTTTCTCTGTCTGCTTCCTGTTTTAGACTTGTCTCTCCCGCCTAGTGATGAGACACAAGCCTCGGAGCTTTTGCCAGAGAAGGTGGAGTCATTCGGGGTGGATGTGGGGTGGAGTAGCTCATCAGAAAGATGGCAGGGTATTCATAATGACAATATTTTTCAGGTGGGGGTGTCGACATACCAGACCAGTCAGCATTGTTTCTACCCCAAGACAATCACAGCAGAGGGGAGGGGTGTGTGTGTGTGTGTGTGTGTGTGTGTGTGTGTGTGTGTGTGTGTGTGTGTGTGTGGACTGTTCCAGACTCAGACAGCGCCCAAGACAGAGACTTATGGGAATAGGGTAGTGTGTGTGTGTGTGTGTGTGGGGGGGGGCAAAACAAAGAAACACGTCAGCAAACCGTCAAAGATTGATCGCACAGGGGTGCAAGGAATCAGGCCAACACCCGAGAGGGGCGAGGGAGTGTGTGACACACGCTCACACACACAACGATGCCTGGCTGTAAAGGCATTTAACAAATGCACACGTTGTCCTTCTCTCTCACACACAGTAAATATTGACAATCCTAACGAGCGATCCAGTGAAGAATGTGTGCTCTCTCTCCCTCTCCAGTGGGGGTGATGACTTATAGGAACGAGACAAAGGAATGAATGGATGGGCTGCTGTTGAGGAGGGAGGGGGCAGCACAGACGGCGTCCTGAGAAAACGCAAAATAAACAGGAAAGCCAGTGAGAAAGAGCCCCCGCAAAGCATGACTGTAGAGAGCAGAGCTGTGTTGGGCTCTGGCTCTTTATAGACCGGCAGTGGAGCTGCAACATTCAAAGGAGATATGCAGAATGAAACCTTGGACGCAACTGATGTCCTTGAATGAGGAAGAGGAAAGAACTCCTGAGTGTGAAAGCATGCAGGCATGAAGCAGTAGTTTCAGAGCAGGATCCTCTGCTTTGTGAGGCATGACGCTGTTAAGTAATAACTTCACCAGATCTTTGTCTTTTCATCACAGCTTGCTACTTTAGTGGCTTCTTTGAGTATGTTTCTAGGGCTTTATTGGACAGCAGATGTGAAAGTGACATCAGACTGCTGGAAAACAGTAAAAAAAAATAAATCACAAAAACATTTTTTCTCAATATTGAGAAGATGATTGAGACTTCATGACTCTGTGCCACCGCTGTAGCATCACCAATGGTTTTGTAGTCCAAATGACCATGTGAGACGTTTGGATCTGTCATACATTGTTTTTGAACATTATATCTGTCGGGTTTATTCCAAAAATGTCCTTCCCTATTCATTGTTAAGATCACCTCATTTCAAACGTAGCATGATCCTCGGAAACGTCACACACGTCTACCACTTTCTGTCACATCAGCATATTTTTTCGCTTAAATTAAGCACATAAGGTTTCCTTGAAACATCCTTCGCAAGTGTGTGTGTGTCCATAGGAATGCATGTGGCTGTGGGTGCATCTGATGAGTGACAATATGTGTGTGAGAATGTGTGGGAGTGTGTTATTGTCTGGCGTCTAAATCAGTCCAGCTGATGTCCATCTGGGCCGAGTAGAATAGGGGAGCAGGGGGACGGGTGGAGTGTGGGAGACAAAGCAAAGGGAGTGTGTGATCTCGTGGGAAGCAGGCGAAGGCTAGGAGGGAGGGCCGAGGTTGAAGGGGGTCAAGAGACTGGAGTCCCATTCAGCCCCCCTTGCCCAGGCAGGGGAGGGATCCTCCTTCTTCTGTTTCTTCTTCTCTGATTTCTTTGGGTAATGTTTCACGGAGGACACTCTACATTTGTAGATAATGAAACTCTTTCAAATACTTGTGATGTAGGTGTTGATGGTTTCTAAAGTGTTATCTCTGGAGAGACACAATGACACTTTACTACAGTAAAGTGATTTAAATGGTTGTAGGCTCACGTTACAACTTCTTCAACTTCCACTTGCTGTTATCAGTGCATGCAACATGATGTTTCAATCAACATTGCATTCTGCTTCTTGAAAGGAGCACTGTGGGGTTTAGTGGCATCTAGTGGTAGAGTTGCAAGTTACAACCAACTGAATGCCCTACGTCGGCCTTCAGGTCATGTGAAGGTGAGAAAGTCTCTCTCTCGAGCCGTGTTTGGTTTGTCCCAAAGAGAGGAGAGGGAGGACCAATCAATTCTGATCTAATTCAAAATATCTCCTTACCACAGATATTACAATGTAACCTACAGACTCAATGAAACAACAACACAAACAATATATATATATATATATATATATATATATATATATATATATATATATATATATATATATTATAATGTAATTATTTTTCACAAATACACTGCATGTATTATAATAATATTTCCCTATTAGCTTATGTTATCATGTCTGTGGACTCTGTATCACAGTGTAACATCACTGGCAAGCGCATCTCAGCCTGCTTGTGAGACATGCGCGATGGAAAGCAGGGCTGCGTAGCTTGCTGTTAGCTTGCGGAGGGGGGGGTTAGCCAACACCACCGTCACTGATATATTGTGTGTGTGTGTGTGTGTGTCTGTCTCATTAGTGGGGCAGATGGAAAGTGTGTTAATGAGCTACATGCAGTTTATTCAGGATCAGACTCTCTCTCTAATCCACCTCCACCCCCCACCTCATACGATAAAACCATCCCTGCTCACGCAGCAGTGTATTAAATATTAATAGAACTGGCAACAAGTGGTTAGTGTGTCAGTGTTTGTGAGCGCTGTCATCGTCGCTCATTGACTTGATGTAATCGAGGTGTTTCCCATCCGTCATCAGCAGATAGCCGGGTTAGAACTGAGGAGTCTGTAAGTCTTGTGTTGTCATGAATAATCCATGACAGATTTAAACTGCTCTGACGACAGCAGAGCGCTCATATTCAGATCGAGGCTCAGACTAATCTGATCAGCGTAGAAGGAAATTTGAAGTGATTAAGATGCAATGGCCACATTTAGCCACGCATCCTCACTGCTTGGTTGTTGGAAGGCTGGCTCCTGGCTGGCTGCTGGCGGGGCAGTGGTCTGGTTAAACTAGAACTTCTCCTGCTCATTACGGGGAAGTCTGGATGGTACTTTCTTGTAAGATGTTTGTCTGTGAGATGGTCAGATGCACCAGAGGCCTCTTCCATGACAGAGGGAAAGTCCAGCAACAGAACACCTTCCCTGACCGCTGCAGCCCGCCACACTCTCATCTGTCCCGCCCAGATGAACCAAAGATAGTCTGAAACTTGGCAACACGTCGGCTCCTGTGCAGTCTGCCCTTGGGGGGACCGGCTCGCTGGTCCCCGAGGTCCACTTGGAAGGGTCTAGTGCTCGCTGCGCTAGTGCTCGCCGGACTTAGTGCTCGCTGCGCCTTCTTTTATGTGAGAGGAGGCCCCCGGCTCCCACCATGATTTCTCCCGAAGCTGGTGAAAAACTCCTTCCATCATCCACAGTCGGGCAGACTTCCACACAAAACACGTCCCAGTGAGTCATTCCCTCGCCTATCGTCATGTGTCACTGAGCGGGGTTAAGTGAAAGCAGCTTAGTCCACTGACAGAGAGCCTGTTAAAGCTAAACCAACAACAGGAAACAACAGATCATCACCACACTCCGTCCCGCCGCCTGTGTCGAGGCTCACTTCTCCGCTCGTATGAGTGCTCCAGCTTCAATGAGTTGGTGGAGCTGAGGCTTGTCGTGGTGTTTTTTTTATACCATTCTTTCTGATACCAATTCCAATAACTCAACATGCATATCGGCCAATACCAAGTATCAATACCATTTCACTCCGAAAACACACAATTCCAATAATTAGGAAATAAAAGATTGTATCTTTATTGATAAAAACATTCTAGTAGGACAGTGCTACTAACGGCTAACGTTAACTAGCTCTCCTCCAGCTGATTTCAGGACAGATTGAGTGAGCATCAGGAGGGGAAATGGAGTGCATGAGAGCGTTTTAACCACAGGTTTGTAGCACTGATCGGGCAGGATGTTCAGATCAGATGGCGAGTGTTGTTATTTCTGTGTCGCCTCAATGAGCTGACGTATGATGAGGTGACATAAGACCTTGGTTTCGCATGGGAGGAGTCGTAGAAGTGTAGTAATGGACTAACCAACATCTGCCCACAGCTCAGTAGTTTATTATCAACTGACCTCAGACTCCAGTAACTGAGTACAATCCCTAAATGTAAAGCTCACACTTCTAAACAGATTTACAGATCACTATCATCAAATGTACTGTATAATTCTATCAACACTGTCGATGTATCCGTGTGTGATATGTGTGTTTGTCACCCAGCGATGACGATGATGATGGGCTTTGTGACGAGGCAGGTAATCCCCAGTAAGCAGCTGCGTGACGTCCCTCTCTTTGTGGATTAGCGCTCATAAACACACAGTGACTGTCAGGAGCAGCACGCTGAGAAACAAGAGAGGAGAGGACTCGTTCAGTCTGTCCTCTGCTTTCACTCTGGAAAGGATACTCATTCATCAGCTGATTTCATTGGCTGCTTTTCCTTTCTACACATTTGTAACCTCTTAGTGTAAAAATGACGGTCATCAGTTTTTCAAAGTAAGTGCAGGTTCTTGTGTGGGACGCCATCACTGGAGGAAGTGCTCAGTAGTGCAACAGTGTGTGTCTTCTGTTGCAGTGTGCCCACGGTCCCAGTGAAGAACCTCAATGGATCCAGTCCAGTCCACCCTGCGCTGGCCGGTGAGTCCTTCTCTCTCACCAGTCATTGGCCATTGCCGGTGACGGCAGAGAGCACTTTTTCTTCTCTTCTAACCACATCCATATTTCAGGGATCACTGGTATCCTGATGAGCGCCGCCGCTCTGCCCGTGTGTCTGACCAGACCTCCAAAGCTGGTGCTGCACCCTCCGCCTGTCAGCAAGAGCGACGTCAAGCCCGTGCCAGGCTTTGGCCACTGCTGCAAGAAGACCACCAAGAAACAGGCTCGCAAGGGTAGGCACTCAAGCAGAGACAAAAAACAACAGCAAATTTATACCTCAACAAATGCTTTTTGTTTGATGGTTTCTGCCTTTGAAGTGTCTTTATTATAATATGTGGTACTTCTCCTCTGTTTCTGTCTGCAGGTAAAACTCCAGAGGAGGTGGTGAAGAAGTACTTGCAGAAAGTAAAAAGTCCACCAGAGGAGGTATGAACAGTATTCATGCGTATATTTTATCATAGGGCAAACTCCCATGAGGCATAATCCAGAATGAAGGCCTTTCCTCTTCTTTCCCAGGACTGTACCATCTGTATGGAGCCACTGGGGGGTCCGTCTGGATACAAGGGTCCAGGGGTTGGGCCTATGTCTCGGGCGGAGTCAGTTGGGCGACTAGCTCAGTGTGGACATCAGTACCATTTCCAGTGTCTCGTGGCCATGTATAACAATGGCAACAAGGACGGCAGGTGGGTCAGAGACAGAGACCGCCGCTCTTCATTGTCGCCGCTGTCTTGAGCTCAACACTTTTCTCCCCTCTTCGCAGTCTTCAGTGTCCCACCTGTAAAACCATCTACGGCGTGAAGACAGGCAACCAACCAGCAGGGAAGATGGAGTACCACGTCATCCCCCACTCCCTACCGGGGCACCCCGACTGCAAAAGCATACGCATCATTTACAACATACCGCCAGGCCTTCAGGTACTCGACACCTAGGCGTCCACGCACACGGAGGTCCCTTCACTGTTCCCAGTTAGAGTACATTGAGAATAGCAAGTGGGTCGTGCACACAGCATACTCCATTAGGATGTTGTGGATGAGGCCTTAGTCTGACGTACGTCGTGGAGACGGTTTACGTAAATTGGATGATGTAAAAATTAATATTAAAAAATTCTCCCTTTTAGCCCAAACCAGTCTACTTCAGTTTGTTGTATATCGGAAGGCTGTTTTTGTGTCTCCATTCACAAAAGTCGTAGATAGCATCTGGGACCTGGTACGAAAGCACTAAAACTAAAAGGTGGAGCTCACTCAGTGTAGTCACTATCGGCAGTGACAGAGCAACATGGAAAAGGACCTGAGCAGCGCTCCGGCTAGAGTGGACTTGAGCGTCACGAGCCATGAAAACAGATGAATATGCTGTGCTTGGTTTTATAGCCACGAGCGTTGCCTACTAATATCAACCCTCTCCTTCCAGGGACCGGAGCATCCGAACCCAGGGAAGCCCTTCACAGCCCGAGGCTTCCCCCGACACTGCTACCTCCCGGACAGCGAGAGAGGACGCAAGGTAAACACGGTCCTCCGTCCTGTGACCGACACCCATCAGCCGGAGTAGACCTATCGTTAGTTCAGACGCATTCTAACAGTGGGATCTTACCTGTCATCAGGTACTGAGACTGCTCCTGGTAGCGTGGGACCGCAGGTTGATCTTCTCAGTCGGGACTTCGAGCACTACTGGAGAGTCTGACACCGTCATCTGGAACGAGGTACACACAATAACATTACAGTGACGGACTGTACTTAGGGATCAATTTGTCATCACCGGCTCAAAAGAAATATTTATTCCCCTCTCTTCAAGGTCCACCACAAGACAGAGTTTGGCTCCAACCTAACGGGCCACGGCTTCCCCGACCCCGGACACCTGGACAACGTCCTGGAAGAGCTCCGAGCTCAGGGCATCACGGAGGAGGACGGACTGATGGAGAAGTGAAAGGACAAGCGGAGGAGGAGAGACTATAAAAATAACAGAAACAGGAGGCGGATAGGAGGTCCTGGACCGGAACACTCTCTCTGCCAGCACTTAACAGGGTGCAGGGGACGCTTCGGCTTACAGAAGACATCGATTTTGTTTTGCAGGGGGAACCACTGATGTGGTCTGAGTCACTGCCGGGTTCGCCTGGCAGAGCAGGTCTGTCCAAACCTTTTTCAAGCAAGCAGAATTCGGAGGAAGTGTGAGGAAGCAGCAGCACATGTATAGATATATATATATATATTTATATATACACTCATGGTTTTAGCTACTAGACAGCAAGGTACTAAATGTGAGGGTAAATCAGTACTAATATTCAGGACAGAAACAAGTTAACTTTACTGAGGGGAGAGGAACCAGGAGAAGGAACCAGGAGAAGGATGCCAGACGTCAGAGCAGTTGAATGAAAACTGGGGGAGAAACGACAAAGAGAGACAGCAGAGGAGTGGTGGGGGAGGGGACAGGAGGAGGGAATGGAGCAGGAAGAGATAAAGATGGTGTACGTAGCGTAGGTTAGGAGTAGAGTCAAACTAACTTGTGTGGTACTTTACAGGTGTGTGTAGTAACAACACAATGGAACCATGAGTGATGGAGGGACTGCGTGCTGGCTTTGCTTAAACGGCTGGTTGAGGGTTAGGGTGGGTCAGTAGGGTGGTGGACGGTTGGGGCTGTGGCTCCCCCCTGTGGTGGCACTGATGAACTACACCATTGAGTTATCCACTTGTGTTACTTTTTTTTAACATTGTTACAATTGTCTTCATTTAATGTCATTCCATACTTTACCTCCTGCTCCTGACTGGATTTTTTTATGACGTGGGCTGTGTATGTTAATGATGGTGTATGAAATGACAAAAGACCAAATTGAGGCCTGGTCATTTGGGCCGACATGGAGTCTTACTATTGAGCCACTGTGGTACAAGTTACAAGTTAAATACACAGGTACCCGTATTTACTTCTATATCTTTATTTTTGTTCTTTGGGGGATTCATGTGGTCCAGGCGATGTAAATGCTGTGGCAGCGGTGAGGACGGGCATTGAGACCTGACGACGCCGGTCTTCCCGAGTACAGAGGAATGAACCGGGCTGGTCTCAGGTCTCAGTGCCAGGAAGAACCCTCAGACTGGGAAGTGGGTTGGAGGGCTGAAGGAGGATGAGAGAACAAGAGTTGGTACTGAAGCAGAGCATGTCTTTAGAGACACAGTTTATATTTACATAAATGTAAACCTGTCAAGGACACTTGGATGTTAGTAATGCGTACTACAACATACAGCTCCCAGTAGAGGAACACTATTAAACAGGCCACTATTATAGGTCACATATTGAAGTCATGTACATTCCCCTCCTTTGGAGGACTTTTTTCCTCATTTCGACTTGAAATGTCCACAAAACACATCATAACAAGTGGACTTGGTTGGCTTCCCATTGCTCAAAAACTGCTGAAATCCACCCAATAAAACCAGTTATTGTAGATTCAATTTATCCTGACAGGATTCCCACTCGCTTCTTTTCCAATGAACTACGAATCTGTCCGAGCTCTCCGAAATAGGCACATCAGCATCTGGTGGTCCATTACATGATTTTGCAGCTGCTCCAGAGGCGTTTGGGAGGAACACTTAATTGTAAAGTTAAAGTATACACAATATGAGAGCTTTCACCGGTGAGAACAACTCGACAGGTCTTCCCTCTCCTGATAACGCACTGTCCAGTCTTTGTGTTGGGTCTGTAGATGACCCTTTATTACAGTGTTACAAGACCTGTGTGTGTGTGTGTGTGTGTGTGTGTATGTGTGTGTGTGTGTGTGTGAGTGTGTGAGAGAGAGAGAGAGAGAGAGAGACAGAGACTGTACTGTGTATACTAACAACATGCTCCTAGTAAAGGGTATTATTTTGGTGAATCACGTCATCCTTTAGCTCGGATGATGATTGATGATGGTACTCTCTTTTTTATTCTTGTTTTGTTTTTACATATATATACATATATGTAAAAACAAATGTAGTTACATCTTTGTTTTAAATAGCATTTATCTCGACACTATCATAGAGTAAACCTTGCCTTTTTTATTTTCTATGTTGATGTATTAATTATGCCTCTTTTCATTTGTTCAGATTGGTTTACAAAGACATAATTGTTAAATATTGTGTCTTTTTTTCCTCATTGTGTACAGAAAGTTAAGCTGATTTGTGTCATCTTTTCTCTGGAAAAGGACTAGACTTTTATTTGAGTGAAGTGTAACAAATTTTAGAAACAAGTCCAACCCCATACAGGCTTGCTCGTCTAAAAGGTTCACAGTACTTGTATGTTCTACATATCATGTGTCCTGCTGCTGTTCTGCCGTCTCCATCAGTGACCCTGGAAGGTTTTGCAGACGCGTCTGTCCTTTTTTCAGCAGCTAAATGGCTGTTGTGGAAGTGGCAGGATGAAAATGATAATTGTAAACATTGTTCAGTAATAAAATCACAAGTCATTGTTTTTTTTCTTGCTCGGTTGGTCCAAACGCTGCACACATACGGTTTCTGATCAGTATGTCACTTGGTTGCTGATTTTAATTTGTTATTACAATGTCATCAGGTGCATACAACCAAGCCGTATTTCACTTGCTTGGTTGAATTGAGAATGATTTGGAAATTGTGGGGTTATATGTATAAGTTATACATTATTGATTTGGACATCAGATCATACTGATTTATTGAAATGTTTTGAACAGGTGTGCAGTGTCTGAGGCCATGAGAGCAGTGTAGCAAACAGCTAGGGATAGTACCTCACTATTTCAGTTTCCCATCACCAGTTATCGTCCCTACTGAAGGCAATAGCGCCCCCTAACATCTGTGGCCGAGAGCTGGTGTGACATTGTCTCCTTGTTTACGAGGGTGGGAAAAAGCGATCATCGGTGCCGGCATGAAGAGAGAGCATCAGCAGCAGCAAAATGTGTACAAAGTGCAAGTAATTGCTGTGTGAAAGATTAATACAAGAACAAAATAAAGAAAAAAAATTAAACTTACTTTTTGTGTTTGTTCTGATTATTCGTTGTCATAGAAAGAGCATGAAATTAATCCATTTTCACTGTGAAGGAAAAAAAAACACTTTTGTCCTCTATATTTTTTTACAGTAGTTCTGCAGAGAAAGGACGTGACCTTCGATAGCTCAGTTGGTAGAGCGGAGGACTGTAGATGCAATTCAGTGATCCTTAGGTCGCTGGTTCAAATCCGGCTCGAAGGAGGATTTTTTTCTTCACGTCAAACGATTGTCTAATTCTGCTACTACTTACTCACAGTATTATTCTGCGTATTCACAGCTCGTGATTGAGGCTCTTCACCCAGCCGTAGAGCTGAAGTACACACTGTCACACACACTTCCATCATCCATCACACACACACTTCCATCATCCCATCCTACCAATTGGGATTTATTTCCGACAAGCCCAAATACACGAAGATATGTATTCTATGACTTTGTAATTCTTGTCTGTTTGCATCAGTGATTCTGTGTATCCTCGGCTGAGAAATGCAGGTGAAGTAAAGATACTTTATGCCTTCACTGACTGCCATTATCTTTCTGTCAGAACAAATAGGACACAGACTGGCTGCAGCAGGTGCAGCAAAGAGGAGCCAGAGGTGATGTAGCTTCTTCTCAAGGTGAAGCTGGAGTTCGAGCATCATTGTCATTGTGCTAGGGTCGACTCTTTCTCAGGGGGATGAGTGGTTGTCCTGTAATCGCAAGGTACGATCCCCAGTCCCTCCATAGTTCAGATGTCGAAGTGTCCTGAGCAAGACACCTAACCTTAACCCTAGCTGCTCCCCGGGGGCCTATTAAGGCGCACGGGGAGCCATTGCTATATATCCTACACACATCCAAACCAGTAGCAATAATATAATTAGAAATAATATACAAGAATGGGTCAAATGCAGAGAAGAATTTCCCTAAGGGGGATTATGAAAGTTCATGTTTTATTTTCTCAATCATTATGTATTTTTTTTAATGAGGATTGATGGAACAGTGCTCTTGGTTAATCCAAAAATAGATAAGGTAATAAACCTGAATATTTAAGATGGTTTCATACAGTTTTATAAAAAGTGAGACTAACCCTAAAGACAATATCTGTGCGCCCAATAATGTTACTCAACTGACGGATTACCGCCACCAAGTGGTGTGAAGCTGTATAACGCGTCTTACATTAATAACCTCTGCAGTCCTGCTTGCTCCCCACAAGTGAAAAACAAAACAATTTGGGGTATTTTACAAATCACTGAAGTAGTAGACTACACGTCGACTCGAAAATGAAAGTTAAAAGTCTCTGTGTTCTGGGTTAGGGTTAGGCTTTGTTTGGGGGGACCCACAGCACCACAAAGCAGCACAGGAGTCCCCCGCATGCACTCTCCACGACGCGCCGGTCCAGAGTCCCCCAGGTCTCCATCCAGCTCCCCCAGGTCTCCATCCAGCTCCCTCCAGTCCCCTCTTTCCTGTAAATGTGAGCAGAATTGTCCTGAGAACACAAATACACCTTTGTGTATATTTACAGAGACAAGTTGGTGTAATTAACCATATTCTGTGTCTTATTTCTTTAAGTTCAATTTCACTTCAGTTGTGTGCTTCTATTCAGTGCATCTGTGTATTCTGTGTTTTTCTTACATGGCTGAATAGTGCCACCTTTCAGTCCCCAGTGGGACATCCTGCGTAGGCCCTAAAGCCTTTATGGTAGTATTTGACATCACACAATTTAACTAAGGCCATTGGGATATTAAAGACACTCTAAAATGGCAACGTTGTGTATGTAACAACATGTGTTTTGTAGAGTCCCAGGGTTAGTACAGTAGAAATGCCCCAAAAAGAATCATTTTTTCATTATATCATAATTGTCCGGACAGGTGACCCGGGATTGCAATGAAGAGGAGCATAGTTATGACAATGAAGAGGAGCAAGGTTATGACAGTGTAAAAATGACTACAGTATTCCAGAGGTACTGTGATTCATTTCACAGTAAGAATACTGTGAAATATACTGCAGCTACTTACTTGCTAATTGCTGCCAGCAGGTTACTGTAAATTCTACCGTCATCTTGTTACAGTAGATCAAACATACGGCACGCGGGCCGGATTCGGCAGGATGTCCAGTCCAACAAAAGCAAAAAGTATTTTTTTTTCTTGGATCAAAATCAGCCAAGACGGGATTTGAACCTCTGATATTGTGCTTAATAGATAGATATTTAAACCACTGGTCCACAGTCACAATTAATGTGCAGGCTGATATTATTGAGTTGGAAGTTGTTAAAAATGGATGATGTCATGAAAGCAGCATCACAAACGCATCACAAAGCGAGGGAATCTGCAGAGGAGAGCCAGACAGATACACAGAGGGCTGATGTCTGATCTTTATGTTTCTAGTTAATTGTTAAAAGACCTTAAAATAGAGTTTATCATCCAAAGACCTTCACTAAAGATTTAAACAGAAAAATATTGTCGTTATTTATGCGTTATTATGCTATGATATTACTGGTCCAGCCCATTTGAGATTAAAATGGGCAACATGTGGCCCCTTCACTAACATGAGTTTGACCCCCCCTGGTGTAAATAGATCGATGGATAGATAGATATAGTGAAGGTGATAGATAATTTAATTCAAAGTCAGCTGAAAATAAAATCATGATATTCCAAATTTCACAATCTTCCAATATTCAAACAGCTCTAAAAATAGATACTTAAAACTGTAAATTAAAATGACTTCTTGTTCAGGGCGACGCCTGCTATGCTCATGGCCTTGATATATTACTGTACAGGTTTGGAGCAAATTGAAGGCAAAGTCGTCTCAAAATACAATGTAAATGTTATTTTTTCTAATGGTCCAATATTCAAACAGATTTAAAAGGAGATCCTTAAAGGTGAAAATCCCAAATCAGACTTTGAATTAGATTTTCTCCAAATCTGCACAGTGATATCTCAATGCCAAACACATACACAGCAGAGATCCCCTGAATGAGATTGCATGCAATTTATAGTCGGGTTACTAGCTCTGTTCCTTTGAAGGGGCGGCTGTGGCGCTGGAGGATGAGCGGTTGTCTGGCTACCACAAGGTACCCGGTTCGATCCCCGGTCCGCCTGCAGCTCACAAGTCGAAGTGTCCTTGAGCAAGACACCTAACCCCTCATGACTCCGCGGGCCCTGAGTGGCCCGTGGCAACCTCTAACCAGAAGCTCACAGTGTTGGTTAAGACTGATGTTTGCTTTAAGTTGACATTATGTAGCGTAATGTTTTATTTCATACAATATGTTTCCTTAGTTGAGAAAGACAGAAAGTATATAACTATGTCTATGAAGTCAGTGTGTTTATTCATACTAATAAAGTTCATCATTGTGGGTTGATAGCCTTTTTGCTTGCTGCTTTATCTATAATGCTCAGTATATTCTCACCTTTTCTGCCAGAGTGGGTTAGGGACGCCGGCCGTCACTGACAGCCACGGTCCCCACTCTCGGCTCGGGTGGAACCTTTTGGGGCCACCTTTTCCAGGCCACGAGGCCCCACAGAGGGACACCCCCCGTGAAAAACAACCACAATAAAACACAAGACGGGGGCAGTTTTTAACTTTTTTTATTGGGAAACAGTGCTCTCTTTGACGGATTGGAACTGCTGCCTCATGGCCATGGCTCGCAGCCGGTCCAGATGCTGGGCGTAAAACTGATCGGCCGTCCTGGTGTTGTGGCACATGAACTCGGCCAGCCTGGTTTGGTCGGAGGGGGTGTGGTGGTTAGGGTTAGGGTTAGGTTTAGAGTTGGGGTTGGGGGCCCCCACTGCTGTGAGCAGCGGGGGCCCCCATTGCATTCTCCTTCCTGCTTTTCACTCTCCCCTCAACAGCGTTCGTTAAGACCCCCTGTTATGCCAGTGCCCAAGCGGGCTATCCACTGTCTCTCTATCTTCCTCCTTTCTGTGGTAGACCATCTGGGGTCATGTTGGATAATGGAGACTCTCATCCTTTCCCAGCCGTGCAGCACAAGATGGCGAACTACAGGTGTGTGTGTATTTACAGCATGTGTGCAGTTATATTTGTGTTGTGCGAACCTTGTGGACAATGCATTTCCTGTTTCCCCGACATACAATGCATCACAATCCATACACGACATCAAATAAATACAATTCTTTGTGGACAAATTCCCCTTCGAGTCATTTTTGAAGACCTCGCCTGTGTGTGGATTTCTAAACCACTTTTGGAATTGGAAATATTGCCCCCTGGTGGCCGATTTGGTTGTTGCCACCGGTGTGACCTTTGCCCTGACCAGATAGTCCTGTAAATTTTTATTTCTCCGATAGGCTGGCATGATCGTGAATTCTTCCAGGTTTTTGGATTCTTCGTTCATCTCACTAAAGTGGGTCCGGCAGGATTTGACGAGCCCTCGTGTGGACGGTGAGTATGTAGTTATGAGTGGTAAGTGTGATGTGATTACAATTGGTTTCTTGTTCTTAAATGTTTTGCAGGCTTTCCTGCACATGGTCCTTGTGTACCCCCTCTGATATAACTCTGTGAAGAGGGTTCTGATGGCCTCCGTGACATCATGTGGTTTGGTGCAAATCCTGTGAAAACGGAGTATTTGTGCCTTTAGGAGGCCTGCAAATGTGTGTTGTGGGTGAAAGCTGCTCCTATGGAGCAATGCGTGCGTGTCCGTGGATTTAAAGAAGACTTTAACGTCTAATGTTCCTGTGGTGGTGAAATCATCCCCTTTAAAGGTGGTTGTATCCAAAAAGTCCACCGCAGTCCTGCTATGTGTCGCTTTAACTTTAATCGAGTCCATATGTGCATTGAGGGTGTCTAAGAAGGCCTCAAATTCCCTCTCCGAGTGGGTCCACACTCCCCATATATCGTCCAGATATCTGAAATAATGTAGAGGTTTTAATTTACACGCCTTAAGGGCCCCGTCCTCCCATTGTGCCATGAACAAGTTGGCGTACGCCGGTGCAAATTTCTTCCCCATCGCCGTCCCTTTGATCTGAAGGAAGAATTCCTGGTTGAACACAAAATCATTTCGGGTCAAATTGATCTCCAGTAATTGCAGCAGTTCTTTTTCTGGCCTGTGTTTGTCCCTGTTGTTTTGAAACGCTATTTTTACAGCCTGTATGCCTTTTGTGGCATCAATATTTGTGTACAGGCTGTCGACGTCTAGAGTAAAGAGGATGGATTCTTGTGGAATCCTCAAGGTCCTGACTAACTCCACGAAATGATAGGTGTCTTTAATGTAACTCGGGTGAGTTATGGACAGCGGATAAAGGAACGAGTCCAAGTATTCTGCCGTGCGGTAGGTCTCACTGCTGCAGTCTGAGACTATGGGTCTCCCTGGAGGGATTTCACCCGGTTTACTCCATTTGGAAGGCTCTTTATGGATCTTAGGTAGCATATAGAAAATCCTCGCCCTTGGTTCTGGATCGCTCATCAAGTATCTAACTTGTTTTGCCGTGATGAATTTCTTCTCTTTTAGGTTTTGGAGAATTTTTTGCACCATAGGTATGGTGTCCAGAAATATCGGTTTTTGCAATTTGGAGTAATATTTGGGGTCGTTCAATTGCCTGTATCCCTCCCAAAGATATTGAGCCCGGTCCATGATTACAATGGCACTCCCTTTATCCGCCGGCTTAATGACTATATCTTTATTCCGTTTTAATTCTAGCAATGCTTGTGTTTCTGCTGGGGTCAAATTTGCAGGTGCTTTATGTGGTCCAAATTGGGTTTTAAACATCTGAAGATCTTTTTTAATAAGCTTTCTAACCCCTTCTGAGATTGTGGATTCTGGAGGAGACCAAGTGGATTTAGCCGTAAATGGTATTGCTGTAGTCGGTGGTGAGTCTTTAAAATACTCAGATAGTTCTAGCCGCCTGTGATATTCCTGAAGGTCGTTTCGACCTTGGTTGACGATGTCTCTATTTGTTCCCCGAGAGGGAATGAAACTTAGCCCCTTACTTAACAGTGAAAATTGTGCCTCAGTACACTTAAACCTTTGTGAAAGATTGATGACAGTCTTAGGCCCCGCCTCTAGAGGTAGGTTTCTGGGGGAAGCTAATTTAACTGAACAGACCACATGTTAAAGATCACCTTAGCTGTGTTTGAAGTCCAGTGGATCTTATCCCGTCCCGTCTGGAACCTCTCGGCGGTCATCATGGGGAGATGATCCTCCAGGTTGGTGATCTGGGCGTTCAGGTCGCTGATGAAGAGACGCTCCGTCTGAGGCAGCCCCGGGTCAACGTTGATCTGCGGGATGAAGACCCGGCTGCACGGGAAGCGGTGCCTCGCTCTCCTCAGCATGGCCTGCATCTGTTTTATGGCCGTTGTCGTGTTCTTCTGTGTCCTGTTGTTCAGGCCGAAGGAAAGGATGACGATCTCCACCGCCGTGTTGACCTTGACCTTTTCCAGGATGTCCTCTGCGTCCTTGAAGTTTGCTCCCGAGAAGGCCTCCACCTGCAGATCTGCGTGGTCGTGTGCCGGGAATCTCCCGACGTTGGAGTCGCCCAGGATGACCCATTTTTTGTCAATGTTCACCGACCAATCCTGTTGTTTGTCGTTGGAGGGGGCGTGTCTTGTCGGATGGTACCGCCCCACTGTTGTCTGCTTGGTTTTGCCCCTGGGTGTGAAGAAGACAGGGAAGAGAGAGGGAGGGGGGGAGGAGAACAGCAGGTTTCCGCATCGTTCTCCTGTCTGGCTCCTATTGTAGTCCACCGTGACCTCCACAAGGTCATCCTCTTCCTCCGGTTCCGCTGTGTGTTCCTGTGGAGTCGGTGTTGTTGTGGTGGGTTCCCGGTCCTTCTTTTCCCTCCCCTGGTCTAACTCGATTGTCTGTGTTCTTTTCCCCCCAGGTGTCGCTGTCTGTACTACTCTCGGGGTCCTGATGACCTGCGAGAGAGGAGCCGGGAAGGATGTCGGTGGTGGGGGAGGGGGAGGAGAGGGAGGGGAGGAGGAGGGGGGAGGTACTCTCACCATGATCGTGGGGGAGACAGGCAAGGTGTCGTCCCCACTGTCGGCCGGTGTGGAGGTGGTGGGGGGCGGCCGTGGTGTTCGCTGGGCCGTCAGGGTCGCTGTTGTAGTTTTGGAGCCGGGCTCGGGTTCACAGGCCTCATCCTCCATCTCCAGGTACGCCAGCCCCTCCGTGATGGTTGCCTCCGCTCTCGTCAGGGTCTCCTGTTGCAATCTGGACCCCAGAGCGTTTTTGGCCCATTTTGTGGCCTTCACGAAAGGCTCCTTCCACTCTGTGCTCTCCAGATAAAAGAGGACCAAAATCTCCCTCTCTATGGCCTTCTCATAGTGGACCCTTAGAATGTTCAACGTGCTGTCACACCAGTCCTGTGCATTCTCGGCTATTTGCCCTAACACAAATGGCGTGGGCAGCGCCGGCTTTATCAAGTCTCTCAGATATTTGACCGTTTTGGTCATTGTTACAGGTGGTTGTCTCTCATTACTCACGTTCTTTAAGTGATGAACCGCTTTGATTATTTTATTCAGGATCCTGACCTTTTGGGCAAAGTTCGGGTCCTCTGAGAGATTCTGCGGCTCCGCTCCGTTGGGACGGAATCCCGGTCCGCCTTTTCCTCCTCCGCGACGATCTCCCCTGTTCCGTCCGTGCCGTCTGTTCCTGTACGGGACAAATTTGTTGTTGTGGTCCCGTCGTCCTGAAGACTGTTGTTGTTGTTGTCGTCCCGTGTTGGCCGTGTCGCTCCGTTCTGTGCGTCGCCGGAACGGTCCTGGCGCTGTGTCCCGCTGTGCTGCGCCGTGCTGTGCTGCGCCGTGCTGTGCTGCGCCGCCCGTGTCCGACGTCCGTCTTTCACGAGCGCGCCCCGTCAGATCCCGTCCTGTGGTGTCGGTCTTTGTTTGTCTTTGGCCCCTGCCATCCCTCCTCCCCCGTCCGGGAGAGCGAGAGGCAGGTGGGGATTCCCCGTCCCGTCGTCGCGTCCCGTTCGCGGCTGGTGCGCGCGTCTCACGGGCGCGCTCCGTCCGGTCCCGGTGAGAAGCGTAAGGTAAGTCTCTGTCTCCGTCTCTGTCTCGTTTAAATCCCACCGGGTCCCTCCGCGGGCTTCTATGAGTGTCTTTTTCATAACGATCATCTCCCCGGCGGTCCCTGTGTGCGGGGGCATTCCATCTATTACGGGACGCGACTCCGTTGTCAGTCGCTCTTTTTTCTCCATCAGCGCGTGCCCCGCGCCGGGCGTAAAAGACCCGTGTGTTGGAGTCCTGCCCCCGTGGTGGACTGCGACTATAGTCTCTGCGTCCCGTAGGTGGTCGTTGTGGGCGGCTGACCCCTCTGTCTATGGACGCGGAGCGGTTACGCTCGTCTTGTCCGCCATTTTGTTTACGCGCGTACCCGGTCTCGGTGTACTTATGGCGCTGATTATCCCTGGACCTGGTCCTACCTGTCCAGGTGGATGTGGCAGGGTCCCGGTGGTCCTGACTGTGACGTCGTGGCCCCCGGTGGTCCGGACTGTGTCGTCGTGGCTCCCG